>NC_060138.1:478866336-479180919 GCF_021461385.2 Schistocerca piceifrons | reverse complement strand
GATGAATTTTTCAGGTACACAGATATAGAGCATACAGTGCGCTTGAGAAGGAAGTATCGTTAACGCTACAAGAATAATAGCTGGTGTATAACCAGATCAGAACTTGACCATAAGTTCAAGTGCATTTCGAACTCCATTTGATCATTGTCATAATTTTACATTAAAACGAGGTGCAGATAGATTACCACTCTCTGTAATCACAGTTTACATTGGAGACCAATCTACGACCTTAGCTACAATCAAATAGTCATGGGATTTCGAATACATGTGCATATCCAGCAGTCTTCATATGTCTGGTATTTTATCCATCGGTTTAATTTGTAACGCTATCTATTTTTTATTCCGCATTAACCTGCGTTATTCCAACTGCTACAATATATCCCAACATCCTAATGCAAGTTTTCCATGGCGTCCCTAAATCACTTAAGGGGATATCCCAAGGTGACTCATGATTTTGGAACCGATTTCATGATTTTTCAATAAAATAACTAACAAACACCAGAACTGACTTTAGACCTTTATTGTACGTCCTTAAGGTTGATAATGTATTTTTTAAGTAAAAAAATGCACATAGAGAAAACTACACGACATCGACGAATGGCCTTCGCAGAGTGCGAGGGCGGTTGGTGGGAGCTCTGAATGCCTCACTGTTCAACCTAGAACAAAATTTCAAAAACTGCTTTGAAACTGAAAATGGTTTTAACAAAATGGCGGCACTACGAAAATAAAGTCAATGTTTTTGACAAAAGAGTCGTATAAAACGTGCACCAAAAATCGAAATTAAAACAAATCGCAAAAATCCTGTGTGCTACAGCATAAAGAACGCCGACTCACAAGTAACAAAAAGGTCGTAGTTCCTGCAAACTTGAAAAATGTTGTTTTGAAAAAACAAACATGTCAAATTTCAACTTTTATTTTTTAATATTGGAACTGAAAAAAAAAACTTTAATCGGCTCTGTACAGTTGGCCGTTTGTTCGCCGATATCGAAACACTCTCATATTCACGAAATTATATCGATTAGCTGGCTTCCGCCTACCAGCCGAAGCGGTTTTTGCACATCTGGGATAACTTTTTAACCTTTTCTTCTGTATAAATACACTTGTTTGTCATTTTTAAGCGCCCATGTTTTACTTTGTAAAAAAAGAAAAAAGAACACAAGCGAAATGACAGAGTTAAGCAGACGCGAGACAAGCACGTGTTTTCAGATTGTTTACCATAAATGCATCATATTACGAAGAAAAATCTTCTTGAGAATAGTATTCTAGTTGATACTAACGCTCTTTGTGATGCTATCCGAAACTAACAGAACCCATATTTCTTCGGTAACTGTTATGGTATTTCATCAGTTGTATTCGAGCACTCGGATGCGCCAGATCCTCATGCAGTAAACCGCGCTAACATTTATGACAAACTTTGTATGAATTAATCTTAAAAATGGACTTTCTAAGCAACATTTTAGGCCATAAAAAATTTATGCTAAATTAATTTCTACCCTGGTTATTCCTTTAAGCTGAACGGCAGAGCGGTTTCTAAAACAAGGCCGCGGACAATTTATTCTTATACCCTTGCAAAGATTGTCGAATTACCTAGTCGTTGATAAGAAATTAAAACTTCGATCTCAGTTCTCACCTTCCTTCTCTACGAGAAGCTCCCGTAATAACAACGTTCCAACACAAGCCTTCGAACCTGCTTTCACATTAACGAACACGTGAATCAGTGTTACCTATTAGTATATATTTCGTTATGATAACGGCAGCGACACGTCGTGGCGTGGACTCTTCGAGGCATTGAAAACGCGGGGATGCCATTCGGAGCCATGACCTGTCAGATACTTCCTGGCTACCGTGGTCATCTCTGTCGATGACGTAGCAAATGTGTTCAGTATGGATAAAGTCAGATGACTTGTGGAGAGGGAGGGGCTACAAAAACCATCCCATCTCCGAGACAGGTGGTATTCTGTTTTGTATTGTTGAAGGTATAGGTCGCCTGACTGATACCGTAGAATGTAGAGCTGTAGACGACCAGACGGCTGCAAATGATCAGACAGCAGGTTTCTCTATGGTGAACCGACGAGAGACGATGGTAGATAAATCAAAGGCCGCATGGAAGTGACCGTCTTATCAAGGGGGATGCATCGGGTTTTGGCCAGCGATCAGCGTTTAATAAAAATCAATCAAGACTCATCAGTTCAGACGACTTAATTCTATTCTTCATGTGTGCAATGGCGGAGATTTACCATTTTACCGCAATTTATTACCACCTCTTAATAATTCAGCAGTCATTACTAGGTAGACTGTGTCGCAATTGCGATAGAGAAATACATACTATCAGAATATACATAAATGAAACAGAAATATATTCAGGTGGCGAAAGTAGTGGGGGGTATCTCCTAATGTCTTGTCGGGCCTCCTTTTGTCCGGCGTAGTGCGGCACCTGGATGTGGCATGGGCTTAACAAGTCGTTGGAGGCCCCTGCAGAAATACTGAGCCATGCTGCCTCTATAGCCGTCCATAATTGCGGAAGCGTTGCCGGTGCTGGATTTTGTACACGAACTGACCTCTCGATTAAGTCTGAAGGTTGATTAGGATGGCCAATTCACTCGCTCGAATAGTTTAGAATGTTCTTCAAACCAGTCGCGAACATTATTATGACCCGGTGACAAGGCGCGTTGTCATCCATAAAAATGAAGTCCACGAACGGGAGCAAATAGTCTCCCAGTATCCATTTCGAGTCAATGATCGGTTCCGTTAGACCAGAGAACAGTCTATTCCCCGCAAAAACAGACCACACTATTATGGAGACATCACCAGCTTGCACAGTGCCTAGTTGACATCTTGGGTCCATGGCGTCATGCGATCTAGACAACAATCGAACCGTACTACCAGGTCTTACCACCTGAAATCGGGCCTCATTTGACCGGATGACGGTTTTTGACTGGTGTCCAACCGATGTGATCACGAGCCCAGGAGGGGCGCCTAAGGCGACGTCGTGCTGTTAGAGAAGGCACTCGCGTCGGTCGTGTACTGCCATAACCCATTAACGCCAGATTTCGCCGCGCTGTCCTAACGGATACGTTAGTCGTACTTTTCACATTGATTTCTACGGTTGTTTCACGCAGTGTTGCTTGTCACCGCTGACAACTCTACGCAGACGCCACTGCTCCTGGTCGTTAAGTGAAGGTTCTCAACCACTGCGTTGTCCGCGGTGAGAGGTAATGCCCGAAATTTGGTATTCTCTTGACACTGAGGATCTCAGAATATTGGATTCCCTAACTATTTCCGAAATGGAACGTCCAACGCGTCTAGCTCCAACCTACCTTTCCACGTCCAAAGTCTGTTAATTCCCGTCGTGCGACCGTAATCTCACGAGAAATCTTTTCTCATGAATCATCTGAGTGCAAATGACAGCTCCGCCTACGCACTGCCCTTAGATGCTTCCTGAACGCGATACTACCGGCATCTGTATGTATTGTTGAGTGTTAATTAAGTAAATAAATTAGTGAAATCAAAGTGAACTAAGAAATTAGAATATAAATGGAAAACTTGGTTTAGTTTAGAGAGTTACATACTGGCATTCAGCGGGCAGAACAGAAGAAACAATGACCGTGGAGTCAGCGAGTTCCACATAAGCGGGCGCTGTCGATTCAGCCGTCAGGGCATCGCCCGACCGGCTCACGTGTTTCTAAGTTGTCGCATGAGCAAAGGCCCTCGCCTACATTCCAAGAGCCAATGACCGACGTTAAGAAGATTCTTCGAGAAGCCTTTCAACGTGACGGAAGAAGCAATGACCGGCTCACGTGTTTCTCAGTCGTCACATGCGATCAGAGGCCCCCGCCTACATTCCAAGAGCCAATGACCGAGGTCAAGAAGATTCTTCGAGAAGCTTTTCAACGTGACAGAAGAGGCAATGGCCGTGAAGTCGTTCACCCCCAGTGAACTGAAGTGAGTAAATACGCGAGACGCGGTGGGCCCGACAGGAAGACAGATGAAGACAGACGGAGACGAAGACGAGAGACGAAGGAAGAAAAGAAGAGTAGCAGTAGTTTTCAGTCAGTTTCGGTGCTGAAGACCGTCATGCAAGAAGAGACTGCATCATGCACAGACGCACCAAGTCCGCCGCTGTAATGGAATAGCAAGCAGCAGCCGCGGCGCCAGAAGACAGAAGTTAAAAGGTATTGGAAGTCTGGTTTTTACATACCCGGGTGACTCGTGAGGACGGGAAGGAGACGGCCTCACATCAGTAGTTACCTGTGAGCTGGGATGAAGACCTGACAGCCGAAGACTGGCAAGCGGGAGTCCGTGGTTCGAGTTCGGGACACTGGCCTTCCACCGCCGCGCCGCTCCGCTGGTCGACGCACAACACACGCGGCCGCTTAGAGAAGAGAAACACTGGGACGCCACATTCAAGGTATCACCATCCGATGCACGACGTCGCTCGCAATAATTAAACGGGCCACCTCGCGCTGCGCGTCTCCGGTCAGCTGGGCGAGACGGCGACACGAGATACACACCGCTACGCGTAATCAGACGCCGCCGCCGCCGCCGCCGCCGCCGCCGCCGCCGCCGCTGTCGCAGCAGAAGGCTACGCAAACGACACGGCTGCCGCTCTCCGAACCAGAACGTCCCAGTAAGATACAGTTGTACGAAACTTTCAATAAAAGTTAACTTATGTAAGAATGATGTTTCATTCTACCTCATACCCGAGCCAAGGAAGAACCCACCCTGCCCACATGTTGTTAAGAGAGAAAAGTTAATTTATTTAATATTTTCACCCTGACAGAATGCTTTAGAATGCTCATCCTGACAATTGACAGCATCAAAAGAGAAAACACAGTTACATTGAGTGACAGAAGTGTCACATTTAGTAACACAATTGTTACATTTAGTGTCTTAAGCCGTCTTAGTTGTTACAGTATATCGCTATCCCATGAATTCTATCATCTCTGTGGACAGCAACATTGTATATAAGGGTAGCTGTTTACAATTTATACAGAAACCAGCTGGCAGTTATAAGAGTCGAGGGGCATGAAAGGGAAGCAGTGGTTGGGAAGGGAGTGAGACAGGGTTGTAGCCTTTCCCCGATGTTATTCAATCTGTATATTGAGCAAGCAGTAAAGGAAACAAAAGAAAAATTCGGAGTAGGAATTAAAATCCATGGAGAAGGAATAAAAACTTTGAGGTTCGCCGATGACATTGTAATTCTGTCAGAGACAGCAAAGGACCTGGAAGGGCAGCTGAACGTAATGGACAGTGTCTTGAAAGTAGAATATAAGATGAACATCAACAAAAGCAAAACGAGGATAATGGAATGTATTCGAATTAAATCGCGTGTTGCTGCGGGAATTATATTAGGAAATGAGACGCTTAAAGTAATAAATGAGTTTTGCTATTTGGGGAGCAAAATAACTGATGATGGTCGAAGTATAGAGGATATAAAATGTAGGCTGGCAATGGCAAGGAAAGCGTTTCTGAAGAAGAAAAATTTGTTAACATCGAGTATAGATCTAAATGTCAGGAAGTCGTTTCTAAAAATATTTGTATGGAGTGTAGCCTTGTATGGAAGTGAAACGTGGACGATAAATAGTTTAGACAAAAAGAGAATAGAAGCTTTCGAAATGTGGTGTTACGGAAGAACGCTGAAGATTAGATGGGAAGATCACATAACTAATGAGGAGGTATTGAATAGAATTGGAGAGAAGAGGAGTTTGTGGCACAACTTGACTAGAAGAAGGGATCGGTTGGTAGGACATGTTCTGAGGCATCAAGGGATCACCGTATAGTATTGGAGGGCAGCGTGGAGGTTAAAAATCGTAGGGGGAGACCAAGAGATGAATACACTAAACAGATTCAGAAGGATGTTGGTTGCAGTAGGTACTGGGAGATGAAGAAGCTTGCACAGGGTAGAGTAGCATGGAGAGCTGCATCAAACCAGTCTCTGGACTGAAGAGCACAACAACAACATATAACGGTAGACATGTAACATGTCATTTAGCTGAAAGTGGTAGCCAATTAAAATATGAAAAAAGTCATAACGCACAAAATAACAACACCGCCTGGTTTGTCTGCATGTTGCAAAGATTCCAAAAGTCCGTCTTGCAACATCAAAGAAAAAAAAACTGCCGAATACGGGGGTTGCAGTCACAGAGTATTCTGGACATTTATTTTGAATTTTTTCCATCTGTAATTAATGATTGTACATCAGAAGGTAACAATACATTACATATATTTAGTGCCAACTCTTTCACATATTTTGGATAATCGAAAGCATGCTATTCTCTGCTCAGTGTGAACTGAGGGGAGTAGAAGTACACGTGTGGGGTCCTGGCTTCTGCACCCCATAGTCATGAGGTAGTTCTGAATGTTCAGGTATTATAAGGGTACATTTTGACAAAACTACTACAAAAATGTATTTGGGCCAAACGGAAGTGTTACACATACAGTAGCAAGTACAGAATAACGTTTGTGCAGCACTGACACGTTGAGCGTACTTAAATTTCGTGTTTTGTGGTTAGTTCAGTGGTGTAGTATACAATGGTGTCCAAAGCTAAAGGACGAAAGTAGGTTTCGTATGATGTGACACTGCAAAGCAACATCAGCTCGATGAAACTTGGACCATACATAGAAAGAAGTGCTACAATATAGCACGGCAGGTAACAGAAAGAATACGCAATGGGACGTACAGATATGACAGTTTTATCCAAAGTCATGAAATACACTGAAGTGACCGCAATTTGTGATGGCCCCCTGGATGGCTGGTAAATAGTTCTTGTGGTAGACGGTTCTATTCATCCACCAGCTCGGTTGACAATTGCTGTATGATCGTTGCTGCATGTGGACGTGCTACAAAACGCATTCCATACATCCGCGATGGAATGTAAGTCAGGGAACGGGAAAGCCAGCCCATTCGCCGAATGTCCTCTCGTTCCTAGAGCTCCTGAAGAGGCTGTTCCATGCGGTCGCGCATTGTCATCCACAAAAATGAAGTCAGAGCCGATTGCATCCCTAAAAAGACGCACATGGGGAAGGACTACAGTACAACAATAACTTTGACTGGTGGGTGTGCCGTGTTCAAAGATTTGGAGGTCAGTACACACATGCAGCATTATGTCTCATATCACCATAACACCTGGACCACCAAAATGATGATGTTGGCAACGTTCCTGGGTGTGTTAAATGTTCCCAACTCTAGGCATATGAGGTGCTCATTATCCACGTCCAACAACAATTAGTTTCAGTCGATCCCAAACGTATCCAGTTGGGTTCTTGTCCGGGGTACAGGTAAGCGGTTCCATTCTGGTGATCCTAGCATGTTGTTTCCGGCCGCTGTGGCCGAGCTGCTCTAGGCGCTTCAGTCCGGAACCACGCTGCTGCTACGGTCGCAGGTTCGAATCCTGCCTCGGGCATGGATGTGTGTGATGTCCTTAGGTTAGTTAGGTTTACTTAGTTCTAAGTCTAGGGGACTGATGACCTCAGATGTTAAGTCTCATAGTGCTTAGAGCCATTTGAACCATTTTTTGAGCATGTTGTAGGACGAGGTCACGAGAAGAGCGGAATGAGCGAGTGAGTAATCAAAAATGCTGGCGATATAGTCGTAGTATCGGCCCAATTCTGGGGCGTCCATTCTGCATGATTTTTTGCCCATCTGTAACTGAGTCCATTATGTTGTGGTGTAGAATGTGGTGCTCACCATGGTCGTTGGGAATCGAGATTCGCATCACGCAATCATTTCCTAACAGTTTGATGCGATACATGACATCCTGTAGCCTCTTTGAATCCGAATTCATTTCTGGAGCACTCAGTTCAGGATGGTTTGACACAAAAGTCGTAGATAACGGTACCCTGTGCACCTATCGAACGTGGACGGCCTGTGTAGTGTAAAAGCTCAACAGTATCTGTCACTTGGAATCGATTCCGTGTCCGAACCACATCACTTTGACTCTGGCGTATACGACGAGCAACTTCCCTGGTTAATAAGTCTACTGCGCGTAACATAATGACGTGCACCCGATCACTGATCGGAACTATCCTTTGTGGCAAGATGGACATTCACTGTACTGGCACACAGACGTCTCTAAGGCGTCCATACTGGTCCTTTACGTTCACTTGAAATGCTGCAATCCATTCGAGAGCGGCGACCTACCCGTAGGTAGGGCTCATGGTGTATGTTTAAAACAATATCAGGGGTGTCCTTCCGATGGATTCAGGAACAGTCACAACAGCAACACATTGCACGACATGTTGAGGCGATGCAACACTTAAACTGCCGGAAAAAAATGTGACACCTTTAGTTTTGTTGAAGAATGATGTGACTGGTAGTTCATCATTGCACGAGTATATGATAACAAATTCAGGTCAAATGAGACAAACATGTCACAGTTAAGGGTGCGCAAACATACACATCAGGACATAGTGAACGCACCTCCCCCTTCCCCCCCCCCCCCCCCACACACACACCCATTTTGCTGCAACGCAGGCGTGTAGCGTGTATTTTCGCAAGTCAACGATCATAAAGATGCCAAAAGGCATCCCGCGATAGATTGTCCCAAGTATCTGGCCCTTTTGTTTCACTTCAGCAGACTTCCTGCCGATGAAAAGACAGTAACACCTGTGCAATGTAGCGGGCACTGGTTTCTTTACCCTGCAGAAGCATCAAATGTGCCCGCGAGTTGTAAAAGATGGCCTCTCACACCATGAAGCGTGGGCTGGGACCGAAGTGTTCATTCTTCACTCGCGTACAGACATAATCTATTTTGATCACTGAAGACATCATAGCTGTATTCCACTCTCCATTTGACTCTTTCACGACACCAGAGAAACAGAGAAGCCGTGCATGGCTGTGTCATGGTGTCAGTGGTAGCCTGGACAGAGGCACACGGATCTTAATCCTGCCGCAAACAGACAGTTGTCAATTGTCCTTAATGACAAATCTGGTGCAACATGTACCTAGATTTCTTCCCTTGACGATGTTTGATCGGCCACCACTGCTCGCAAAATACGTAGTTCTTCACGTACGTCTGTACTACGAGGTCGTCAGAACCTGGTGTACGGGTGTGGGACCATACCACTGCTGGAAGCAGGGAGGAGACACTACCGATACACTGTGTCCACCATGTGCAACAATCCTTCGACACGTCCACCTAGCTTCCCGCAGGGACAAAATGCGACCCGCTCAATGATTTCATTGTTCAACAGCTTTACTTACTCTTCGGCGGGGCACGGGTGAACCTTAGAATGAATGTTGTAAATACTTCTCACCTCTAAGCTCAGTGCAATTACCGCCTGCGGAGTCAAAACAGAGGGTGCACAGACAGGCATCCCACCGCCATCTGACTGCCGATTGCCGTGACAAATGAATCAGTAATACTACAACTACTTAAATACGCTCTGTAGGCACTGAACACAGTCCTTGACAGTGTTGCTTTTTCTCGGCAGTGTATATGTGTATGCCGGGTGTTTATCGGTTGTAAATAAATAGTTGCCAGTCCTCGTATTTGTTGCCCCTTAAAAGGTTTTTCAATGTGAAAATCGAGTGCCTGGAGTGCGCATAACCAGCAAGAGCCAGTAGCTAAAGCTGAAATTGCAAGCGAAATCTGTACAGACACATATAAAAGACGACGCAGGATATCACGGAGAATCTCGGGACGATAATTTCCGCAGACTACGGCTGTACGTTGTTGTAATGGTAGCGTCTTTGCGTCGTAATCCAAAAAAGTCCTCGGTCACGGATTCGAACTCCCTCCCCCCCCCTCCCCCCTTCCTCGTAAGTTCTGAATAAAAATCAGCACTGACGGCCGAAGAATTCCGGCATAAGAAGTCACCCTCATTCTGTCAATGGCCTTGTCAAAGTGGGCGGAGGAGCGGACAGAGGTTTAGGGCACTCTCTTGCCCATAGGGTGGGAAACCGTCCGTAAAGGCGGAAGAATCATCAATGATCAACGGTATGAGGAACCAGAAGGCAATGGGAACCACACAGAATGTGTATCTACAGGACATGTGGCCTGTAATTGAAAAAGTGCCATGATGATTTCTACACTGGCAAAAGATTCCGGAATAGCCCCCATTCGGATCTCCGGGAGGAGACTTTTAAGGGAAGGTGATCCTGAGGAAAACATTGAGTAATCAACGAAAGGATAACGTTCTCTGAGTCGGGGTGTGGAATCTCAAAAGCTGGAACGTGGCATGGAAGTTAGAAAATCTGAAAAGGGAAATGCAAAGGCTCAATCTAGATTATAGTAGGGGTCAGTGAAGTGAAGTGGAAAGAAGAAAGGGATTTCTGGTCGGATGAGTATAGGGTAATATCAACAGCAGCAGAAAATGGTATAACGGGAGTAGGATTCATTGTGAATAGGAAAATAGAGCAGAGAGTGTGTTACTGTAAACAGTTCAGTGATACTGTTGTTCTTATCAGAATCGACAGCAAACCAACACCGACAACGACAGTTCAGTTATATCTGCCGACATCACAAGCTCAAGACAAAGAGATAGATGAAGTATATGAAGATATTAAATGCGTAATTGAATAATCAAAGGGATGTCAAAATCTAATAGCCTTGGGGGCTGGAATGCGCTTGTACGGGGAGTAAGAGAATGCATAACGGGACAATATGGGCTTGGTAACAGGAATGAGAAAGGGGCTAGACTAATTGAGTTCTGTAATAAACTTCAGTATAATAACGTATACTCTGTTCAGAAATCACAAGAGGAAGAGGTATACTTGGAAAAGACATCCAGATACGGGAAGATTTCAGTTAGATTACATCATGGTCAGACAGAGATTCCGAAATCAGATACTGGATTGTAAAGCGTACCCAGGAGAAGATACAGACTCAATCACAACGTAGTAGTGATGAAAAGTAGGCTGAAGTTTAAGAGATTTGTCAGGAAGAATCAATACGCAAAGAAGTGGGATACAGAAGTACTAAGGAATGAAGAGATGAGATTGAAGTTCTCTAAGGCTACAGATACTGCTATAAGGAATAGCCCAGTAGGCAGTACAGTTGAAGAGGAATGGACATCACTAAAAATAGCAACACAGATGTTAGACAGAAGAACATAGGTACAAGGAAAGCAACTGCACAGAAACCAGGGGTAACACAAGAAATATTTCAGTTGATCGATGAAAGAAGGAAGTGCAAAAATGTTCAGGGAAATTCAGGAATACAGAAATACAAATCTCTGAGGAATGAGATAACTAGGAAGTGCAGGGAATCTAAGACGAAATGGCTGCAGGGAAAATTTGAAGAAATCTAAAAAGAAATGATTGTCCGATGGGCTGATTTAGCATATAGAAAAGTCAAATCAACTTTCGGTGTAATCAAAAGCAATGATGGTAAGAGTGCACAGGCAATTCCACCGTTAAATGTACAGGAGAGAGGGGATATGTAGAAATAGTACATTGAAGGCTTCTATGAGGGATAATAGTTGTATGATGTGTTAGAAGAAGAAAAAGGATAGGTTTAGAAGACACGGGGGATGCTGTACTAGAATCAGAATTTAAAAGTGCTTTGGAAGACTTAAGATCAAATAAGGCAGAAGGAACAGATAACATTTCATCAGAGTTTCTAAAATCATTGGGGGAAGTGGCAACAAAACGACTGTTCACGTTAGTGTTAGTGTGTATGAGTCTGGCGATATACCATCAGATTTTTCGGAAAAATACGATCACCGCAATTCCGAGGACTGCAAGAACTGACAGGTGCGAGAATTATCGCACAATCAGCTTAACAGCTGATGCATCCGAGTTGCCCGCATCTCGTGGTCGTGCGGTAGCGTTCTCGCTTCCCACGCCCGGGTTCCCGGGTTCGATTCCCGGCGGGGTCAGGGATTTTCTCTGCCTCGTGATGGCTGGGTGTTGTGTGCTGTCCTTAGGTTAGTTAGGTTTAAGTAGTTCTAAGTTCTAGGGGACTAATGACCACAGCAGTTGAGTCCCATAGTGCTCAGAGCCATTTTTTGAGCATCCGAGTTGCTGTCAAGAATAACACGCAGAAGAATGGGAAAGAAAATTGAGGATTTGTTAGTTGACGAACAATTTGGCTTTACGAAAGGTAAAGGCACCAGAAAGGCATTTTTGACTTTGTGGTTGAAACGAAAGCAAGACTAAAGGAAAATCAAGAAACGTTCGAAGGATTTTCATAGGAACCTGGAAAAAGCGTTCGACAATGTAAGATAGTGCAAGACGTTCGAAATTCTGAGGAAAATAGGGGCAAGCTAAAGGGAGAGAGTGGTAATATGCAATATGTAGAAGAGAGAAGAAGGAATAATAAAAGTGGAAGACCTTAGCCAGCCGGGGTGGCCGAGCGGTTATAGGCGCTAGTCTGGAACGGCGCGACCGCTACGGTCGCAAGTTCGAATCCTGCTTAGCTCTGAGCACTATGGGACTTAACTTCTGAGGTCATCAGTCCCCTAGAACTTAGAACTACTTAAACCTAACTAACCTAAGGACATCACACACATCCATGCCCGAGGCAGGATTCGAACCTGCGACTGTAGCGGTCGCGCGGTTCCAGACTGTAGCGCCTGGAACCGCTCGGCCACCTTGGCCGGCGTTCGAATCCTGCCTCGGGCATGGATGTGTGTGCTGTCCTTAGGTTAGTTAGGTTGAAGTAGTTCTAGGGGACTGATGACCTCAGAAGTTAAGTCCCATAGTGCTCAGAGCCATTTGAACCAAGAGTGGAAGACCAAGAAAGAAGTGCTAGGACTAAAAATGGTGTAAAACCAGGATGCAGTCTTTCGCCCTTACAGTTCAATCTATAGGCCTAAGAAGCAATGATGAAAAGAAAAGAAAAGTTCAGGTGTGGAATTAAAATTCAAGGAGAAAGGATACCAGTGATACGATCCGTTGATGACATTGCTATCCTCAGTGAAAGTGAAGAAGAATTACTTGATCTGCTGAATGGAATGGACGGTCTGAGTACAGAATATGGATTAAGGGTAAATCGAAGAAAGGCCGGCCGAAGTGGCCGTGCGGTTCTGGGCGCTACAGTCTGGAGCCGGGCGACCGCTACGGTCGCAGGTTCGAATCCTGCCTCGGGCATGGATGTGTGTGATGTCCTTAGGTTAGTTAGGTTTAATTAGTTCTAAGTTCTAGGCGACTGATGACCTCAGAAGTTAAGTCGCATAGTGCTCAGAGCCATTTGAATTTTTAAATCGAAGAGAGATGAAAATAATCAAAAGTAGCAGAAATGAGAACAGCAAGAAACTTAATATCAGGGTTGATGGTCACGAAGTGGATGGAGTTAGGGAATTCTGCTACCTACGTAGCAAAATAACCAGTGACGGAAGCAGCAAGGACATCAAACAGCAGACAAGCATTCCTAGCCAAGAGAAGTAGTATCAAACACAGGCCATAATTCGAGGACGAAATTTCTGAGAATGTACATTTGGTGAACAGCATTGTATGGTAGTGAAACACGGACTGTGCGAGAACCGGAACAGAAGAGATTCGAAGCATTTGAGACGATGTGCAGATGAGTGTTGAATATTAGGTGGACTGATAAGATAAGGATTGAAGTTTTTCTGCAAAAAATGGTTCAAATGGCTCTGAGCACTATGGGACTTGACATCTGAGGTCATCAGTCCCCTAGAACTTAGAACTACTTAAACCTAACTAACCTAAGGACATCACACACATCCATGCCCGAGGCAGGATTCGAACCTGCGACCGTAGCGGTCGCGCGGTTCCAGACCGAAGCGCCTAGAACCGCTCGGCCACACCGGCCGGCTGAGGTGCTTCTGTTCAGAATCGGAGAGTAAAGGAATATGTGGAACGTACTGACCAGAAAAAGGACAGAATGTTAGGACATTTGTTAAGACATCAGCAAATAACTTCCATGATACTAGAGAGAGCTGTAGAGGATAAAAACTGTAGAGGAAGAAAGAGATGGAATACATCTAGCAAATAATTGAGGACGTAGTTCGCAAGTGCTACTCTGAGAGGAAGAGGTTGGCGCAGGAGAGGAATTCTTGGCGAGCCCCATCAAACCAGTCAGAATACTAATGGCTCGAAAAAAAATGGGAATCGATACCAAAAACTGTTCTGGCAGGACTATATACTTTGATGATAGTTGTGCTGGATGCTCTACTACGTTTCAGTGATGGTGCAGTGTCAAGGTTTAAGGTTTTGGAATTGGTGGGAGTGCCTGGTGGTGTAAATATGCAAAGAACTAATTGCCATTGATCACAGGAGACTCTACGAAGCAGAAAAATCAGTGTTGGAGTCACCAGAGAGTCAAGAATAAGAAGAATCTGAAGAAAAGGAAGGGTAAACAACACCAGAAATTAGATAAATATGGGCCTGGGATGCATTAGTGTCGTGCGGGTTAGGTAGAGAAACAAGCTTTAAATTTAACTTGAACTTCCCGGAAGTTAACTTTTTTGATGTTCGTGGAAACATTGGTTAAAAACTATTAAAGATATAGGAATGATAGTTTGTATACTGTCTGAAAGCATACTTAACTAAAAAGTAGATTATTCTTATGACTTAAATTTGAAAATTAAAGACTTATTAAAGAAAAAGCTATGAGTTAATTTCTGAAATTTTTTGGTAATCATAATCAAAAGGTTTTTGAACCACAAGTTACGACAGCAACAGCTTTTTAAAAGTCTACTGTAAACATAAACTTCCAGAAAAAATTCAAGCTTCTCTTTGTTTTTATTTCGAGATATGTGTACCCGTGCTGTACATAAATAATTAACATGCTTTATTTCACTTGTAACGCAAAATACTACCCAGAGAAAAGTATGAGATTGAAAGCTATTGTTCACACATGAGATACTTCCCAAAAGATCTGTTGAAAGATGGTTAAACACTACATGGACTTACAACTCTTGTTCTTTGAGCAATACTATTTAGAAAACCAACCAGTTTCTTAAGATTTCCCATTGTATTCAGGAATCAGTCTCCGTTATAGGGAGTTATGGCGAAATTGCGGATGAGCCTTATTTTTTTTTTTTTAATTACGGCGCAGCTGCCACTGGAATGAGCGCTTTAGCAGTTGTCAATGTTTAAGACAAACGGTCAGTGGAAATTCTTGGTGCACCACGTAATTGCGAGTAATAAATAAATCGCTGTTTAATTTACAACGATAAGGATAATTGTTTAACACATTCATTTGTCGTAATGAGTTTTTTTAGAAGGTTTCCCTGTGGTATGAGGCGAAAGCCGGAACTAGAAATTCCCTCCAAAAGATCCCCAATTGCGATACGCTGTATCCTACTCCCAGCCTTTTGGGATTTCTGGGTGAAAATGACGAAGTCCTACATCAGCCTAGATGTGAATTAAAAACGTAAAAAAAAATCGTTAGACGATCGACAGCAATATAGGTACATCGTACATGTCGATCAAGTCATCGAGTTTGCTCTCTATACAAATGTACTTTCACATGCACTGTGGCTTCATTTTTGTCTGACAGATTACAAATTAAAAGTAGTTCGCGTCACCCGGTTCTGACCTAGATTTTCGAGGGTTTTTCCTTGGTTCAAGACGAACGCCTGAACTGCGAATCAACTCTTAAACATTCCCAACTGGTATTTCCTCTGCACCAGTACCGGCTCATATGGTGCTTGACTGAAAAGTCTGACTACACTGCTCATCAGCCGAATGACCCGCCCTACCTATCGAATGAAAGGTACCAAAAAAACATATAGCGCTTGCTTAAACATCGAAAATTCTCGGCATTTCTGCATCTCACTTAAATCATAAAAACGTAAGCAAATATGCATACAGCTCATAATATCTTATGAAAGGAGTGTTTGCTCTGCCTTCAGCCAATATTAGGATCGTAACTGAATTTTGTGATCCTTCTTGACTTAAATAGCTCCTTGCAGTCAAATTGCATCTACATAACCAAACAAGCGAGCAGGAAACACTGTATTTCAGTCAAATCAATGGCAAACCAAATGATTACCGTAAAAGCCATAGTTTTGAATTTAATTAATTCTAGCTAATAAGTAATTACGACACCAGAATCAGAGACGTCAATAACAATTACAGATTTACTCTGTACTGAACACTGAACGTAGCCTGAAACTAGAACAATTCATAGACTACGTTATCGTTGCTGTCTTCAGCCTGAGGACTGGTTTGGTGCAGCTCTACAAGATATTCCATTCTGCACAAGCCTCACCGTCTCCGAATGCTACATCAAGCTATATCCTTCTGAGTCTGCTTACTGTGTTCATCTCTTGGTCTCCCTGTGCAAATTTTATCCTCCACACTTCCCTCCAATACGAAACTGACGATTCCTTGAGGTCTGAGAGTGTGTCCTATCAACAGATCCCTTCTTTTGGTCAAGTTGTGTCACAAATTTCTTTTCTCCTCAATTCTCTTCAGTACCTCCTCATTAGTTGCGCGATCTACCCATCTAATCTTCAGCATTCTTCTGTAGCGCTACTTGTGAATAGCTTTTATTCTCTTCTTAACTGCCGGCCGGTGTGGCCGAGCGGTTCTAGGCGCTTCAGTCCGCAACCGTGCGACCGCTACGGTCGTAGGTTCGAATCCTGCCTCAGGCGTGGATGTGTGTGATGTCCTTAGGTTAGTTAGGTTTTTTGTAGTTCTAAGTTCTAGGGGACTGATGACTTCAGATGTTAAGTCCCATAGTGCCCAGAGCCATTTTTTCTTCTTAACTACATTTCGCCTATGTTTCGCTTCCATACAAGGCTGCACGCCACACAAATGCCTTCACAAAAGCCATTCTAATAGTTAAATCTATATTCAATGGTAACAAATATCTCTTCTTCAGAAATGCTATTCCTGCCATTGCCTTTCTACTTCGGGCGTTATCAATTATTTTACGATCCACATAGGAATATTCAACTACTGCTTTTGGTGTCTCATTTCCTATTTTAATTCCCTCAGCATTTAATTCCACTTCATTTCTTTACCTTTGTTTTGGTTTTGTTAATGTTCATCTTATATTCCCCTTTCAAGACGCTGTCCATTTCGTTCAACTGCACTTCCACGTCCTTTGCTGTCCCTGACAGAATTACAATCTCATTCGCAAACCTCAAAGTTTTTAGTTCTTCTGGTTGAACTTTAATCCCTATTCTAAATTTCTCTTTGCGTTTCTTCACAGTTTGCTCATTGTACAGATAGATTAACATTATGGATAGGCTACAGCCGTGTCTGACTCCATTCTCAACCTTACTACCATTTCATGCCCGTTGACTCTTTATAACTGCCGTCTGGTTTCTGTACAAGTTGTAAATAACCTTACGTTCCCTATAGTTTACTCCTGCTAGTTTCAAAAATGCACAGAGTATATTGCAGTCAACGTTGTCAAAAGCTTTCTCCAAATCAACGAATGCTATGAACATACTTTTGCCTTCCCTTAACCTCTCTTGTAAGATAAGTCTTAAGAGCAGTATGACCTAGCGTGGTCCAACATTTCTCCGGAACCCAAATTGATCTTCTGTAAATAATAATTCGTGTCAGTACATTGCAACCGTGACTTATTAAACCGATAGTACGGTAATATTCAGCACCTACTTTTTTGGAATTATTACATTATTGTTGAAGTCTGAAGGTAGTTCCCCTGCCTCATATGCCATGCATATCGGGTGGAATAGTTTAGTCATGGTTGGGTCTCCCAAGGATATCAACAGTTATGAGGGAATGTCGTCTACAGCAGGGCCGTTTATCGGCTTGAGTCTCTCAGTGTTCTCTTAAGTTCTTCTGGCGGTCTTACATCTCTTATTTGATCTTCATGTACTTCATTCTTACTTTCTGTGATACTGTCTTCAAGTTAATTTCCCTTATACAGCCAGCAAGCGTCCGTGTTTTGCCGCGAGAGTTCCGGTTTCCGTATAAATGTCCTAGTATACCGAGAAAATCATTCGGGACACATAATTGTCCTGGTTTTTAACTTAGAACCAAAATGCGTGCAATAATATTTCTCATTTAATTATTTGTGAAAAATAATTTTTCTAGAAGTAGAACGTTACAGAAATATGTATTTTCACAATACTCCATATAGACCTACAGCATTTGTTTTAACTCGTGTTATGCCTAAGGAAGGAGTAAAATAAATGTTGAAAAGAAAAGCAGGTATTACCTACCCCCACCTCATACTATACGACCTTTCACTTTATGGTCCTCGAGACAAGTGAAACGAAAACCAAAACCATGGGAGGTGCAAAGGAGCATCACTTAAACCATTTCTCCTAACGAAACTGCAGATGAAGTTAATTTTGTGAAACATGTGAGCGATGTAGCGTCTGTTAGCAGTGCTTATTAGATACTGTTTGGCACGCATGCACGCTTGCCCTAACAGTCTGCAGTCAAACGAAATCTTAAATTGTAGACTTATTAGTAGTATCATACAGCTTCTAAGATTAACAAACTGTACCTGAGTAAACAGTAAGTGACTAAGCATTGCAGAAAACATACCCTGGCTACTATGATAGAAAAATATATATCAGTCTTTTTTTATTTCCGAAGAAAACAATTTTAATTATGTATAAGTACATGAAGATAAATTATTGCTATTGGTTCTTCAGCTGCTGCATCGTCATAGGCCTATGACCGATTTCAAAATATCACGATAGCTGGCAAGAAAGGTAAGCGTAAGTGTAGTAATGAATCTGGATGTAAAGTACAAACACAAGTTCCTGGTTTTTTCTCTTAGAAATCTAGTCAATCTACCTCTGTCTAATCCTTCCACATTTCAGCTTTCCCTTCATTGCTTGGTAATGGTTTTCCTTCTCAGCTCTTGATACTCATAACGCTGCTTCTCTTCTCTCAAAGGCCTTTCTAAATTTCCTGTTGGCGGTATCCACCTTTTCCCTCTTATACAACCATACATATTATAAGAAAGTAAGTCCGTGTGTGTATGCGTGTGTGTGTGTGTGTGTGTGTGTGTGTGTGTGTTTCACATCTCCTCCTAAACTACCGCAGCGATTTCAACCGAACCTGGTACACACAACCTTCGTTGCCAGATAACAATCGCTGTGGCGGTAAGAACCACCTACCTAACATACACTCCTGGAAATGGAAAAAAGAACACATTGACACCGGTGTGTCAGACCCACCATACTTGCTCCGGACACTGCGAGAGGGCTGTACAAGCAATGATCACACGCACGGCACAGCGGACACACCAGGAACCGCGGTGTTGGCCGTCGAATGGCGCTAGCTGTGCAGCATTTATGCACCGCCGCCGTCAGTGTCAGCCAGTTTGCCGTGGCATACGGGGCTCCATCGCAGTCTTTAACACTAGTAGCATGCCGCGACAGCGTGGACGTGAACCGTATGTGCAGTTGACGGACTTTGAGCGAGGGCGTATAGTGGGCATGCGGGAGGCCGGGTGGACGTACCGCCGAATTGCTCAACACGTGGGGCGTGAGGTCTCCACAGTACATCGATGTTGTCGCCAGTGGTCGGCGGAAGGTGCACGTGCCCGTCGACCTGGGACCGGACCGCAGCGACGCACGGATGCACGCCAAGACCGTGGGATCCTACGCAGTGCCGTAGGGGACCGCACCGCCACTTCCCAGCAAATTAGGGACACTGTTGCTCCTGGGGTATCGGCGAGGACCATTCGCAACCGTCTCCATGAAGCTGGGCTACGGTCCCGCACACCGTTAGGCCGTCTTCCGCTCACGCCCCGACATCGTGCAGCCCGCCTCCAGTGGTGTCGCGACAGGCGTGAATGGAGGGACGAATGGAGACGTGTCGTCTTCAGCGATGAGAGTCGTTTCTGCCTTGGTGCCAATGATGGTCGTATGCGTGTTTGGCGCCGTGCAGGTGAGCGCCACAATCAGGACTGCATACGACCGAGGCACACAGGGCCAACACCCGGCATCATGGTGTGGGAAGCGATCTCCTACACTGGCCGTACACCACTGGTGATCGTCGAGGGGACACTGAATAGTGCACGGTACATCCAAACCGTCATCGAACCCATCGTTCTACCATTCCTAGACCGGCAAGGGAACTTGCTGTTCCAACAGGACAATGCACGTCCGCATGTATCCCGTGCCACCCAACGTGCTCTAGAAGGTGTAAGTCAACTACCCTGGCCAGCAAGATCTCTGGATCTGTCCCCCACTGAGCATGTTTGGGACTGGATGAAGCGTCGTCTCACGCGGTCTGCACGTCCAGCACGTGCGCTGGTCCAACTGAGGCGCCAGGTGGAAATGGCATGGCAAGCCGTTCCACAGGACTACATCCAGCATCTCTACGATCGTCTCCATGGGAGAATAGCAGCCTGCATTGCTGCGAAAGGTGGATATACACTGTACTAGTGCCGACATTGTGCATGCTCTGTTGCCTGTGTCTATGTGCCTGTGGTTCTATCAGTGTGATCATGTGATGTATCTGACCCCAGGAATGTGTCAATAAGGTTTCCCCTTCCTGGGACAATGAATTCACGGTGTTCTTATTTCAATTTCCAGGAGTGTAGTTCGGTAGATTTGACGTGGCGACAATTAAATGCGTGAAAAACTACCGCATTCTTCATAACGCTTAAATTTATTACTCCTTGCTACTATTAAAATACTATTCGTAGTATATTTCGCAGAGAGTATCCACATACGCCGCTGAATGTACCTACGGATTCTACGACACGTAGTTCAAGAGATATGACGTCAGAAACACTGAGATGCGTGAAAAATTGCCGCTTCATGCATGAAGTTTTAATACATTTATTCTCTACTATTAATCGTACAGTCGAAAAATCCCTGAAACCTGGCTACGTTTTTGACAAGTTTCAAAGTGCAAAGCGCAAACGGCTGTAGGCGAAAACAGTAGCGGTCTATACAGCTATGAAGAGGCGCTGCCGTGGGTAAATTTAAAAAATCGCGTTGTATACACGCAAAGCAGCTGCGCCCATTGTACAGAAACTGGCTGAAATCATGTTTATTAACCTGGATACTGTTCTTATACATTTGAACATTATGCATATTACTTTGTACGATTGTTCCATAATTTTAAAGGTGTTTTCACGAATACATGGGAATGAAATTTTTTCGATGCTTATCAGCAGACACAGTCAATTTTTTTTTTTTCGTTTCTAACAGGAAATCGACAAAATGAATGCCCGGGCAATGTCGGGTTTGTCAGCTGGTGCCTCTATAGACTTAGATTTGTCCGCTAGCCACCCCTACTTAGCAGTTATGCACTTCCGTCAGTCATAGTATTTAGAGGTTTGTAATTCCTTTCGCATGCTTCATTTGTGCGTTTTTATATTTTCTCCTTTCATCAATTAAATTCAATATCTCCTATGATATCCAAGGGTTTCTAATAGGCCTTGTCTTTTTAACTATTTGATTCTCTGCTGCCTTCACTGTTTCATCTTTCAAAGCTACCCATTCGTCTTCTACAGCATTACTTCCCCCCGTGTCAATCAATCGATGCCTAATGCTCACTTTGAAACTCTCAAAAACCTCTCGTTCTTTTAACTTAACCAGGTCTCATTTCCTTTATTTCGTACCTTCTTGTAAAATTCAAAAGAAAAGCTAGGCTTCATACGGCGACCTTGCCTTTGCGTCTTACACTCGCTAATTATCGTTGGTAGGTTGACATCTACCGCTCGCGACACGATAACGTAATTTTTTGTGCTTTGATGTACATTACAACAATCTTAAGTGTGGGTATTCACTAAGACATTGTCCGTTAGAAAATGTGTAATTCCTCCGGGCGTCCATAGCTCTGAAGTCGTTCACCTGGGGAAACATGTATTTTTTTTGTCATCGGTTACCTGACGGGTTTGATGCGGCCCGCCACGATTTCTTCTCTTCTGGCGAACACTTCATCTCAAGTAGCACTTGCACCCCACGTCCTCAATTATGTGTTTGACGTTTGGAGATTTCTGCATTCTTCTGCAGTTTTTACCCTCCACAGCTCCCTCTGGTTCAACGGGAGTTATTTCCCGATGTCTAGTAGATGTCCTATCGACCTCTCTCTGTTTCTTGTCAGTGTTTCCCATACATTCCTTTCCTCGCCGGTTCTACGGAGAACTTCCTCATTCCTTACCTTATTAGTCCATCTTATATTCGATCTCCTTCTATAGCTCCACATTTCAGACACTTTGATCCTCTTCTGTTACAGTTTTCCCACAGTCCGTGTTTTATTACCATACAAAGCCGTGCTCCAAACTTATATTCTCAGAAATTTTTTCTTCTAACGTTAAGGGGTATATTTGATACTAGTAGATTTCTTTTGGCCAGGTATGTCCTCTTTGCCTGTGCTAGTCTGCTTTTTATGTCCTCCTTGCTTCGTCCGTCAAGTGTTACTTTGATTCCAAGGTAGCAGAATTCAAAAATGGTTCAAATGGCTCTAAGCACTATGGGACTTAACATCTGACGTCATCAGCCCCCTAGACTTAGAACTACTTAAACCTAACTAACCTAAGGACATCACACACATCAATGACCGAGGCAGGGTTCGAGCCTGCGACTTAAGCAACAGCGCGGTTCCGGACTGAAGCGCCTAGAACCTCTCGGTCACACGCTGCCGGCTAACAGAATTCATTAACTTCATCTACTTCGAGGTAGCAGGATTCATTAGCTTCGTCAACTGTCCAGTTGCTAAGTGCTCATGAGACTGTTCATTCCATTCAATAGGTCCTCTAATTCTTCCTCCTTTTCACTGAGGATAGCAAAAGCATCAGTGAATCTTATCAGTTATATTCTTTAACGCTGAATTTTAATCCCAGTCTTAAACCTTTCCTTTATTTCTGTAATTGCTTCTCCGAAGCATATATTGAACAGTTGGGGCGAAAGACTGCATCCCTGTCTTACACCCATTATAATCGGAGCACTTCGTTTTGGTCTTCCAGTCTAATTGCTCCTACTGGTTCTTGAAAAATTGTATAATATACATCTTTCCCTATAGGTTACTCTTCCACCATTTCACTATGTCGAAAGTAGTGGAATAAAGTGGGTTCTGCACCAGTTTTGATACCAAAATAAGATGCCAATTAATTAAATTGATCAATTAAATCAGCCCCCCCTTTACCCATTGCTCTGCTAATCGATTTATGACCCCTTGGGGTTGATTTATGACCCCCTGTAATAATAAGTCCTTCTTAGAAATCTTCCCCACGCCTCCTCCTCATCCCCCACCTCTCTGGGAAAAGAGGCACTTTTTCTTCATCCTTCCTCAGTTCAGTTCTGAGCCACTTTTCCCGCTTCTGGGAAATCCCTCAGCCCTCCCTTTCCCAATTCCCTCCTTATCTCTTGGTCTGGAAAATGGCGGGAAAAACATTCAGTCTGCGCTGAGCAGTTGGTGTGGGAAGATCCCACGACACAAAATTAAAATCAGTGTCAATTGACATAATAATATATTGTTCAATTCTATTTGCATATTTTTTAACTAATCAGTTTACAGGAATAGGTCTCCTCCCTGGTAGGAAATAGCTCAATTGTAATACCTCCGCTCTTATTACATCACCTCACATCCTGCTGGTGGATAATGGTACAGATAGGTCAAAATCCTTACTACTTCAATCTCACAACTCATCGGTTTCCCAGAAATATTGAGGCACTTTTGATTGATCACTACAGCTCATTTGCGTATGTGGTGGGAAATATCTTATCAAATTGATTGACTGGGCAGAATATTGTAACTTGTGGGCGAAAAGCTCGCTTAAAACAATCATCGCATCCTATATCTGGCCAAAAATGCCTTCTGATCGCCTCATATGCAGGCGTGCTGTCTGGCCAGAAAAATAGCGGGATCTTATATTACCACCAACACACAAGGTTAATGCACGTTTATCCATGTATCTGCCTCTCTTCCCCCTCCCCAGCGAGTAGTATAGCACACTGCGTAGCTTAAGTTCACTTCATTTTACACCGATTATCAGCCATAATGAAGCATTCCTGTGATCGAATTAATGATGCTGATGAGGGTTGTAGATGCCCTATCTGGATGATGACACTGCAGGTATGAATCTAAAAAAAATATGCATGTGTATTTGCATGTTCATGTAGGCGTGATCTAATGGTCATTGTTGTGTTATAAATGACTGCATGCTAACTTCACTGAGGGGGGACAAAACTTTAAACCCACTCATGGAGACAATAAGTGCTCTGGAGGCAGATAGTTGGTTTGAGAGGGCTGAAATAGCACGACTAAGCATAGAGGACTGTATTTATAAGTACAAAGAGGTAGTCACTCTCTTTCAGTACATTTTACGTGTCAGCCTTTGTGCCAGCACCAAAGATCAGATGCACCTATAAGATACTTGTCTTTGACCTTAAGGGTCCACGCTTCGCAACAATAAAAGAAGACGGAAAAAACAAGTGTTTCTACAAGACATACCTTTGTCGTATTCGATACTGCTCTGTTCTTCCAGATCTTGGTGAGCTTTTTCATGGCCGCTTGCCCAAGTGTGAACCGTCTCCTTGTATCATCTTCACAACTTCCTCTACTGCAGATGGTTGACCCCAAAT
The DNA here is from genome assembly GCF_021461385.2 of Schistocerca piceifrons. NCBI lineage: Eukaryota > Metazoa > Arthropoda > Insecta > Orthoptera > Acrididae > Schistocerca > Schistocerca piceifrons. Next base: position 479,156,526 of record NC_060138.1, on the reverse strand, counting down.
AGATGAAAGAATGCACGCCTTCCAGTTCCTATAATCGACCTGTGAGCTGAGCCTGTGCTCCTTGATCAATTATCATGAGTCTGACTTACTCAGATTGAGATCAAATCCATATGACAGACTAATGACCTTTACTTTTGTTAGTACCTAACGAGTTCATATTCACTGCTGGCTAAAACCACTATGTCATCAGCAAATCGAAAGTTGATAATAGTTCTGCCAGCAATTGCGATACCTTTAATCCAAACATCAATAGCATTCCTAATGACATATTCTACAATAAATAGTAACGGCAGCAATTGATAGATTTATACCAAATAAATTAACAAACGACGGAGCTGATCCTCTTTGGTACACAAAACGGGGGTAGAACACTGTTGCAGAAAAAACGAAACAAAAATGCCAAATTTAAACAGACGCAAAATCCCTAAGATTGGCGATTTTTTTTTTTTACAGAAGCTAGAAATTTAGCGCGAAATTGAATGCGAGATGCTTATAACAGTTTCCACAACGAAACTTTGTCTCGACACCTGGTAAACAATACAAAGAGATTCTGGGCGTATGTGAAATATGTTAGCGGCAAGAAACAATCAAAACCTTCTCTGCGTGATAGCAATGGAGATACTATCGAAGGTAGTGCTGCCAAAGCAGAGTTACTGAACACAGCCTTCCGAAATGCCTTCACAAAAGAAGACGAAGTAAATATTCCAGAATTCGAATCAAGAACAGTGTCAACATGTGTAACGTACAACTAAATATCCTCGGAGTAGTGAAGCAACTTAAATCACTTTATAAAAGCAAGTCATCTGGTCCAAACTGTAAACCAATTATGTTTCTTTCAGAGTATGCTGATGCATTAGCTCCATACTTAACAATCATATACAACCGTTCGCTCGACGAAAGATCCGTACCCAAAGACTGGAAAGTTGCACAGACCACACCAATATTCAAAAAAAGGTAGTAGGAGTAATCCACTTAATTACAGCTACTGTCGATGTACTGGAGTTATGTGCCCTTTGCGTGGTAGCTTTTTAGTCGACTTTTTCTCAACGCTGCTTTTCTTGGCTGAACCGGTATCTACCATCGCAGAGTGAAGGAACATACAACGTGAAACATATCCAGACTGGTGGACTGATTGCTTAAAGGATAGTGAGAGAACAACCCGCCGTGCGGTAATACCTCTTGGCACAGTAGGTGTGTCTGTTTAAGTATAGGGACACTACAACTACAACATCGCTTCTTAGGCCAGCTGAACGGAATCGTTTCATTCATAGCTGGAATTGAGACACAGCTCATAACCTCAAGTCTTAAAATACACGTGGTAATTAGTCGAAGGAGGACCCTGCTCACAGGAAGTAAACGTTATAAGCATATGCACTACATTCACGTGTAATAACTAACGTGGCAATGGATGGAGCAAAATAGAACAAATGAAAGTACTAACTAATATTAGATCATGTAAGGAGATGGAGGATGTAGTACAGATGCGAAGATTAACTGATTAAGATACAATGGGAGAAGTCTGTCCTAACACATCGCCTCAAGATGACGAGCGTGAACTTGGGGAAACACTTCTTATTTGTACATCTTTAGCGCTGGTCATGATTTATTTCAACCGAAAGGAAACTACTTTTCCCACATTATTCTTTCAAGTACCTTCAACAATCTCCGTCGATCTCACCCCATGCGACTGACAGCAACGAAGGTACACTTCGCATGTCGGGAGATAATCGATTCTACTCTAAATGGTTCAAATGGCTCTGAGTACTATGGGACGTAACATCTGAGGTCATCAGTCCCTTAGAACTTAGAACTACTTAAACCTAACTAACCTAAGGACATCACATACATCCATGCCCGAGGCAGGATTTGAACCTGCGACTGTAGCGGTCGCGCGGTTCCAGACTGAAGCGCCCAGAACCGCTCGGTCATAACGGCCGGCGATTTTACTCTGAATGCAACTAAACGTAAATACAAACATACAGGGAGGTCCATCTGAAGTTTCGGATGAGATTATCTCGAAAACTATACATCGGGTAAAAATTGTGGGTAAGAGAAGTTCGTAAGCTCAAAGGGGGCATGAAACGATACTGCATGTGGCATCCAGCCCCCTTGGGTGCGGCGGTGGGCAACTTTTGAATCTGAAATGGAAACACCCATCTTTTTGTTGCAGATTCGGATTCTCCATAAAAAAAGTAATCAGGTTTTGTCTGAAACATTTTTGAAACCATTGACAGATGGCGCTGAAAACGAGAAAAAGTGAAATTGGATAAGAACTCTGATTTATTTAGAATTATCCGAGAAAGACACATCAAATCGATAAAAATGTGCACCAATTCTTTCGTTACACCAAATTAAGCAATTTTTGTACAAAATGTACTGTATCCTACTGTTAGCGTTACCCAGGAACAATGACGTGTACGTAGTAGAACGATGTTCCCATGGGGTGCTTCATTAGTGTGAGTCCCCTTGCCTCTCAAATGTTGGGGTGCTTCATTAGTGTGAGTCCCCTTGACCCTCACAATTTGAGGTGTTTAATTAACGAAATTAGCCACGAACAAATTGTTCAAAATTATCCCCATTTGCTTCAATGCGTAAAGTCAATCGCCTGCGAAAGTTTTCCACACTTCTGAGCGGCACATGCCGTGGTATGGCTGCACACGCTCTTCGAAAGCGTTACCCCATATCGTTTCAGGTTGTGGGTTGTCTTTCATAATCAATGTTTTTTAAATACCTCCACAAGAAAAAATCAGGAGATGTTAGGTCTGGTGAACGTGGAGGCCACTGAAATCGTCCGCCGCGTCCTATCCGCCGACCAGGGTACCATAAATTTAAAATGTTTCGCACATTTTTAGCATAATGGGGAGCTTCTTTGTCCTGTTGGAACCACATTCGTTTCCTAGTTTCTAAATCAACATCTTCCATTAGCTCCAACAAATCCTCGCGGAGAAGTTGCAAATAAGATTCCCCAGTAACATTTCGGACAAAAAAATACGGTTCTATCAAGCAACCGTTTAAAATTCCACACTAGGCCACTAACGACCATTTGTGTTGATTGTCAACGGGTCTGTGCCAGTGTGCATTGACAGGGGATCAATAATGACAATCATAACGATTTAATTTTCCATTGGTTTTGAATGTGGCTTCATCGGTGAACATAACTTACGTAAAAAAATCATTGTCACCTCTTATCATTTCCAAGGCCCATTGGCAGAAATGCACGCGTTTTTGCATATCTTTCGGCGTTAATGCCTGTGATATGGTACGCATGATATTTATGTGCCTTGAAAGTCTCAAAACAGTTGATTTCGGTATTTCAGTCTGTCTCTGAATCGTACGACTACTAATTTCGGAACCCAGTTGACCACAGGCGAGAGCGGTAAGGGTACGAGCGTCATTTTCATTGTATCCGCGATGACGAGGTGGACAGTGCATGTATTCATTTCGAGCTCGTTGAGTGCAATGTCGAATAATGTTTTCGCTTGGATGTCGTCTGTTTGGAAAACGATCCACATACAATTGCGCAGCTGCAGCGTAATTGTTTTGACATTCACCTAAAATTAACATCATATCAACAATCTCTGTAGGATGATAGTGAGCCATGTTTCGCTCAAGAATAATTTACTTTCGTCAGTTGATGTTTACGGTACATAACCCGAAAGTGAAGTGACGTCTGATCGCATTGCACCGACCTTTATACTGAGCCATAGTTCGCAGTTTGGCCACGGTAGCGCCACAGTCGGGTGAGTAATGCAATTGTAAAGAGTCCCCTAACGAGATTTTAATAGCATTCCTCCTCCCTCCGTCAAAAACTGTGGCGGGTAGGAGACATTTTGTAAAAAAATAGCTTAGTTTGGCGTAATGAAAGAACTGGTGCACAGTTTGTATCGATTTGATACGTCCTTCTCGGATCACTCTAAATGAATCGGAGTTCTTCCCCAGTTTTAATGTTTCTCGATTTCAACGCCATCTGTCAATGGTTTAAAAAGATGTTTCAGACAAAACTCATCGCTTTTTTATGGAGAATCCGAATCTGCAATAAAAAATGGGGGTTTCCATTTAAGATTTAAAAGTTGCCCCCTCCCCACCTAAGGGGGGTATCTGAATTTACGAACTTGTCTTACCCACTATTTTTGCCCGATGTATAGTTTTCGAGATAATCTCATCCGAAACTTCAGATGGACCACCCTGTATACATTAGGCTTTCATGTCTTTGTGTGGGGAACATCGTCCCAAAACCGAAGCAAAACCAGTCCTGAATAAGGTTTTCTGGAGGTTTCTGTTGGCAGTAAGGCAAATGCAGTAACAGGAAATTCTGTCCCAAATATTCCCAATTGGGAATTCTTTGGCGTCACTAACAGCTCGCCTGTGCCAAGAGACTGCAGCTAGTCAGGAATCGAACAACCTATTCTACCTTTAGGGATGGGGGAAAATAGTTGCGAATTAAATTGAACATAAAAGAGAATGTGCTTTAGCAATGTGAGAGGATACACTGCAGATAACTCTCTAAAGGTTGCAAATTGTGGTCTATATATCTCTTACGCTGTTACATGCATGGTCTGTTGAAGTCAGAAGACATTACAACCGTAACCATGGTTCTTAAGCTAGCTGAATAAACATCGTTGCGTTTATGGGGGCTATAAAGACATAGTTCATCAGGTTTAATATCAGACTCACTATGTTTTCCGTTAGTTCAGGTAAGCGCTTACACTTTCTGCCGTTAAAAAAGAACATTTCAGAGATCGTCGTTCATTTCGAACGACTGTTCTTAACGAGTCGTTGTAGCTGGATCCCTGCTTAGGACAAAGAGCCAGAGACCAGAGTTGTACGAGGCAGGGACGGCGATGGCCCACACCTCAATTACCGGCGACCTGCGCGCCGGGTAATACTTCACCAATTACGGTCGGCCAGAAGAAGAACAAGAAGAGTGGCGTTAACTCGTACAGCACATTGTTTAAGCGGCGGGCCCCCTAATGAGGTACCGGAGGTTGTCGTAATAAGGCACGGCCGCAATTCGCGCGGCCCTTCCCAATTTTCGGGCCAGTTGCTCGCGCCGTGCGACCCCATGGCAGGCGCAGTTTTTCGATTATACGCGCAGATCTAATTTTCCGATAGCAGCCAGCCATTAGGCCTTAACGCCGCGGGCCGTGGGATTAACATAATGAGTCTAACGTGTCCAGCTGGTCCTGGTACTTGTGTTATTGGGAGGACTATGCAGCTGGTCCGTTCTTCCGCCGGCCCAGGAGTTATTTCAATTAACGGTGGTGATACTACACAATAGCTTCGTTGTAAGCTGTGGGCTTAGAGATGCGCTGCTAGGCTCCGTACCGGGGAACGTGGTCTTGGAATGAGCAACCAATCAGTTTAGGTTGTTCCTAGCAGATTAAATATATGTGCTGGACCAGGATTCTAACCTAGAACCTTGCCTTTCATGAGCAAAGCACTTAGAGGCTGAGCTGTCCAGCCCCTCAGAAATTTAGTTCTGCTAAGCTATTTCTCGGCAATATCCTTTCTTCCAAGAGAACTAGTTCCGCAAGGTGAGCAGGAGGACGTCTGTGAAGCATAGAAAGTAGGAGAGAGGTACTAACGCAAGTCAAGCTGCGAGGGGAGTGGGGGTCTTGAGTCATTCACGGACATCACACTCGGTGGTTCATTAAGTGTAGATGTTTTAGTAGAGCACAAGGTGAGCGAAGACAATCTGATGAAGACGGAGGCGCACGAGGTGTAAATGAGTGGTTTATTGTTGTTACGAAGTGAATCATTTGTGCAGCTTCAAGTACGTTGTGAAAAAGAATCCTTGGCACTGAAGGGTTGACGTGATTTACGTCAAAATAATAAAAAAAAAATATGTGTGTACACTTTGTGGTCAAAAGTATCAGGACACCTGGCTGAAAATGACGTACAAGTTCGTGGCGCCCTCCATCGGTAACGTGGAATTCAGTATGGTGTTGGCCCTCCTTACCGTTGATGACAGCTTCCACTCTCACGGGCATACGTTCACTCTTGTTCTGGAAGATTTTTTGAGGAATGGCAGCCCATTATTCACGGAGGAGGGGTATCGATGTCGGTCGGCGAGGCCTGGCACGAAGTCGGCGTTCCAAAACATCCCATAGGTGTTCTATAAGATTCAGGTCAGGACTCTGTGCAGGCCAGTCTATTACAGGGATGCTATTATCGTGTAACCACTCTGCCACAGGCCGTGCATTATGAACAGGTACTCGATCGTGTTGAAAGATGCAGTCGCAATCACCGAATTGCTCTTCAACAGTGGGAAGCATGAAGGCGCCTAAAACATCACTGTAGGCCTGTGCTGTGATAGTCCACGCCAAACAACAAGGGGTGCAAGCTCCCTCCATGAAAAACAAGACCACACCATAACACCACTGCCTCCGAATTTTACTGTTGGCACTACACACGTCGGCAGATTACGTTTACCGGGGATTCGGCACACCTGAACCCTGCCATCGGATGGCCACATTGTGTACCGTGATTCGTCACTCCACACAACGTTTTTCCACTGTTCAATAGTCCAGTGTTCACGCTCCTTACACCAAGCGAGACGTCGTTTGACATTTACTGGCGTGATGTGAAGTTTATGAGCAGCCACTCCACAATGAAATCCAAGTTTTTCTCACCTGCCGCCTAACTGTCGTAGTGCTTGCAGTGGATCGTGATGCAGTTGGGAATTCCTGTGTGATGTTCTTGATAGATGTCTGCCTGTTTCACATTACGACTCTCTTCAACTGTCGGCGGTCTCTGTCAACAGGCTAGGACGGCCTGTAAGCTTTTGTGCTATACGTGCCCCTTCGCGTTTCCACTTCACTATCACATCGGGAACAGTGGACCTAGGGATGTTTATGAGTGTGGAAATCTCGCTTATGACACAAGTGACACCCAATCACCTGACCACGTTAGAAGTCCGTGAGTTGCCGGTCGGAGTGGCCGAGCGGTTCTAGGCGTTACAGTCTGGAACCGCGTGACCGCTACGGTCGCAGGTTCGAATCCTGCCTCGGGCATGGATGTGTGTGATGTCCTTAGGTTAGTTAGGCTTAAGTAGTTCTAAGTTCTAGAGGACTGATGACCTCAGAAGTTAAGTCCCATAGTGCTCAGAGCTATTTGAACCATTTGAAGTCCGTGAGTTCCACAGAGAGCCCAATTCTGCTCTCTCATAATTTTTAATGACTACTGAGGTCGCTGATGTGGATTAGCCGGCTGCATGTGGCAGCACTATACACCTAATATAAAAAAACATATATTTTAGGGGTGTCCGGACACTTTTGATCGCATAGTGTAAATGGCGATGCTATTAGAGGGCAAACGTATGCTGGTGCTAAAACGTTAAAAACGCTTTTCTTGGATTAGTTGGTAAGTTTACAGTGTTCATCTTTTCCCCTATTTCGGACATATTTTCCGCGTTTGACTTACGAAATTCACAACCTAACATCAAAATTTTTCAAGATAGGAATATGCATTTCATCTCATTCAAGAGCATATATTAAAACTTATTACTCCTGAACATGGACCCAAAGGATCCGAAATGCATCGTTTAATGAATAAAGCACGAAAAGTTGTGACTGAAGGCGTTTTTTTAATTTATACCTCGAGTGTATTGTGTACAGTCACGTTTGAAGCTGCGAAATGTGGATAAAATTATATTGGAGGACTATTCAAAAAGAAGGAACAGATTTCAAACATTTATTGGTTCCAAACTACAAAGGTAGAAATGCAATTCCAACGCTACTGGAAAGCGGGAAGTACAATTTTTCAATGTAACATGACAAATATGAAATTGGTGGCTCATCTCCTGTCACACACGAAGCAGGTGGGTTCTCGTTATCGAATTCACAGCTTCACCAATGCGATGTCGCGGACTTTCATGGGGGCCAGGCACAGGGGGGGATACAAACGCGGTCTTTTACTTAACCCCACAGATATAAGTCACGTGTGGGTCTGAAGACCTGGGAGGCCACCGGTTATGAAATTAATCTTCTGTTCCTCCTTTTCTAATCCAACGTCCTGGAATGGTGTCATTCAGGTAACATCGGACGTGCTTAGAGAATTTTTCTGTTGTGACTTTTATTTGTAGATTTACGTAAAAGTTTTGCTGGGTTCAAGATTGATATCTGAAGCAGTGGAATTAGTCTATGTAACATCATTACTGGCCAGTACCGCTATAAGCGTGACCTCTATCGATTGTATGGAAACGCTGGAAACAGGAAGTATTCGATATCAAATGAACTCGACAATCTCCTAAGAGATTTCTTAAGAGGGATTTTGGAGTAAAACCCAGAAAAGAGGCTCTCTCTATATAAATTGCGACAACGTCCGTGATTCTTACGTAAACCAGATGGAACTGTGGAGAATGTTCTTGCTTCGTCTCTACATGGGTACGGTTACCATATGATGACAGTTTTGCCAGATCTTCTGAAGTTCCGTAATGAGGAAGAAATTTCTGGCACTGAAATTTTTGTTGATTGTGTTACGGAGTACTAACTAAATAAGGAACGAAGGCAGCAACAACGACAGCAAGAGACAAAAGGACAGTTGACACTGAAAGCGTCAGACGGTCATCTGCGGACTGGTGAGGGGGAAAGTAACCGTCGGCAGTGACGAGCGATCTCGTGCAGCACAATGCACCTAATATGAAAAACGTATGTTTTTAGGGGTATCCGGATACTTTTGATCACATCGGGTGGCATGCAACGTCGCGTTGGGCAGTGGCCATAATGTTTTGGCTTATCAGTGTGATTCACGATAATGTTAGTGGCTATTAAATATGCGTGGGAAAAAAATCGGTAAGAGCATTGCCAGCGAAATACAAGGTTCTGGGTTCATATCTCGCGCCGGTACATGATTTTACCCAGCAAGGAATTTTCGGAGGAGCGCACACTCCGCTGCAGAGTGAAAATTCATTCTGGAAACAATCCTCAAGGCTGCTGCTAAGCTAAAACTTTTGTAAAGCTTGAAGTAGGAGAAAGTTAACGGAAGGAATCTGTGTGGCTGGGTCGTGAGGTGCGTCTGAATAGCTCAGTCGGTAAGACTATTGCCCTATAATGGCAAGGTTCTGGACTGGAGTCCTGATTCGGCACACAGCTTTTCTTCTGCAAGAAATATTCAAAACAGTGCCCTCTCTTCCGCAGGCTAAAAATTCGTTCTGAGCTCAGTCAGTTGTTGACTCAAGGTGATCAAGACACAGGTCACTCTATAAATCCATAAATGTCACCTCCATCACCAATTCCCTCGTGGTACTCTTACGGTACGTGTCGCAGATTTACAGTTCGTTTTTACGTTCTATAAATCATGGAATTAGCTCCATTCAAAAATCACATTCGTCGAGAATCTCTTGCTCAGCGAATTGCCCCGTGTGACTGGAAACGAACGCAGGTTATTTCTGTTTAGAGAAAATGGTAAAAAGTCGGAGACACAGACCAATAGCACAGACTCTAGATTCTCGAATCCTAGCGTATATTCGAAGCTTAAAAATTATGACTTTCTTGAGGAAGACATGCTTCTCCCAAAGAATCTATTCAGATTCCTGGACAACAAATCGTGTGAAGCACAGATTGTTTTATTGAAAAACATCTTGCAAAAAACAGATACAAGTGAACGGGTAGATACCGTAGTCTCAGATTTCAGAAAGACATTCTACACTCTACTATATCCTCGGCTACTAGCCAAGACAAGATCCTAGCGAGTGTCTCCACGGATGTGAGACTGGCTTGTGGAATATACAGGGTGGCCAGAAACAGTCTGAAAAGCTTGTAAGAGTGTTGCATGGTAGGTTGTGAGGAGAAATAACTGCTATAAAAAATAGTAGATTTCGATACGTTGTGCCGTTTCCTAGTTAATTACCGTTGAAGTTAGCCAATAAGGCCTTTGTGTGCAAAGTGGCCGGTAATATGCAGTTAGTGTCAGGTAGTCTCATGTTTTGAGTAAGAGTAAATAGTTTAATCAGACAAACCTTAGTCTTTGCCAACCAACCGCCACTCAGTGGAGTGTTAACTATTTCTTGCATTTACTTGTGTTGCAAACAATTCATGATCTGCCATCTCACTTAACTTGTGTTGTTTGTCCTATTTTATGATCAATAAACTTATCTCATAACTTTTTTTTATAAAAGATTAATCCAGTGTTGTTATATTAATCACTCATCAATAATTGACTACAATAATGACTTGGCCACCATTTCATTAAATGATTTCAGCATTCAAATTTATTTAGATTCTGAGAAAAGTGGTAAACTCTAAGGCAGGCTAACAACAACAAAGAATGTCAAAGGGCAAAATCAATTAAGCAAATACATGGTCTAAGTAGACGAGCGGAAAGCTTGCTAGTTAAAGTAATTGCTGTCAGGATGTAAACTCATAGTCCCCCTATAGCCTTTCAGATCATACTTCAAGACCACTTGGTCTTACAAGTTTGAACGATAAATAACTTCTACTCGTACTATACGCTAATAGTCTTGAATATGGACAAAATATGCTTAGTAACGAAGTTCATGTGGTTAACACTGTAGTTAGGTACCAGTTATAATATAAGCATGGTTGTTAGTCCACCGAAACCGGGTATCCTCTAGTTGTTATTACACTATTTTGCGATCAGGACCGTTAGAATTGCATCATGAAAGTTTTAATCCCGTTTTCTTTCATCTGTAAAGAGCCATCTTACTGCGTACCGATTGTTATATTAGCACTGATTCTAAAATGACCAATGCCATCAAAATATGTGAAATAAAAAAACCTTTTTTGAATCCATACACTCATCATTTAAAACAACACTCATTTTTTTTAGTTATCATTTTTAGAAGTGGACGAAGAATTCACAGACTTATGGATTTTCTAAGATAAGTTATTTAAAAAAACTGGATCCTGAAGTGTTGTTTTACTTTTAGTTGACCTTATTTGTGTTCAGCTTCTGAGAAGTGCTATTGCACCCACTGGTGTCCAAGACAGCTTACTTCTTCTGCCCGCCCGTAATGTGCGCAATTAAGAGTTACGCTATTCCACGCCACCCCATCTTCAAAGTGTGTTTAAGACACTGACGGAAGTCACGACTACATTTTTGAGAAGAGATTTGTGCAGCGTAATTCAAGGTCGCTCCTGTAGAGCTAATTGCAGCAGTGATTCAGCCGTGGGGGGGGGGGGGGGAGGGGGGAGAGATTACGGCGGAATTAGCTTTCGCCACCTCGCTTGCGGTTTCCCTCTCACCCGACCCACCATGCCCAACCGCCAGTGGCCGGTACCTGGGACCGGAGCTAGCTCTGCTATCCATGCCAATATATCCTGCACAGTGCGACAAGTATTGAAGATCAAGTGGTTGGAACCGAACCATAATAATTTTAAATAAATACCATTCACACTATCACGAAGATAGAGAGGGCAGACAAGCCCTTAAAATTGCATACGCCCAAATTGCCGAGACAAGAAAAACATACAGAAGAACGGAAAATGAAATTGAGGATTTGTCAAATGACGATCTGTTTGGCTCTTGGAAAGGTAAAAGTACCAGAGAAGCAGTTCTCATGTTCCGCTCGATAACTAAAGCAAGACTTAAGGGGACCAAACCGTGGTTCAGGTCGAAAAAAATCGAATTTAGGTTTTCATCAAATTTCGATAGATTAAGGTTTTATTTAAGTACTCTGAAAAGGATTTTGCTGAAAAATTTTTTTTCGAGCATTTAAAGAGCATTTTCCTACCACGTGTGTTTATGTGCCACGCCCACTTTTCTGTCACACACTTTTCTGCATATATTTTAGATCTTTATATCCCCTGCATTGCACGTTAGGGACTTTTTTTACTCCCGAGTGTCTTGGCTATCCTTGGAATGCAACGGTCAGTATTCTTTTGTTTCTGCTGTTTGTAAACAACACGCTTTTAAACACGCTCTTAGTTTTGTTCAAGTGTTATTGCGAGTAGTTGTTACAGACAACTTGCTGGTATACTATGGGTGGGCAATTAGGAGAAACAAAGAAAATCTAGAGGCAATGAAGGGAGATGTTTCGGCCAAATTCTTCCGTAAGTCCTCTACTGATGATAAGCCAGGTCATGGATTGTGTCCATCAGGAGAAAATTCGTGGTGCAAATGCAATAGGGCTCAGGCAATTGGAGAATCTTATTCTCACCAGCATTCTCTTCCTGCTACTGTTATTACAGCAATTATACCTATTTTCAGAAACTTGGCTCATCCTGACCTCCTAAGGAAATGTCTGCATGGGCAGACACAGAACCCAAATGAATGTTTCAACAGCATAATTGGGAACCGCCTTCCTAAAACTGTATTTGTAGGCATGCATACAGTGAAACTAGGAGTTCATGATGCTGTTATTACATTCAATTGTGGTAATATTGGGAAGTGTTGGGTACTGAAAAATCTGGGAATTAATCCTGGTGAAAATATGATCACTGGGCTGCAACACTGCGATAAAATGAGGATAGCCGATGCAGACAGGTCTGCATCTGATATGGACAAGAAAGCAAGACAAAGATCCAGCAAGGTGAAAAAGAAGCTGGAAGACCTGCTAGAGGCCAAAGAAGGGCCATCATATGCAGCAGGACGGTTTTAATTAACTGTAAGTAACAAATTTCAAAAGTTTTTTCTTTAAAGTCAATTTCTAACAAACTAAAATTTTCAGTACATATGCCCCATTATATCAGAAACTATCATAGATAAATGAATGAAATTTTCAGAGGCTCTACATAACATAAAAAGCCACCTCTGGTACTACACTCATTAATATTCCCCCACTAGGAAGTTCACAAAAATATATTTTCTGCAGAAAAACTTAATATTTTTTGTTAATAAATTTAAAAAAATATTTCTTAAAAACTATAAAATGGATAAAGTAGATTTTAGTACAGTTGACTCTATTAGCATCATGTAACATGCAGTAAAATTATTAAGGTGTTGCATCAAATAGTTTTTTCAGAAATGGGTCAAATACTTGCCTACATTAACATGGGTTAGATAGTCAGGGTGTGGTCCCCTTAAGACAAATCAAGTCAGTTCCATAGGATTTGTCGACCTAGAACAAGTGTTCGTCAATCTAAAATGGTGCAAAATGCTAGAAATTCTGTGGAAAATATGTGTAAGTGCCGGCCGCGGTGGCCGAGCGGTTCTAGGCGCTTCACTCTGGAACCTCGAGACTTCTACGGTCGCAGGTTCGAATCCTGCCTCGGGCATGGATGTGTGTGGTGTCCTTAGCTTAGTTAGGTTTAAGTAGTTCTAAGTTCTAGGGGATTGATGACCTCATATGTTAAGTCCTATAGTGCTCAGAGCCACCTGAATCATTTTTTTATGTGTAAGCGATATAGGGAATCGGGTAACATAAACATGTACAACAACCAAGGTGGAAAAATGAGGCTGGAAGACCAAGAACGAAATGCTCGGATTAGTAAGATTATAAGACAGCGCTCTAGTCTCTCGTCCCTACTTTTCGTTATACACTAGAGGCGTTCAGTACGTGGTGCAACACATTTTTCTGAAAGCATGTTGATTTTATTCAGGATTCCAATACACTGTATTATTCCCCACTCTTATTTTTCAACACAATATCCGTTGAATGCGATGGCCTTACTGGTAGGGCTTTACGCTCGCATGGTACCATCCTATTAGTCGACGTCGGAGTGAATGTCTTGCTGCATCAATAACCTCCCCATCATCCACTACTGCTTCCCGTTGAATGCATCCTTCAATGGGTCAAACTCGTTGCTCTTTATGGTCTTCTCCTAGGCGGCGCGGAACCCTAGTGAACACGCACCTGTGAGCGCTTCAAATGGTGGATGAATGTCAGCACTACCAACGGAGACGTACATTTCAGCAGTTACATGTTTGCTTGTGATTCCCCGATCACCTCGAGTGAGACTGTCCGTACGGTCCAACATTGCAGGGGTTACAACTGTGGGCGACCGACCGACACGCAGCAGATTGGACAGGTTTGCACGTCAATGTTGCGATGATGACAGATGCCTCGCCCAATGACTCATTGTGCTTTTGTTCACTGCCAGGCCTCCGCAGACATTCTGCAAACACCTATAAATATCACCGATGCTGTGGTTTTCCTCCAAAAGCTCTCTGCTTGGAATGCACCTCCTTTACAGACGCCATTTTGAAGGTCACGTATATCGCGGCCACCTATTGGACTTCCATGAAACTACAGAGGCTGAAGCAAGAATATTCCACTATGTTACACAGCAAATTGCGCACTTTGCCGACCGAAATTGACTCAGAAAAAGTGTTGCATCATTTATTGAACGCTCCTCGTACATCGAAGAAGCTCTGACGGGAATAGCAGAAAGGTGGAAGAGCGGGGTTGAATTCAGGGATAAGGATATCAATAATAGTTCCGCTGATGACATTGCTGTTCTCAGTAAACGTGAAGAAGAATTACAGGATCTGTTTGGTGGGCCGGCCGCGGTGGCCGAGCGGTTCTAGGTGCTTCAGTACGGAACCTCGCAACTGCTACGGTCGCAGGTTCGAATCCTGCCTCGGGCATGGATGTTTGTGATGTCCTTAGGTTAGTTAGGTTTAAGAAGTTCTAAGTTCTAGGGGACTGATGACCTCGGATGTTAAGTCCCATAGTGCTCAGAGCCATTTGAAACGTTTTTGTTGGGTGGAATAAACAATATAATGAGTACAGAATATGGATTGAGCGTAAACCGAAGAAAGGCGAAAGTAATGACGAATAGCAGAAACAAGAGTAGTGGGGAACTTAACATCAAAACTACTCATCACGAAGTAGGCGAAGTAAAGCAGTCCTGCTACGTAGGCAGCAAAATTACTCATGATGGACATAGCAAGGAGAACATAAAAAAGTAGAGTAGCACAAGCAAGAGGGGAATTCCTGGCCAAAAGAAGTCTACTAGTATCAAACACTGGCCTTAGTATGAGGAAGAAATTTCTGAGACTGTCCACTAGGAGCGTAGCATCGTGAGACGGTGAATCGTAGATTGTGAGAAAGCCAGACAAGCAGAGAATCGAAGAGTTGGAGGTGTGTTGCTACAGATGGACGTTAAAAATCAAGAGTATTGACAAGAAATGAAGATGTTCTCCGCAGCCTCGGCGTAGAGAGAAACGCAAGGAAAACATTAAAAATAGGAACACGTAGGATGATGGGATATGCGGCAAGACACCTTGATACTGCTGTAGAGGATAAAAATTGTAGGGAAAGATAAAGATAGGAATAAGTACAATAAGTAATTAGAGAACGTTGGGTGGAAGTGCTCCTCACAGATAAATAGGAAGTTGTGGCGTGCCGCACCAAAACAGTCAGATGGGGAAAAAAACCCTATATGTCGCTCTAGCATGTGCTGTCAACACCACGGTTCTGAGATAATAGGATACACACTGCTCCGAAGAATTAGAGGAACATGACTTAGAGCATCTGTCACTATCTAGTGAGTAATAATTGAGGAATGGATATGTTACCAAATTATGTCTATATTTTTCAGAAATTAAGTACACAACAAAACGTCATTACAGCCTCTATCGTTAATGTGAAAAGAACTGAATCTACGACAAGTGGAAACAAAATGGAAACACTCATTCGTCCTGTCATACTGGGTGATTTTCATTGGCTTTCGAGAGCTTCAGAATCGTGTATGTCCTTCGTGAGCGTTTATCAGAGCCTGACGTCTACCTGGCATGCTCCGTAAAAGTCTGCGGAGGTCACCCTGTGATATCCACTCCCACTCTTTAATGAGAGCCCATTACAGTTGTTGGCGAGTCTGTAGTGGAACAGAACGACCACGAACGCGTCTGTCAGGCTTGTCCTACACATGCACGATGAGGTTTAAGTTGTGCTCGCCGCCGGCCATTCCTTTACTTCAAAGTCCACACTTCGCAAGACATCCCTGCTAACGCTCGCCAGACAGACCCTGGCATTAGAAGTAATTCAGGATCACTACCGAATGCAGCATCCACCACATGGTCCAACAGGATCAGTTCGATGTACTGCCCGCCGGTAAGGTGGCCATAAACGACAGCAAGATCCGTATGCCTGTCAACAGTAAAGCCTCCCAAGAACATCACAGAACTTGGGAAATTTGTCGATTTCCTGGACAACATGTGGCAGGTATCGCACACCACGGGTCTTCACACACGAAAATGGCCATTACCCTGCATCACAGGATATCTAGACTCGTCTGTGAATAACACGTTTCACCAATGACGAAGTCCAAAAAATGTGTGTGAAATCTTTGAGACTTGACTGCTAAGGTCATCAGTCCCTAAGCTTACACACTACTTAACCTAAATTATTCTAAGGACAAACACACACACCCATGCCCGAGGGAGGACTCGAACCTCCGCCGGGACCAGCCTCACAGTCCATGACTGCAGCGCATTAGACCGCATTGACGAAGTTGCCAGTTGACACGGGAAAGGGAGAGGTGAAGGCGAGCTGCAGTATTTTGTAGTGTCAAGCGGGGTACTCGAAAACGACGCTTGGATCGTACGGTTCTTTCTCGTAACCTGTGCATTACAGTCGAGTCGGACACAGCGGCTCCAATGGCCCTTCTGAGACAATCATGCAGTGCTCTGGCGGTATTCATACGACAGCACAGAGATGACCAGTTATTGGTCTTCACGTGGGGCTGTAATACGTCGGCGACCTTGTCCAACTCGTCTTTTATACTGACCTGTCTCACTGTAGCATGCCCACATATGGATGACACTTGGAAAGGCACTGGCATCTGAAGCAACACGACCGAAAGTCTATGGTTTTGGATCAAACAGACCGCTCTTGCAACTTGCAGAGCAGTAAAGATGCCCCCTGCGCGCACTTGTTTGAATACACTATCCACAATTGTCAGCTGCCATTGGTGTACCTCACTAGAAAACACTGGACACTGGTACTCACTTCCTTCTTAGAGGACACCTGATACTGTAAAGCATAACACAGCTAATAGATGGCAAATGATTTTAACTGTTGCCTACGATGAAAGTGAAGACCTCAAGCTAGGCAATAAGACCAAAGTTACTGCCTGTATCAAAATAGATTTAAATAAAGGACGTTGAAACAAGTATTTCCCCAATTCTTTTGAACAATGTATTTCAACAAACAAATATCTCCTGTTCCTTACTTTCTAAATACACACATTGTAAAGTTTTCAGGGGAATCGGGTTTCGTTCCACGCGGTATCAGTCTGTTCATTTTGTGATTTTCGAGCCGTACGATTTCAGTAGCGTAGTCGATTGAGACATCAAAGTCGCTCGTATAAAAGGAGCTTAAACGGTGCCGACAACATTAGCATATCAGTCCCCCATAGTTCCTGATCAATATCTCCAGCAACTACCAGCGACTGTTTGCCATTTTCTTAATGGGTATGCTGTGTCTCGCCCCGCACCTAAACCACTTAAGGCTAATGAAATACATTTTGAATAATTTATTCGTCCGCCATTCACTCCGCACCACCTTAGAACAGAAGCGATACGAAAAGAGAAGGTCGAATCTAAATCTCTTTCTAAATTTTGAGCGTAATTTCCACTGGAAAGGTGTGTAAAGCTACTCCTTCCGGAATCATTTATGTTCTACATATTTGGATGTTCGGTTGTTCTGCAAAATGTATATCTCTCAGAATTCTCTTGAGGTAGTGCAACAAAAGACATCTGCAAGTATTAGGTCGGGAGAACACGATGGATGTTGGAGAACAGTAGCACATCTTCCACAGCACGCTGTGGGGCATTCTCCTGCAACAGATTCCAATTTCCAGCTACGTACGGGTGAGTAAGCACACCCAATACGTAACAGCAACCGTTCCAAAACTGCGGTACGGTTTCGCTAGCAGGTGCATCTTCCCCGTGAATCATGCGGTCGCTATCGTAACAGGCGATGAACAATGCAGAGCCGAATCCCTCACCCATGCTTGTCAGACCTAGGCTTTTTATATTTTTGATTGATTTATTTATTTTTTGGCACCGGCCTTGCCGCAGTGGATACACCGGTTCCCGTCAGATCACCGAAGTTAAGCGCTGTCGGGCGTTGCGGACACTTGGATGGGTGACCATCCGGGCCGCCATGCACTGTTGCCATTTTTCGGGGTGCACTCAGCGTCGTGATGTCAATTGAGGAGCCAGTCGACCGAACAGTAGCGGCTCCGGTCAAAGAAAACCATCATAACGACCGGGAGAGCGGTGTGCTGACTATACGGCCCTCCTATCCGCATCCCCATCTGAGGATGACACGGTGGTCGGATGGTCCCGATGGGCCACTGTGGCCTGAAGACGAAGTGCTTTATTTATTTTTTAGTCATTCGTCTTCTGACTGGTTTGATGAAGCCCACCACGAATTCCTGTTCATCTCAGAGTAGCACTTGCAATCTACGTCTTCAGTTATTTGATGGATATATTCCAACCACTGTCATCCTCTTCAGTTTTAGCTCTCTACAGGTCTCTCTAGTACCACAGAAGTTATTCTGTGATACCTTAATAGATATCCTACCATCCTATCTATTCCCCTTGTCAGTGTTTTCCATATATCCCTTTCCTTACCGATTCTCTGCCGATCCTCCTCATTTCTTGCCTTATCAGTCCACATAATTTTCAACACTCTTCTGTAGCACCACATCTCACCCATTTCTGGTAACTCCAGCGCATGATACAACGAACTTGAATCTTCTTCTTTTAGACTGTTTGATTACAGATTCTAAGCTTAGACAAACTAGAAATGAAAGCGATCAAACCTTTTATGTCCAGTAAGTCAGTAGTAGTTAGTGGAGACGAAAATGGATGTCATTCCAGTGGAAAAAATATAAACCTGGTTCGAAAATTATACGTTAAAGCCTACGGACCTGTAGACTATCTGAAAAGACACACACACACACACACACACACACACACACGCAGCAGCAGCAGATGGCACCACAACAATTTTCTCCCGCGAATGTAATCAACGTAAGGAATGTGAGATTGACTCCCTTCTGGCTAGAAAGATTGTTTTTCTGTAAGTGAAAATAACTGAACAGCTACGTTATTAGATGAAAAAAAGATGACTATTACAACCCCATAGACGGGGAACTCAATTTTGCGCAAAGGTATGTAAATAATTGGTATCTGCACTATTGCTACGAGAAATGAAGTGCATATGAGGGACCTGTCTAGTGTGTTAGTTTCTGCGGTAATGTGTTCTCGCGCACAGGCAGAATAACGAACAATAAACCAGTTAAATGATGACAGTAATGCGTACCTTCCGTAAATGGTATGATGTGTGTGTGTGTGTGTGTGTGTGTGTGTGTTTGTGTGTGTGTGTGTGTGTGTGTGTGTGTGTGTGTGTGTGCATTACAAAACTTGTGCTCGAGTGAGGTCTGGCTGGTTATTACCAGAATGGGAACAGTCCGCTATTTCGTGGTTCCCGCGAGCGAGCAAGGCCATCGTCTGCGGCGGCCATTCGCTGGCGGCCTTTTTGCAGGCTACGGACTCCCGTTTTAGTGCCGGGCCACTCAATCAGCGGGAGCAGACTTTTCCCGTCAATAGCGAGGTTGGAACCAGTAGTAAACGGGGAGTCAAAAATTAAAAAAAAGCACTAACGCGCCCGCCTGCGAGGTTTTGCATTTCCTCGAACGCGTAAAAACGGCCTTCCGCCGAACCGCGATCTTGCTGAGCGATTGCCCCTGTTGTTGCTGCTGTGCTTCCGAGAAAAGTCTCCTGGGGAAGACAAAAAGCCAGATACCTCGGAGATCGGAGATGGCCTAAATTTCTCGGAAAAGCTAATGCTTCCTACGCCCCGAGAGGCAAAGCGTTTGTTAGACTTGTCTGTGAGACAACGTGGACAGCGGAGAGCGATTAGACACGTCACAATGGGCCACTGAAAGCATCGAATTATATCAAGTGTCCTGGTAGGCCTGTAGAAAACATTTACACTTGCTGTAATGAATAGCACATCTCTTTAAATGTGGATAAATGCAAGATAATGGCTATAACAAAGAGAAGAAAGTAATTAGAAGCTTAGTGGTGAACATCACATGATTTAGGGAAGTGGAAGACAGATTTAAGGTTGAAAAACAAATAAACTGCATTCTTGTTATACTAATATTTGATTATTTCGAACCGGTTTTCTTCTTATCTGGGCGTCGGTGGGAAACAACAATAGTGCCCACAAGAGACGCTGGTATGTAGGAAATCGAAAATTACAAGAGTAGGTACTGTCAACACGCACAGAATATTTGGTCATGACATTAGGCGAGAGATGTCAAATCGAGCTCTCATCACTCGTTTTGAGTACCAAACGTATTAAAATTCACTAGTCTTAACTTATAATTCACGAGATGAATAGTGTCAGACACAGTACGTAGCGAAAACATACAATATTAAAATATACGACTTGTCTGGTTGTAATACAAAAGCCGGCTGGAGTGGCCGAGCGGTTCTAGGCGCTACTGTCTGGAACCGCGCGACTGCTACGGTCGCAGGTTCGAATCCTGCTTCGGACATGGATGTGTGTGATGTCCTTAGGTTAGTTAGGTTTAAGTAGTTCTAAGTTCTAGGGGACGCATGATCTCAATAGTTAAGTCCCATAGTGCTCAGAGCCAATTGAACCATTTTGTAATAGAAAAGATTGGTTTGTGTAGATGGATGCGATCATTTGGCTTGAAGTCAGGGAGTGAGTGGCTCGCTGACTGGTTCAACTGAATCCTGAGAATGTGGATGTGCTCAACTGTAATTGACATTTTAGATCCAGGTGGAGGCCATAATCCAGAAACTCTGCCTTATATTTCTTCCCCTAGGACGACATTCCAGTCAATCAAGATTATTAAATTTATAATCCCTATTACATAATAAATTACACTTTTAATATTCTCATAAACTACCTCTTCATCTTCTGCTTGTTATGTTGGTGTCTATACCTGAACTACTGTTGCTGGCGTTGGTTTGACGCTGATGTTGGCCAGAACAACCCTTCCGCTGAACTATTCATAGTAACTCAGTCTCTGTCCTAGCTTTCTGTCCATCACGAATTCTACATCCTTTACATTCTTCTGTCCAGAAATCCTTAACTTCTTTCCATTTCAATTCACTGATCCCCACTACGAATATCGTACATGGAAACTGGGCCTTTGCATTTCCACATTTCCTAGTTTCCCTACCACTTTCAAACTTTTGAGATTCCACGCTACGACCCGTAAAATTTTACCGTTTCGTTGGTTAGTCAATATTTTTCTCATGGTTACCTCCCCCGTAGCGAAAATGCTAATGAGGGACTAATCTGGCATCTTTTGCCAACGGAGCGGTCATCATGACACTTTTTCAGTTGCAGGCAACACGTTCTTTGAACACACATTATGTGCCTATAGTTTCCATTGACTTCTCCATCCTCATACCGCTGATCACTGCGGATTCTTCTGCGTTTCAGAGGCAGTCTCTCACCCCAAGAGCAAGAGCCGTGGGCCGAAACGCTAACCTCATCTCCGCCCTTTTTGACAGCGTCGCCGGCCGTGGTGGCCGAGCGGTTCTAGGCGCTACAGTCTGGAACCGAGCGACCGCTACGGTCGCAGGTTCGAATCCTGCCTCGGGCATGGATGTGTGTGATGTCTTTCGGTTAGTTAAGTTTAATTAGTTCTAAGTTCTAGGCGACTGATGACCTCAGAAGTTAAGTCGCATAGTGCTCAGAGCCATTTGACAGCGTCGTTGACAGGACAGATGTATATTACGTTCACTTATTCGTACTGACCTGATCATTTGTGTGCGAGTGTAGCTCCTTCATCAACCGCACAGGGTAAAACCATGGCAAAAATAGAATGAAATCTTCCCCTTCTAGCTTATACCATGCGCTCACCTCAACTGTCTCCTTCGGCTAGCTTCGCATACTATGCTAGCGTTTGTGAAAATATTTCTCTTTCTAATAACTCACATTCTGGGTCTAAAAATGCAGCTTTGTATGTAAACAAAGACTTCGACTTAGAAGGCAGTCTTCTTTCTTCTTGGCGTACCAGCGTTTGTAAAATTTTCTAATGTTTAGAAAATTCAGTGAAGTGTTACATGGTTCATAAACTAAGCAATTTTCTAAGTTAAAATAATGTCTTCATTGTGATTGGTTAAGTGATAGCTGAAAGTAAATGGGAACAGTAGAATCTCTTAGGCCTTTTTCTCGTAAAATAACGTTTACGTTTTAGGTAGACTGTAGATCTACTCCTTTTGCGCCTATCATCAGTGACATGACGCTCGACTACTTGAATCTCTTTTTAATGTCTGAACATAGAGTTAAAAACAAAAAAAAGGAATGCATACAAGTAAGTCGCATTGCAGTCCTGTCATGGGAAGACTGCTGAGCGCATTCCGGCTGACTGATAAAGACACTTAAAAATTAAGACAAATAAATAGAAACTGGCTATTCTGCTGCTTCTGTGGACGTGTTGAGGTGTGTTGAAAGTAACCAATTCTTCTAAGTTAGCTCCATCACAAAATCAGCAAAAAAAAAAAAAGAAAGACTTAAGAATATATATTGATTTACCTGTCGGACCGATTAGTATTGTCTATTAGCGGGTCTTAGAGACACTTAATCCGTAGGAATTGTAGCCGTTAGAACGTTTTGGCGTCATTTCCTGTTATGTTTATGCTTTCCCATACTTTGAAGCTCCACCCTGAGATATATAGTCCTGTAGGGGAGGAGATTTTGTGGCGATCGCGTGGTAGCCGTATTGACCGAGGACCCAAATGTAACTATTGATTTTTGTTTCTGGGTATAACTTGTGGACCAGGCTGGTTATGTGCATTACATCTGTCGTTGCTTCTGTTGTCCTGTTCAGAATTGCAGCTCTTTCCCTAGTCCAGCTCAAAATTTCACTTTTTTTTCTGCTAACGAACGTGTGTGCTAGAGTATCTACCAAGTGACTTTACAGGTAATAATGCGTTGGTCTTTATAGGGCTTTTCTTCCGTACGTATCGACTCGTGCATGATGTCGTATCACAATTAGCTTATTACAGTTCCTAGCACCGTATTGTGGATATTTTTCCAGATTTTTGTGTAGTTATTCAGGAACTCTTTAAGTGAGGGCATAGGGAGCGCCCTGCAAAGTTCGAGATTAATGAAGAAGCATTGGCTGAGATAATTTGCTCGGCTGTATTTCAGTTCTAAATGGACTTTTCGTGCGTGGATTGGATCAGAATTTATTTGTAATGTGTTTTTCGGTACACATTGGTCTCGAAGTTCTAATCACATAAACAGCGTTTTTGTTAACGTCTGTTGATTATTTTGTAGTATTATTAAAGCTCTTCCCGGCAACAGCTGAGTACATTGTCATTGTACATCCTTGAGACCTAATCCACCCTGGTGACTTACTAACTCCTATGTTTTTAAGGTTGCTTGAAAAATGTTTCCCCGTCAGATGTACCTACCGGGACAAGCCAAAAACCAGGTTAGAAAAGTCATTAAATATGGGCGACGTTGTTACTAAATGATGTGTTTTCGTGTACATATAACGATTTATTAGTTGTACTTTCTGTATGCGATCTTTAATAGCAGCGCGTACCACGTCGAGTTTCCCTTGCCAACTGCGCTTCAATATTAATTTGAGATTTGCAGTAATAATGATACCCAATTGTTTTCTTCTTTCTGTTTGTTGCAACAAGATGGTAGAAATGTAATTTTAGTGTGGTCTTAACAATACGACCTTAGATTTTATTGCGTTTAGTTTGGCTTCTGTAGCAGTGGTGTATTCCTGTAATTCTCTCTTTGTACGACTTGGTCGTTTATGACTGTTATAATGACGTTGACTGCATACTCGTGAAAAACACTTTTGTTGTCGAAAATGTGTAAACCTGACAACTCTAGTTAGATTTTTTTAAAAAGTAGCTGCACGAAAATTGCGCATAGTATCGTTGAGAGTAAACGTCCTTACCGTGACGCCCGTTTTATGTGAATAGGCCACTTCAGTTGATCATTAATTTTACATTTAGAATGTGTTCCGCACATGCATTTTGCTATTATTTGCAGGACGTTGTTCTTAAATCCCACGTGATTCATCAATCTGAGCATGCGATTTATGCCATCTGAGGCCTGTTCGATGTCAAGAAATGCTTCAGCTGTTTTGGACTTTCAGGCCCATACCAGACACATAGATCTGTGAAGTCTCTTTACTCTACTGGCTCATTCAACATTGAACACCTGGTTATAGTATTGGACTGATAATGTTCAGTCACTTTTGAAAATATGGCTTTTATCCGTTATTCATTAAGAGCGAGAATAATTTGAAATCTGAATTGAACAGCGTGATTGGTTGGTTGTTTAACAAGGTTGTTGAAAGACATTTTTTTATATTATTAGTGTTAAATCTTCTGTAGCGGGAAAGAATTCGGTGGGAGAGTAATTTGTTGACCATCTTTGTGAGTTTTGCACCGCTGATGTACCAGTAATAGGCATTCAATTAATTGGGTAGCCCGTCTAAACCAACCGCTTTTTACTTTGGGCTATCGACAATATTTTTTAATTACTCCTGACAGTTATGCTTTCTACTAGTTTTGCGTTGCCTGTCGAGGTAGGCAACGCTTTCTGTGTTTTCTAACATGTTACCTTGCGCGCTGTGACTACCTTTCGGTTCTGTGTAACGCTCAGTAGCTGACAATATAGTTCCTGATAGCGCCCTCTGTGTTGTAAGTATCGTGGTGTGAGTCCACGATTCCTGTAATTATCTTCTGCTTAGCCCTTTTAGTTTCTTAATTTCAGGAATAATTTGGTTTATTCGGTTCTACTCATTGGGACTATCGCTTGTATTGAGTGACCTAACTCGGACGCCTTCCAAGCATTTTCTGCATTGCACTTTTAATTTGCTTTCGTAAGCTCAATCATACTTACAGTTGCGTCTACAGCTTGTGCTCTAGTGGCTAGCGTTGCTGCCTCGCTATCACGAAGCCCCGGGTTCGATTTCCGGCCGGGTTGGGGATTTTTCTCTACCCAGGGACTGAGTTTTTGTGTTGTACTCATCATTTCATCATCATCATTCGTGACAGTGGGTAGATTGGATTGTGCAAAAACTAGACTGCGTAAAAATTGAGACTTTGTACGGGCGCTGATGACTGCGCAGTTGAGCATCCCACAAACCAAACATCATCATCATCATCATTC
This sequence comes from Schistocerca piceifrons, assembly GCF_021461385.2. Classification (NCBI taxonomy): domain Eukaryota; kingdom Metazoa; phylum Arthropoda; class Insecta; order Orthoptera; family Acrididae; genus Schistocerca; species Schistocerca piceifrons. The sequence continues at coordinate 479,131,478 of NC_060138.1, read as the reverse complement.
GTACGTTTGCAGTTACATTCGTTTCATTTTTGTACTTGCCTCGCAATAGCGTGAGGTAGTACTCATGTTTGCGTCGCCTCCAGGACGGTTTTTCTTTGGTGATGTTTTTTATACTTTACTGGAGGTTTTGTTTCGTCAGGTTAATCCATCGCAGTACGCTATCCTTGTACGTTGGTAGCCGTTGGATATGTCTATTCCAAAGTATCTTCGACTTCCTGAGTCAGAAAAGCATCTTTTAACAAGAAGACATTCACCTGCCACATGCCTCACCTCAGATTAAAAAAAATTGTTGTGTGAGTTTCAGACACATACGGGATGAACATTAATAAAACCGACAAACTGCAGGGACGGATTCCTGAATGGAAATGGAAGAAATAATGCCCTATGAACTTGTTTCCGGGAACGCCATCGTTACCACAATAGATGGCGCTGACGAATTACAGTTCCTCTGACGACGTGCGGTGTGTTCCTTGTGTGTTGCAAGCTGTGTGATTGATGCAGCGTACTGTAAGTAGCAGAGTGGTATGGTATTCATGTCGGGAATAAGCCGAAGTAATGTTTGAGTATAGCCAAGCAGATGAAAACGGTCGAGAAGCAGAACGGCTGTACCAAATCAAGTATCTCACGGGTACCAACCACAACACACAACATTTCAAGCCCTTTTTGGGCGTTTGGGTTATCATGGGTCCTTTCAGACAGACAAACGTACAGGAAGGACGCGGACTGTGTGCATACCAGATGTGGAGAACCGGGTTCTACTGGTTATTGAGACGAACCCTAGTACAAGCTCCAGGCAAGTGGCCCGCCAAACACGATGTAGGCCGAAGTGCTATTTTGTGTCTCCTGCATGACAACCGCTACTACTGAAACTTCCTGGCAGATTAAAACTGTGTGCCGGACCGAGACTCGAACTCGGGACCTTTGCCTTTCGCGGGAAAGTGCTCTACCAACTGAGCTACCCAGGCACGACTCACGCTCCGTCCTCACAGTTTTACTTTCACAGGGCGTGAGTCGAGCTTGGGTAGCTCAGTTGGTAGAGCACTTGCCCGAGAAAGGCAAAGGTCCCGAGTTCGGGTCTCGGTCCGGCACACAGTTTTAATCTGCCAGGAAGCTTCATATCAGCACACACTCCGCTGCAGAGTGAAAATCTCATTCTGGAACCGCTACTACTACTATAAACTGCAGTCCAACGGAGGCCACTTTGAACACCTATTGTGACATAGATGAGATGCAGCTCTGTGCTGTGTTCAGACACGATTTGTTATTGTTGCACGCACCCCGTTCATTTCCAGACACATATTCATAGGATTTTTTCCCACCATTTCTATTCAGGAATCTGTCCCTGAAGTTTGCCGGTTTCATTAATGTTCCCCCTGTATGACAGGCATTGTGGTCGGAGAATCTAAGTGGTCAATGGCATGAGTAAATCCTGGAGTAACTGAACTCAGGTGTATCCAGTGTCTTTTATTGAGGACCTTCAATAAGTAGTTGTAACTTATGGCGAAAATTAGGATGTGAAATGAATACTATTGAATACGCCTAACATGAGTAGGTGAAACATTATGATACACAGAAATAAATTCAATTGAAAAGGAATGTTCTTATCTCTATGATAAACCAAAATTAGTCCTTTTTATTTATCACTCAGTTAAAATCTCCGCCACTTATTCCAGTAGCAAAAGGTTTGATAAACAACTCGTCTAATTAATCATGGCAAAATATGCTAAGTTCTATTCGTCCACTACTTCCAGTATGTGTATATGTGTTGACTAAGAAAATGCCCTGTAAAACCACTGAGATTCCTCTGCCTGAAGTTAAAATTGCTTGCGTTTTGGGTTGTATGCTTTGCTTAAATAAAAGAGTTGTGCCGCTTTCTGTTCCTCTTTTTAAATCTTTATCGAAAGCTACAATGTCGCTGATATTGTACTTCACAACTTCGTGGATAAAAGTGATGTCTAAATCGGTGGCATATAGGTAATCTTTAAAACTTTAATATTAATATCTGACACGATTCTTTTAATATTTTCCGTTGCGATTTTACGATCCTGCATAATGTTAAGGCAACTATTATCTAAAGTCTTTTAGTCATCCATTCCTTCTGATCAGTTTCGGTACCTTCTAATGCGTTCGACTCAGTTGTTTCCACTGTCTCGGTCTCCTGCACGTCTACGTTCATATCGTCAATCTCTCCGTCCGCCTTACCCATTTTCTTATATCTGTGAGAAATAGCCTCCCTCTCCTTTGTATATATATACGGGCCATTCGTAATTTATTTTCTAATTTTGAAACCCTTCTGAGATTTGTTGACGCGCTGTACGTTTTGATGTACCGGGTCTTTGAGATATATTGTCACTTTTCCTCGTCGGTTACGCTTTTGGTCTCATGGGTTGCTATATTGCCTTTTAATGTTGTCGTGGTGGTCAGTATTATACAAGGGGCGCTAAATAAGTAATAAACCATTTTTTTCTTGGCCAATTTCGATTAAAAAAAGGTGTGGAATTTAGTGTAGGACATCTTGGAATATTCCCACTCAGCCCCTATAGTTTCATGAAGTTCCAAGCAGAGTTCTTTTTTTTCGGAAAACCAGGGTATCGCAGATATTCATAGGAACTTGCAGAATGTCTACGGAGACTTGCCAGTGAACAAAAGCACGGTGAGTCGTTGGAGCAGGCGTTTGTCATAACCGCAAAATGAACGCGCCAACCAGTTCGATCTCAAGCGTGACGGCTAACGACACACAGCTGTGACTCCTCCAGTGTTCGACTTCAATGTGTTCGTCGGCACAAAAATGCAAATGAACTTCTTCTTCTTCTTCTTCTTCTTCATGACAATGTAAGGCAACAGGTCTGAACAACTGAGAGGAGCTGACGAAACTTCATTGGACTGTTCTTCCTCATCCGCCCCACAGACCTTATTTTGCACCTTCCATCTGTTTGGCCCAATGAAGGATGCACACAGCAGGAAGCAATAAATAGATGATGGGGAGGTTATTGATGGAGCAAGACGTTGGCTCCGACACCGATCAGTAGATGCAAGCACGGTAGCTCAAATCAAATGGTTCAAATGGCTCTGAGCACTATGGGACTTAACATCTTAGGTTATCAGCCCCCTAGAACTTAGAACTACTTAAACCTAAACTAACCGAAGGACATCACACACATCCATGCCCGAGGCAGGATTTGAACCTGGGACCGTAGCGGTCGCGCGGTTCCAGACTGAAGCGCCTAGAACCGCTCGGCCACACCGGCCGGCACGGTAGCTCAACGTGTTCGGTCAGAGGTCTGTTCGCCCTCTGTAATAAAAAACTGAGTAAAGGAATCAACGATCAACTTGAACGGATGTCTTGTGACGTCCGCCCAGACCAAACGCAACGAACAATACCGAACAAAATGTAAAAAAAAAAAGAAAAAAATGTAGAGTGGCACCATGCGGGCATACAGGTCCTCCCAGTAAACGGAGATTATGTTGAAAAATAGGTTTTTGTAGCACAAAGCGTGGGGAATAACATAGTCTATTGGAATCCTGAATAAAACCAACCTACTTCCAGAAAAAAGATGTTGCTTTACTAATTGAACGTGGTTGTATTTGAGAATTATGCAGGGTTCTGGTTAACATTGCGAAAGATTTGTTTTGTTCCCTTACAAGTTCCGCAGTTACGCGTTTAGCTATTGCAGGCCGAGGAATTTGCACTTTATTCTGTTCCGGCTTGGATGCACACATTAGTTTGTCCACTGCTCGCACGGAAACGTTAGTTCCTGCGTTAAGCGGCGGCGTCTCATTTCGCGCTGTGAGTTTATCTATTGGGCCGGAGTTTCTTCCTCACGTTGCCGGAGTGTGCATTACTCTTGTATATGTCAGACTGTTTCTTGGGTTTTCTTGTCTCATCTCCGGGTGCAAGTGAAAATTTTAGCGCTGCTTGTTAAGCTGTGCACACGCTGATTTTAGGTGGTCGGCCGATATGCAATTGGCGCTGGTGCGCTGTTGGGTTGGGTTGTCTGGGGGAGAAGACCAAACAGCGAGGTCATCGGTCTCGTCGAATTAGGGAAGGACGGGGAAGGAAGTCAGCCGTGCCCTTTCAAAGGAACCATCCCGGTATTTGCCTGGAGCGATTTGGGGGAAATCATGGAAAACCTAAATCAGGATGGCTGGACGCGGGATTGAACCGTCGGCCTCCCGAAAGCGAGTCCAGTGTGCTAGCCACTGAGCCACCTCGCTCGGTGCGCTGTTATCTGTCATTTATTACTAAAACTTTAAATCCCTGAATGAATACGTATGACGGAATATGTTCCTGTAACTCACTTCTTGCACTTTTAACTCCGTTGCCTGTGTTACAGTACTTACTTCCGCTCCGTTTTTTTTAAAAAAAAAAAACTTCAGGCAAATATCTTTACAAAATCGATGCAGTGTTACTGTCCTGTCTATATCTACGTGATAGCTACTTTACCGATCTTTCCGTTTGAATGCATAAAGTCCATTTATTCACAATACGGTATTTGCAACAAAATTGTGCTGTAAAACTAATAATCAACAGTCCCGTAAGACAATCTTGTCGCGAAACCACTCATCCAGTTCGGATAGTTTTGGACGTTCGAAAGGCAAATTTCAAAGTACATTTGCGAAAATTTTATTCCATTCTGGTATCACAATAGCAGGCTTCCACTGTTCTGCAAACTCCGCTAGCGTGCCCGCTGCGAGAACTGGTAAACACTTTCTTTCTCGGCCACGACGGACCTTGACAATGGCGGTGCCTTTGACCGAGTCAAACACTGGACATGTTTAGCTTGGGACTGAAAACGAAGGGATGAATTGCATATTAAAACGGACCAGAAGCTCTTGACAAGTGTAGTAAGTAATTCATTATTTAATTTCATCCATAGAATTCATATTTAAAATTTTTTCCACCATACGGAGTCAGAATCGGCGGCAGGTAATTTGTGTGGTTGCAGTTCGCTTGTGTATCGGACAGGTCTTTGTGGAAGTCTATCTACAGTGGCATCTCTCACCGTAAGTAGTCGGATGGGGAAGATTGAAGCGGCGACAGAAAATTACAGCGCCGCCGGCACAAATAAATAACTTGGGTGGGACACAGGCCATACCGGCAAGCACAAATTACAATCCGCTGTCATCGGCGCACGCGCGTTTAGTACCACCTGACGTACGATTACCTTAATCGTTTGTGCCTCTTTTTGTGAACGAGAATGCTGTGCTCGGGGAAATTGCATATTTGATAATTTATAACTGCTTCCTCGAAGTAATGAAATAATTTCTGTATGTGCCGAGGGCTACGCCGTTCTTGCTACCTCGCCTTTCGCCTTTACCCGGCGGTCACCTTGACATATTCTGTACTAATGCGATTCGCGAAATTTGTCTTGTTTGGCTTGCATGTACGTCACTTCAGATTCTTCTCATTTCTTTAGTTTTTTATCATTCTTCTTGGACTCAGCGTTTAGTATCGATCAGCAAAACCACCATCCCCAAACCCCAACTACCGTTTCTTGAAAGATCCGAACTCCCATGTTCAGACGACTACTTATTTGAGAAATTAGTAAACAGGTGAAGCGAATTTTTCACGCATCTCAGTGGTCGCGATATCATATCTCCTCAAGTGTATGTGGTACAATGATGTAATTTTGGAGGTATATTCGGTGGTATATGTGCATACTGTCAGCGAAAAGTGTTGTAAACAGTGTTAGCACTAAAGATACGAATATAATGAATTTAAACATCGCGGCTGATGCGGAAGTCTTACTGGGTGAATAGCGGTAGCGTAGTAAGTGACGAACCTTTCTTACTGTGCGGCTGATCCCGGCGGAGGTTCGAATCCTCCCTCGGGCATGGGTGTGTGTGTTTGTCCTTTGGATAATTTAGGTTAAGTAGTGTGTAAGCTTAGGGACCGATGACCTTAGCAGTTAAGTCCCATAAGACTGCACACCCATTTGAACCTTTTTGAATCTTTCTTCCTTTTATTGTTTTTTTTTGGGGGCGGGGGTTTGGGGTTGGCGGATTCTGAGAGAAAAACTTTCGACATTTTTTAAGGTTTGTTGTAAGTCGCTAAGTGCTCTCATTCTCTAATAACGGTGACTGTACTCTCGATAATCTGGGCGCTGTGAGTTATTCTGCCTCGGAGTGTTTGTTTTGAGACAACTAAATATACTACGTGATCAAAAGTATCCGGACACCTGAAAATTACAAGTTCGTGGCGCCCTCCATCGGTAATGCTGAAATTCAGTATGATGTTGGCCCTCCTTAGCGCTTATGACAGCTTCCACTCTCACAGGCATACGTTCTATCTTGTTCTGGAAGATTTTTTGGGGAATGGCAACCCATTATTCACGGAGTGTTGCACTGAGGAGAGGTACTGATGTCGGTTGGTGAGGCCTGGCACGAAGTCGGCGTTCCAAAACAGGTCAGGACTCTGTGCAGGCCAGTCTATTACGGGGATGTTATTGTCGTGTAACCACTCCGCTACAGGCCGTCATTATGAACAGGTGCTCTATCGTGTTGAAAGATGCAGTCGCCATCCTCGAATTGCTCTTCAACAGTTGGAAGCAAGAAGGTTCTTAAAAGATCACTGTAGACCTGTGCTGTGATAGTTCCATCCAAAACAACAAGGGATGCAAGCCCCCTCCATGAAAAACAAGACCACACCATAACACCACCGCCTCCGAATTTTACTGTTGGCACTACACACGCTGGCAGATTACGTTCACAGGGCACTCGCTTTACTCGCACCCTGCCATAGGATTGCCATATTGTGTACCCTGATTCGCCACACCACACAACGTTTCCCACTGTTCAATTGTCCAATGTTTACGCTCCTTACACCAAGCGAGTCATTTGACATTTACTGGCGTGAGGTGTGGCTTACGAGCAGCCACTCGACCATGAAATCCAAGTTTTCTCACCTCCCGCCTAACTGTCATAATACTTAAAGCGGATCCTGATGCAGATTGGAATTCCTGTGTGATGGTCTGGATAGATGTCTGCCTTTTACACATTACGACCCTCTTCAACAGTCGGCGGTCTCTGTCAGTCAACCGGCGAGGTCGGCCTGTTCGCTTTAGTGCTGTACGTGTCTCTTCACGTTTCCACTTCACTATCAAGTCGGAAACAGTGGACCTAGGCATGTTTATGAGTGTGGAAATTTCGCGTACAGACGTATGGCACAAGTGACATCCAATCACCTGACCACTTTCGAAGTCCATGAGTTCCGCGTAGCGCCTCATTCTGCTCGCTCACGATGTCTAATGACTACTGACGTCACTGATATGGAGTAACTGGCAGTAGGTGGCAGCACAACGCACCTAATATAAAAACGGTCGTTTTTGGGGGTGTCTGTATACTTTTGATCTCATTGTGTACGTCGAAACGACGCATCGTACGAAAAAAATGATCTAGGTGAGAAGATAATGGAAGTGAAGGGGACATCTTTCTGTGTTAGAAGTGCCCACCTGCTAACCACGCCTCCTGCATGGTCGGGGCCACCCTTGTGCTTTCAAATGGGAACCCACCATTTTATTGCATTTTGGGATTCTACGCCGAAAAATGCGTTCGGTTTACCCAAATAATTGTTTTCCATTCATGGTAAATGCGCTGTAATCGTCAAGTATAAACTGTGTCTGTTTCTGCAATTAAGAGCCAACGCATTTGATTTTACATTTCATTTACGATGTAAATATAAACCTTTGTGCTCTAACGGTTGATTTTGGTGTTCAAACTTTACTTGAGCGTTTAATAAGGACTGTGCAGAACAAATTATATGGCTAGGTAGTGACATTTCTGGCAAATAAGCTACTTGCATGGTAACATAGTTATATGTTCCCTACGAGGTTGATTGCGGTGAGCCACCAAATCATCGGGATGCTTAATTTCCCCTCTACCAAGGTGACTAATATTGCTGAGTGTTTTCATGTAACCGTCGTAACTCTCACGCCGGCCGCAACGCATTTACCGGCGGAATACAAACCACAACCATTGTAGTAAGGTAAAACGTCCAAAAAAGTGATAGTGACGAACACATTTTCCATGGATACTCACGAAAATCAAGCACCCCAGTGGTGAGAGGTAAGGGGACTCCGAAACCAAGCATCCCGATGGGTACAGTAAACTACTACATCCACGCCGCTGTTCTTGGATCGTGCCAAACGTAGTTTCTAATCATACAATGAGGTGACTAACCGTATTATGCTGTATAATCAAATTTGCAACACTAAAGTAAGTTTCAAACATAAATATCAACCGTTATAAAACAAAGATTTACATCTCCATCGTAAATGAAGTGTAGAATAAAATGCGTCTGTTCTTAACTGCTGAAACAGGTACAGTTGATATTTGTCGATTACAGGCCGTCTATCACGAATGAAAAACAATTGTTTGAGTAAACAGTACTAATTTTTTGGTGCAGAATCCGAACATGGATTAAAAATGGGGGCGGGGGTTTAGAAATGGCCAGTTGTAGCGCAGAAAGATGTCCTCTTTATCAATACTTAATACTGACTTTTCACCTAGAATATTTTTTTGGTACAATGCGTCGTATTCGAGATATCTAGCTGTCTCAAAACAAAAACCCTTTACACACAAGAATCGGACACGTCGTGTAAAAATTCACGCGTGCACGATGCGGTCCGAGGCTCGGCATGTCTCGGAACTACTCCGCAGGTCTCGGTTATGCCCAGTCCTTCTCGGAAAAGCGTGAGTTCTCAATCAGCAGTGCGAAGCGACACTTTCTTCCAGCATTTGACGCCGGCTTATTTTGGCCAACACCTCTTACTTTCAGTTCGGCTGGATCGGGTTGCAAGCGCTATTTATCCTTCGCTATTTGTTCGCTGTATAAAGTACGTTCACAGGTCCAGTCTCTTTTTGCGCAAAAAGAGACGGTCTGGCGGTCTGTCGTCGTAACTCTCTAAACATGATTGGGAGTCACAGGGCAGAGGGATGACAACTCTCATCATCCATTATGTAGCCACGTAATCGACGGTTACCGCAAATCTGCCATGAAACGGCATTCAACACCATGCAGGAGGACTTTAAAGATTTAATTGGCGGTGAAAGATCTAAAAACATAACGATCGACAGACAACTTGTATGAGATACGTCGTTCTGTACAGCAAAAAGCACATTGTGCTAAATTAACAGGCATGACTCGCGATGATATTGTAGTTACGAATGGTAAATTTTCTGAAATCGCACGTATTTTGCATCGTATTGGCAGCAATTTTTGAAGACATTGAACTAAGAGTATGAAGACGTATATTGCAAAGTGCGTTGGTTAAATCAAAGGACATACCTGGAACGGGTTTTCAATGTAATATTCTTTAGTGTTGAAATTCTAAAGGAAAAAAAAAGAAAAGCAGTAGCGAAAATTGTTAAGGACCGGAATTTAATGCAAATCTTTCATTTTAAATAGGTTTGACTACAGATTGCAAGGTGAGAAGCAAATTATTTCTGATTGCGTAGCGAAAGCGGGTGCATATGAAAAGAAAATATGTATTATGGGAGGGTTAACCATCTATTTTCCTAAGCTCACTGGCGTTAAAGAAAACGCAAATTTTGAACAACCCATGGTGGCGTTGAAAGAATTCCATGAACAGCTTTCCAGACGTTTGACGATACTGCTACTCTTACATCCGTTTTTAGCTGTTTTTGAGACCATTTGCCATCTCATTTCAAATCGTTCCTGTGCATCTGTAGGTGTAACTGGCCAATCTGCATTGTAATTCCCGCTTAAAAGGCGAATTCCTTTAGGTTAAAATTGTCCGGGAGCTCTACGGTGTTTTCCTTGGGAATAGGTTCTATATCTCCATAACGAGGTCGTAAACGTGATATCAATGTTTTGATCAACATATGTGTGTGAAAGGCTTTTTTCGATTATGAAACGAAGTAAGTCTCGATTACGTGGCAACGTGAGGAACGAAAATCTGGAAAACTGTCTGCATCTGTCCATTTACCGACAGTTTGTGTCAGACATAAATTTTATTACGTCTTCAGTGCGCCGAAGTTAATTAGATAATAATAAAAATTTGTTTTATTAGTGATCAATGTTGTTGAAAACTTGAAATACGAAAAAAAACCTGCAAGCGGCATTTTCACTGTTTTCCTCAAACAATGTGGTGTGGTAGTGGAGGATGCACGCACTCTAATCAGAGAGATCGGCACTCGTGCATGAGCACCACAAACGAGCAGTGCTCTTGCCAGTCCCATAGACAGTATCTAGCTCTAATACTTGACTTGCCGAATTAAAACTTTAGTGTAAATTCTTAGCTCCTGGAAGCCGTTATATAGGCTGCCTGCACCTGGAAATGAGTGGCCAGATGACTGATTTGACCATTTACTGATATAAATTTGACAGTGACCTGGTTAGAATTAGCTCCCTGAAAGAACTGAGACACATACGAACCTTACAGGGGATGGAATGGCATGTATGTGAGACAAACTGAGATACGGATCGTCTCTTAATCAAGTTGATTTCATGTATGCTGATATTTTATTTTATTACAAAAAGGAATTTCATTATTGTTATATTATGTTGCTTTTGTCGTGGTCTTCGGTCCAAAGACTGGTTTGATGCAGCTCTCCATGCTGTTCTAGCCTGTGCGATCCTCTTCATCTCCGAGTAACTACTTCAACCTACATCCTTCTAAATCTGCATACTATATTCATCTCTTGGTGTCCTTCTACGATTTTTATCTCCCGCGCTGCCCTCCAGTACTAAATTGGTGATCCCTTGATGCCACAGAATGTGTCCTACCAACTGATCCCTTCTTCTAGTCGGGTTATACCGCTAATTTCTCTTCTACCCAATTCTGTTCAGTATCTTCTCATTACTTACATGATCTACCCATCTAATCTTCACCATTCTTCTGTAGCACCACATTTAAAAGGCTTCTATTCTCTTTTTGTCTAAACTGTTTGTCGTCCATGTTTCACTTACGGACATGGCTACACCCCATACAAATACTTTCAGAAACGACTTCCTGACACTTAAATCTATAATCGATGTTAAAAATTTCTCTTCTTCAGAAACGCTTTCCTTGCCATTGCCAATCTACATTTTATATCCTCTCTACTTCGACCATCATCAGTTATTTTGCTCCCCAAATAGCAAAACTCCTTTACTACTTTAAGTGTCTCATTTCCTAATCTAATTCCCTCAGCATCACTTGATTTAATTCGACTACATTCGACTATCCTCGTTTCGATTTTGTTGATGTACATTATATATTCTCTTTCCAAGACACTGTCCGATCAGTTAAACTGCCCTTCCAAGTCCCATCCTGTCTCGGATAGAATTACAATGTCATCGGCAAAACTCAAAGTATTTATTTCTTCTTCCTGGACTTTAATTCCTGCTCCAGATTTTTGTTTTGTTTCCTTTTACTGCTTGCTAAATATATAGATTGAATAACGTCGACGATAGGCTACAACCCTGTCTCACTCCCTTCTCAATCACTGCCTTACTTTCGTGCCGCTCGACTCTTGTAACTGCCATCTGGTTTCCGTACAAATAGAAAATAGCCTTTCGCTCCCTGTATTTTACTCATACCACCTTTAGAATTTGAAAGAGAGTATTCCAGTTAACACTGTCAAAAGCTTTCTCTAAGTCTACAAATGCTAGAAATTTAGATTTGCCTTTCCTATCTTCTACGAGACGTCGTAGGTAGTGTTGCTACACGTGTTCCTATATTTCTTCGCCAAACTGATCTTCCGCGAGGTCGGTTCCTACAAGTTTTTCCATCCATCTCTGAAGGATTCGTGCTAGTATATTCACAACCAAGACTTATTAAACTGATAGTTCGGTAATTTTCACACATGTCAGCACCTACTTTCTTTGGAATTGGGATTATTATATTCTTCTGTCAGTCTGGGGGTATTTCTCCTGTCTCATACATCCTGCTCACCAAATGGAAGAGTTTTATTATGGCTAGCTCTCCCAAGGCTATCAGTAGCTCTGACGGAATGTTGTCTAATCCCGGGACCTTGTTTCGACTTAAGTCTTTCAGTGCTTTATCAAATTCTTCAAGCAGCATCACGTATCCCTTCTCATCTTCATCTACATCCTCTTCCACTTCCATAGTATTGCTCCGTAGTACATCTCCCTTGTACAGAGCCTCTATATTCTCCTTCCTCCTTTCTGCTTTCCCTTCTTTGCTTAGGACTGGTTTTCCGTCTGAACTCTTAATATTCATACAAGTGGTTCTCGTTCTCCAAAGGTCTCTCTAACTTTTCTGCGTGCAGCATCTATCTTACCCCTAGTGATATAAACTTCTACATCCTTACATTTGTCCTCTAGCCATTCCTGCTTAGCCATTTTGAATTTCCTGTCGATCTCATTTCTTAGACGTTTGCACTCTCTTTCACCGCTTCATTTACTCTGTTTTTATATTTTCTCCTTTCCTTAATTAAATTCAGTATCTCTTGTGTTACCCAAGGATTCCTACTAGCCCTCGTGATTTTACCGACTTGATCCCCTGGCGCCTTCACTATTTCATCTCCCAAAGGTACCCATTCTTTTTCTACTGCATTCTTTCCCTCGTTCTTGTCCATCTTCCCCTAATGCTTTCCCTGAAACTCTCCTCAACCTCTGATTCTTTCAGTTTATCCAGGTCCCATCTCCTTAAATTCCCATATTTTTGCAGTTTCTTCAGTTTTGATTTATAGTTCATAAGCAATAAATTGTCAGAAACCACATCTGCCCCTGAATATGTCTTAAAATTTAAAACCTAATTCCTAAATCTCTATCGTACTATTATATAATCAATCCGAAACCTTCCGGTGTCTCCAGATCTCTTCCAAGTGTACAACCACCTTTCATGATTCTTAAACCAAGTGTTAGGTACGATTAAATTATGCTGTATGCAAAATTCTACCAGGCGGCTTCCTCTTTCATTCCTTTCCCCCAGTCCACACTCACGTACTATTTTCCTTCTTTTCCTTTTGCTACTATCGAATTCCAGTTCCCTATGACTATTAAATTTTCGTTTCTCTTAATTATGCGAATAATTTATTTTATCTCATCATACGTTTCCTCAATCTCCCCATCATCTGCGTAGCTAGTTGGAATATGCTGTTCACAGTAGCTTATTCGCGTTACTATTTTGTAATTCATTATTAAACCTACTCCTGCATTACCCCTATGTGATTTTGTATTTATTGCCCTATATTCACAAGACGGGATGTCCTGTTCCTCCTGCCACCGAAGTTCGCTAATTCGCACTATATCTATCTTTAACTTATCCATTTCCCTTCTTAAAATTTCTAACTGACCTGCCCATATAAGGGACCTGACATTTCACGTTGCGATGTGTAGAACGGCAGTTTTGTTCCTCCTCATAACGACATCCTCCTGAGTAGTCCCTGCCCGGAGATCCGAATGGAGGACTGTTATAAAAAAAAAATCTGGTTTTCTTGGGTACGGTTTCATTGTTAATGTGTCTCCGGCGGTTTTTTTGTTATTTTTACTGTCGTTGAAGCTCACATCGCAAGTGGAGTAATACCTGATTTTTCTATTTTGTGTGATAAATGGCAGCTTGCTCTAAATATAGAAAAATACAATTCAGGAAAACAAATCTGTAAGGTTCTGATACAGTATTATTGATGTGCTGCTTTACACAGTCACATCGATTAGATACTGACGCATTACGTTTTAAGGCAATACGAAATGGAACGGGCACCTAAGGACGGTAGCAGGGGAGGGTAATGGTCAACCTCGGTTTATTGGAAGACTTTTAGAAAAGTGTAGTTCATCTACGAAGGAGACCGCGTATAGAATACTTGTGCGACCCATTCTTGAATACTGCTTGAGTGTTTCGGATACCCACCAGGTCGGATTAAAGGAAGACATGAAAGTGTGTGTGAGTTCTTAATGGACCAAACTGCAGAGGCCATCGGTCCCTAGACTTACACACTACTTAAACTAACTTAAACTAACCTAAGCTAAGAACAACACACACACACACACACACACATGCCCAAGGGAGGACTCGAACGTACGGCGGGAGGGGCCTCGCAAACATCGAAGTAGCTGAGAAACGTGCGTCTAGATTGGTAGGTTCGATCAGCACGCGAGTTATATGGAGATGCTTCGTGATATCAGATGGAAATTCCTGGAGGGAGCACTGGGTTCTTTTCGTGAAACACAGTTGAGAAAATTTAGAGAACCGGCATTTGAAGCTGAAAGGGGAACTATTCTACTGTCGCCCATGTATGTTTCGCCTAAGGACCACGAAGACAAGGTAAGAGAAATTATGGCTCGTACGTGGCATATAGATAGTCGTTTTCCCCTAGCTCTATTTGCAAGTGTTATAGGAAAGGAAATGACGTGGTATAACCCTCTATACTCCATACGGTGGCTTGTGGGGTATGTATGTAGGCGTAGATGTAGATGAAAAAAATTTCGAGTGAGAGCAAGGCCCGAACACAGTAAGCAGTTTCAAATCGAAGCAGTTTGTAGTCGTTACACAGAGATGAAGATGCTTGCACAGAAAATATTAACATTGAGAGCTGAATGAAACTACAACAACAACAACAACAATACAACACGGTTATAAAAGATATGGCGTATAACGTAGGAAGCCACTTGAGGCTGATCGTAGATGGTGCTATTGCACAAAAACGCCATGAAACTGTAACGAAAGCAAGACATGCTGACATACAGAAGACTGACACTTGGTGGCGGGACAGGCAGTGAGCGCTTAATGTAAATAAATGCAACGTACTGTGCATAAATGAGGGCAAAGGCCGTTCTCTGTTCGATTAAGTAATTGACTATAAAACAGTAACAATTGTTTGTAGTGAAAGGTGACGCCAGGCCGAGACACAGTGAAATAGTACTGAGATAACATAATTCAACCATGGAACTATTCTTGAGTACTGCTTGACACAAGGAGACATTTTCCTGGTAGAGTAATACAGGAGATGCAAAATAAGAGCGGCGGGTTTCGTCAAGGATTAGTTTTGTAAGCGCGAGAGCGTTACGAAGATGCTCAACAAATGCCACTGGCAGACGATGAAAGAGAGGTGTTCTGCATCACTGAAAGGTATACTGTTAAAAGTCCTACAGCGATCTTTCCAAAAAGAGGCCAGAAACCTCTCGCAGACTTCCGTAGAAATGAACTTGACACGGAAATAAGGGAAATTCGAACTCATGGAAAGGTTTAGCGTCACTCATTCTCTCATGCACATCTCGAAAATGGAAGAGGGAAGGGGAGAAGTTGTGCAGGTAATACCTTCCTTCACGCACCGTAAAGCGACCTACAGAGAGTAGATGCAGATATCGCTATAGGTTCAAAGTCAGAGGGATGTATTGAAGCCGATAACTATCATGTAGGTGAATACTTTAACATGTGATGCTATTGTCTTAGTAAACCAGTTCATTGAATTGCTATTTGTCCTCGAGAATATTGGCTAGAACGTGAGTGCTTCTCAATGATTTGCATACGAATCTGAATCAGTTTGTATGCAACTAAAAACTAAACTAAACTCCTCCCAAACAGGCCATGAAGCTCAACGGCACCGATCGGTCGCCGCGTCATACTCAACCCACAGGCGTCTCCGGGTGCGGATATGGGGGGGGCATGTGGCCAGCACACCGCTCTCCCGACCGTATATCAGTTTACGAGACCAGAACCGATACTTCTAAATCAAGTAGCTCCTCAGTTTGCCTCACAAGGGCTGAGTGCACCCCGCTTGCCAACAGCGCTCGGCAGACCGGATGGTCACCTACCCAAGTGCTAGCCCATCCCGACAGCGCTTAAGTTCGGTGATCTGACGGGAACCGGTGTTACCACTGCGGCAAGGCCGTTGGCGTTTGTATGCAACATCAAACACGTTGTTACTCTTGAACGAGGACTATTCAAAAGTAACGGGAATCTTGTCATTTAGAATGTTATTTTGGCAGATTCACGCGATTTTTTAGTTGTTGTGATGGTAAATCCGTCTGAAAAGCATCCGTACGGTGTTAGTCACATCGGATATTTGATTTGTGGTCAGCTATCAAAGAGGTTGCATGAGTTCTGGTAGTAATGGCGATTATTTACTTTTCTAAATGGACCAGAAAATTTGTATTAAATTTTACTATAAGAAGGGAATAAAGTGTAGCAGAGTTTTTGAAAAGATTAAATATGACTTTCGATGAGTCTGCTATGAATAAAAGAAGGGTTTGCGAGTGAAATAAGCGTTTCGAAGAAGACGGTGAAGACGTTGAAAATGACGAGCGCCCCGGACGCCACAGCACATCAGCCGATGAAACCGTGGGTAAAATGAGAGAAATGATAATGAACGATCGCCGAACCACAATCGGAGAAGTCGCTGATGATGGTGGCACATCAGTTGGCTGTTTTCATTAAAA
This sequence comes from Schistocerca piceifrons, assembly GCF_021461385.2. Classification (NCBI taxonomy): domain Eukaryota; kingdom Metazoa; phylum Arthropoda; class Insecta; order Orthoptera; family Acrididae; genus Schistocerca; species Schistocerca piceifrons. Next base: position 479,115,133 of record NC_060138.1, on the reverse strand, counting down.
TATGTAGGAAATTTGGATATGAAACGTGTGACAGGAATTTTTTTTCCAAAGTTGTTGAATTTCGAACAAAAACAGCGGCGAGTGAGAAGCCGCTTGATGAAGTCAGTAACGGTGCAGAACTACTAGAAAGTGTTAACAAATGATGGAACGTGGTTTTACGGATGAGATGTCGAAATTAAGCCTCAGTCGTCCCAGTGAAACCATTCTGGATCGGCTCCAAGACCGAGAAAATCTGGACAAGTATGGTCACACATGAATGTTATGCTCACTGTGTTCTTCGATTTAAACCGCGTAGTTCGCCATGATTTCTTGCTTCCTCAAGATCGAACTATCAATAAGGCGCATGACTTTTAAGTTTAATATCGGTAGCTAGAGGCAATGTGAAAAAAACTCCTGGATGTATGACGAAACAAGTCATGGCTTTTGCACTGTTATAACGCGCGTGCTGCTGGCTCGTGACTGTTTGAACAAAAATTGTGGCCCACCCTCTATATTCGCCATCATGATCTCATGTGGCTTTTTTCTGTTCCCAACAATAAAAAAACCCAAGGTGTCGTTGTTTTACAAGCATAGATAACGAGGTTAAAAACGCTTCATTGAGATAGCTAAGAGCTATTCCAAAAACAGAGTCCCAGATGTGTTCTGGGGGCTGAAAGAAATGCTAGCGTAAGTATGTAGTATATTAGGGGACTATTTTTGAGAGGACAACATCGAAGGAGAAAAATAAATACAATTCTTTCAAAAAAAACAAAGCTTGACTTTATTTTCTGATTATTACCAGATGTCCTTTGATGATAAATGTCTTTGACAAGTGGTTCAAGTGAAAATTGCTCATTATATATGCGTTCATATCATATAATGTAAAGCCAAGATGGGAAAGAGTAAGTATAGCCTTCTACTAGCTAACCAATAATTAAGAATAAAACTGAGTGTGGCGGATGGGTCCATAATAGAACAGTATAGCTCTGGAAGTATTATTAGTGATGAGCGTACTATATGAAACAGTGTGTAAGCCTACCTTATACGACGAACATTATGGGAAACCTAAATCAAGGTGATAGGACAGGAGATTTCAACCCAGCTCTTCATGAATGTGAGTTCATTGCGATATTGTACCATCTCCCTTGTGAATATATGCTTAACATGTATCAAAAATGGTGCACGACTTCTGAGTGAGTTTACCATGGGCATATGGGATGTGTGATAGAGAAGGGGCATAATGAGGGGCTTCAGATTTGTACTAATGTTTTAGAATCCTTAAAAATTGTAGACTCAGTCTCTAATCAAGTGAAGTGGAAAATATGTGTTTATTTCGTTTGACAGCCTTTCGTCTCTACTCAGCTTACTTAGATATTTTCCTTATTTCTTTAAAGAAGGAAATAAAAAGCAGAAATCGATTAGAAACTGCTAAATAATATAAAGAATAATTTTCCACAAAAGTTATATGGTGTGCTCTTTTTGTGTTGGCGAACTGGACAATTGGTTTTTGTTTCGGCGAACCTAGCTGCTCTGTTCACCAGTATGCAAATGAGCTTTCTACACAATAGCAGCGAATAGAAGTGGATTTTGTACTAAGATTATTGTAATGTATAAACAAATTTTAGCCTTTTGACCACAGTGACACATAATTACTTTTTATAATTTTATTTTTCTTACTGACCCCACAAAATGATTGATATAATGTATGCAAAAAATGGTTCAAATGGCTCTGAGCACTATGGGACTTAACTGCTGTGGTCATCAGTCCCCTAGAACTTAGAACTACTTAAACCTAACTAACCTAAGGACATCACACACATCCATACCCGAGGCAGGATTCGAATCTGCAACCGTAGCGGTCACGCGGTTCCAGACTGTAGCGCCTAGTACCGCACGGCCACTCCGGCCAGCTAATTTATGCAGGAATGGCAGTTTTCACTCTTCTCTTATCAGTTAAAAAGACCCTGTCACATTCATTGTTCTTTCCACAATACTTTTCGAAGGATTATACCTCTATCATCCGGGAGATAAATTTCATTTATGATACATAGACAATCTGTATGTACGACGTTTTATGAGCAACCTCTGGCAATGTCAGGTAACAAAGGGCAGAGAAAATATATTTTAATTGAATGGTCAAAGACGTTTGGATGCTTTGTTTGCATCAATGAACACTATATTTCAAACGTTTATACACTGAAGCGCCAAAGAAATTGGTATAGGTATGCGTATTCAAATACAGAGTTATGTAAATAGGCAGAATAAGGCGCTGCTGTCGGCAACCCCTATATAAGACAACGAGTGTCTGGCGCAGTTGTTAGATCAGTTACTGCTGCTAAATGGCACGTTATCAAGATTTAACTGTTTGAACGTGGTATTATAGTCGGTGCACGAGCAATGAGACACCGCATCTCCGACGTAGCGTTGAAGTGGGGATTTTCCAGTACGACCATCTCACGCGTGTACCGTGGCTATCAGGAAGCCGGTAAAACATCAAATATCCTACATCGCTGCGGCCGGAAAAAGATCGTGCAAGAACGGGACCAAGGAGGACTGAAGAGAATCATTCAACGTGACAGAAGTGCAACCCTTCTGCAAATTGCTGCAGATTTCAATGCTAGGCCATCAACAAGTGTCAGCGTGCGAATCATTCAGCTAAGCATCATCGAAGGCTCACTTGTGTACCCTTCATGACTACACGACACAAAGCTTTACGCTTCGCCTGGGCCCAACACCGACACTGGACTGTTGATGACTGGAAACATGTTTACTAGTCAGACGACTCTCCTTTCAAAATGTAACGAGCGGCTGGGCGTGTACGCGTATGGGACCTCTGATACGTCTATATACGACTCTGACAGGTGACACGTACGTAAGCGACCCGTCTGATCACCTGCATCCATTCATGTCCATTGTGCATTTCGACTGTCTTAGGCAATTTCAACAGGACAATGCGACACCCCACACGTCCGTAATTGCTGCAGAGTGGCTACACTTCCGCTGGCCGCCAAACTCCCCAGACATTAACATTGTTGAGCATATGTGGGATGCCTTGCAACGTCCTGTTCAGAAGAGGTCTCGACCCCTTCGTACTCTTATGCAGTTATGGACAACCCTGGAGTATTTACGGTGTCAGTTCCCTCCAGCACTACTTCAGACATTGGTCGAGTCCATGTCACGTCGTTTTGCGGCACTTCTGCTTGCTCGCTGTGGCCCTACACGATATTAAGCAAGTGTACCAGTTTCTTTTGCTCTTCGGTGTACCTACTGTAGATCCGCCCTTTTCATGATACGGCAAATATGTTTTATTTTAACCTAGAGGACATTTACTTTTCCTGTCACCGTAATCGTCAGTTAACCTAATGGAGGGTAGAGAGGCTATATACCATATTATCAGAATATTATTGTTGGCAACGTGACGCTGCCTAACATTTCAGAAGATTTAACCGACATTGACAGAGGCCTCGAAAGTTTGCAGACTTAGAGTATACTCATAGGAAGATATTTGTGGAATATTAAGCAATCTGAAATATTTGCATTTAAAATTTTTATGTTAGGTGTGATGAGCAGATAGAAACTGGTAGCAAATCGCTGATAACCCCACCGTTGAGCGCCCCCACCCCACGTTCACCCCATCCCCCCTCCCCACCACACACACACACACACACACACACACACACACAGACACAGCTAACAAATAAAAGTTTGTTTATTGCACCTCATGACATTACTCCGTACATAATGAAGATTTTCACGATCGGTTGTCGTAGTTACTGGCCTGTCTCTACTGACCACACTTAAGCTTATACTTCGCTCCTTTTCACAGTACTTGTGTCACCCTCCGGCGACCGAATCGTCAGTAGGCAAGACTGGGAGGAACCAGGAGCACCTCTGAAGATACCTACCGCAGCTCTGGACGAAGCGTCAGGGATATTTCATAGAGCGCGACCATACAAAAAAAAAAAAAAAAAAAAAAAAAAAAAAAAAAAAAAAAAAAAAAAAAAAAAATCGGAAGACTCGTCGGTAAATTTTTTGCAAATAAAGATAGAAGTATTTCACTCTTATTCATGTAGGTGTTTTTGCAAAAAAATTCAAAAACTGATACATCATTTGTATTTGTGTCCATACGTCAAGCTATCTTCATGATCCTCGTGACAACGTGTGCACAAATCTTTGGCGGAACAACAGAATGAGTCCACACATCATACCAGTTCAGGAACCCTTATTGCATCCGCAACACCCTATGTGGCTAAAGGTCTTTTATATAGTGATTCTGTTTTCATGTGTGCGTTGTAATCGAAGAGAAGCAAGATGTCACAGACAATATATCTGAAGAACATTATGCGTGGCATGGTCATTGGCAGATTAGGGGCTATCGACACTGAGCTCGTGGCGGGCCTCGGCTTGAACATCATCCGTAGCATCATTTCACAGCTTTGGGCAGAACCCAGGACGGAGAATAATTCCAACAGCAGTACGGCAAATGTTGACCATGTTTGTCAAATTGATGTTACGATCGTTATCTTGCAGTGTGACCAACGAATGCAGCATCTAACATTCGTGCGGCAACCTCTGGATGTCACATCTCTGTCAGAGTGCGTAATCGGCTCTTTTACGTTGCGAATCAGATAAAGGCAATGCGTGCTTCCGATGAATGTAGTATCTTGCTAACAGTGAATGAGTTCCACAAACTTCCAGGCAGTGTCCTGCGCACGGATGAATCGCGGTTTTGCTGGAGACTTTACTATAGTGTGGGTATCGTAGTAGAAAGGTACCGACAGGGTGGCGCCAGTAGTGCGTAGTGACATCGTATTAGGAGAGGTACGAAAGCGATTCCTCGGGAAGAGAGGCGGCTGTGGTCTGGAGGGATGACATCCTATAACTGTGTGCGTATCTTGTACATAATGTACATCAGCTTGGATTTCATCTGATGAATGATGATTTCCGCCCACATAACCGCACAGACCCGGCCTAGACATCTAAATTGGCTATTGGTATTCATCAAATGAACTTGGCGTCAAACATACATATGTGGCAGGAAGAGAACTCCCTACCATGAGTAGTTGCTAGTATGGGGTGGCTTGCTTGGCTGTATGAACTATACAGCTTTATCATAGGGCCAAAAAAGGGTTAGGTAACAACAGTTCCAAAGAAGAGGGTAACACAGATCAGGAACAATTTACAGTGGCTTATTACAAGATGTCTTATAGCACTTAACCGGAGTATGAAGATTGTGGGTGGCAGTATAGATCAGTGTTCACGAACACTGATCCGTCTTTAAACACTCTAATAGTCATAGATTCAGCCAACGACGACCAACATCGCATCCAAAATGTCCAGTTTGACTCTTCTTGACGCTGACTCTAGATGTGTCCTATGTTGAGGTACTGAGCTGGTAACAGGTACTGTCAAGCTGCTGAGTGGAGCTGTGTCTGCTTGTATTCACGTTTGACAGTGGATGTCCACTTGGTAACTACTTGTATAAGGTGGTTGCATAACAAAGTCGTTGTCGTGTGTGCCCACCCAAGAAGTCGAACCTTAACTATGTTGCGGCCTACTTGTAGGCAGATCGGCTTTCTTCTATGTTAAGTTGTGTCCCGTAGTTCCTGGAGGACACAGCATAAACCAAACTGAATCTGCAGGGGACGTTATAGGCATAAAATTGCAGTTCAACTACCAGCGCTGCAGACACTGGCTAACCCACAGAGGGCTCTTGCTCAGCTTCGCAGGCATTACTGCAAACAATACTTTACGGCCTGAACTATGGGGAGGAGGAGGAAATTTCTGCGCATCCAGGAACTACAATGCGGGAGCATCTTGTCTCGTATTGATGTTTTGTCTGACACGACAAACGATAAGGGTCACCGACAGCTCGGTTCCGATCTGCTGGTATCTGTATCACTGTCCACTGTGTCACACTGTTGCTTAGGCATTACCGCTATGTCTCCTGTTCTTTCGTTAATCTTGGCACACGGTTCAGTCACACTGTGACCATCGGCTCTGTTCGACATCGACGTGCAATAGCCATGCACAGACGGCAGATGGCAGCACTAGCAGTGGAGGATATATAAAGCATGCAGAGTGAGGCGGGAAACATTGCTGACGTTGATGTAATGTCGAAAAAGAGCGATTTATCTGACGTCCAGAAGGGCATGATCATTGGCTTTCGGGGCAAGCGTGGAAACATTTCCGAAACTGTTCGCGTGCCCCCGTGGTTTACACTACTGGCCATTAAAATTGCTACACCACGAAGATGACGTGCTACAGACGCGAAATTTAACCAACAGGAAGAAGATGCTGTGATATGCAAATGATTAGCTTTTCAGAGCATTCACAGAAGGTTGGAATCGATGGGTTCAGAAGGGTAATACGGAACGCCGTGCTGGATCCCAACGGCCTCCTATCACTAGCAGTCGAGATGACAGGCATCTTATCCGCATGGCTGTAACGGATCGTGCAGCCACGTCTCGATCCCTGAGTCAACAGATGGGGAAGTTTGCAAGACAACAACCATCTGCACTAAAAGTTCGACGACGTTTGCAGCAGCATGGACTATCAGCTCGGAGACCATGGCTGCGGTTGCCCTTGACGCTGCATCACAGACAGGAGCGCCTCCGATGGTATACTCAACGACGAACCTGGGTGCACGAAGGCCAAACGTCATTTTTTCAGATGAATCCAGGTTCTGTTTACAGCATCATGATGGTCGCATGTGTGTTTGGCGACATCGCGGTGAACGCATATTGGGAACGTGTATTCGTCATCGCCATACTGGCGTATCACCCGGCGTGATGGTATGGGGTACCATTGGTTACACGTCTCGGTCACCTCTTGTTCGCATTGATGGCACTTTGAACAGTGGACGTTACTTTTCAGATGTGTTACGACCCCTGGCTCTACCCTTCATTCGATCCCTGCGAAACCCTACATTTCAGCAGGATAATGCTCGACCGCATGTTGCAGGTCCTGGATACAGAAAATGTTCGATTGCTGCCCTGGCCAGCACATTCTCCAGATCTCTCACCAACTGAAAACGTCTGGTCAATGGTGGCCGAGCAACTGGCTCGTCACAATACGCCAGTCACTACTCTTGATGAACTGTGGTATCGTGTTGAAGCTGCATGGGCAGATGTACCTGTAGACGCCATCCAAGCTCTGTTTGACTTAATGCCCAGGCGTATCAAGGCCGTTATTATGGCCAGAGGTGGTTGTTCTGGGTACTGATTTCTCAGGATCTATGCACTCAAATTGCGTGAAAATGTAATCGCATGTCAGTTCTAGTATAATATATTTGTCCAATGAATACCCGTTTATCATGTGCATTTCTTCTTGGTGTAGCAATTTTAATGGCCAGTGGTGTAGTATAAAGTGCATGACAAAATGGTGCTATCCGAAACCAGCACCAAAGCAACTGTGGTGCTCCACGGGCCATAGATGACAGGGGTGAACGACGGCTGCGGAGACCTGTACATGCGAACAAACGTGCAACTGTCGAGCAGCTGACGGGCCTCTCCTCAACGAGCGCTCGGCGAACGTTGATGGGTATCGGCACCCGTAGCCGGTGCCTGGCTCATGCACCCTTGCTGACCGCTGTTCATCGGCGATAAAGGCTGGAATTTGCACGCCGATACCGCAACTGAACGTCCACAGAATGGTGACAGGTGGCCTTTTCAGAAGAATCTCTTTTTATGGTCCACCGGAGAGATGGCTATCGGCGAGTCCCGAGTGAAAAGTGTTAAAGCAAACAACCTCCAAGAATCGTCGCAAGGGTCCAGGTCGCAGGAGGGAGCATTGTGGTCTGGGGAATGTTTTCATGGCATTCCCTGGATGATCTCGTCATCTGGAAGGCACAGTCAACAGAAATATGCATCTGTCCTTGGAGAGAATCTTCAAGCTTTCGATAGGTGATCTAATTAATTTGACTGCACAGTGTATTTTGTAACTTACGGACGTCAGTTGCGCCGACACGAAGCTTCGAAGCGCTCTGTATGTCGGAAGCAGCACTGTATTAAAATATCTGATTCGCTATTGCATCTTGAAATATTGTACAGGGACACGATTGAAGGACATGGAATTTAGGTCAACGAAGACAAAATGATTGCTGTAAAACATACAACACACGCGATCAGATCACATTCACCGCGCCATGTCCCAGCCAGAATTCCTAAGGGAAAGACAGGATTAAAAGACTATGGGAAGCAGGGAAGGAGAAAACCGGTGCCGGCGAGGGTAATAATGTTGACCGCGGGCGCTATATAAGCCTTCATTTCCTAATTTCGGAGGGTTATTATGTGTTTCGGAAAACGTGGGCCCGCCTGGTGTGTTGGCGTGGCTGGGGCGCCGCAGTGCCGCGACGAAATTGTTCGAGGGGGGGTTACCGTTCGAGGTGAGGTGTTGGCGGCACTGCAGTACCGTGATTGTTGGCCAATTAAACAACCGTATCGCGGTGTCGCAGGGCTACCAACGGGCTAGCGCCCATTACACCTTGCAATTAGAGTGGTGCTGCGGTTGGCTAGCCTGCGGCGCGTGCTGAGGCGGCGTTCGTGAATTGCCGGCGCCGGCCTATCGGCACCGCCCTCCGGCGGTTCACTGCTGTGCGTGACGTTTTCTAGCAGCTCTGCGTGGCGGGGACAATTACGCGGCGGGGCAGGTGCCGCTATCGCTCCTTCCAGCAACACCTTGCAGAAATGCTCTGATGGTGTGCCAGTTTGGTCGAGGCCGTACGCTGTCAAACTAAACAAAAAAAAAAAAAAAACAAAAAAAAGAGGCACAACGTATTTGAGCTAGTCACGGACCTCACTGACTGCCTCCCTTAATTTCAGATGACACTGACCATGTGCGCGTAGATCTTGGACTACAGATGAGATAGACTGTGAATTAGTACGTCATAATATGGGAATCAACAGCTCTATCAGCCAACTGGTGGCAGCACACTTTTCCAGGCGACTTCTCGAATACTGTTCAACTAGTCTTTGTCTTAGTTGTAAGATTTTCAGGAATGGTTTATTTATTACAGTTGCGAAACCCTGTGCAGCTTTTCGTTGCATCGGTAAATTTGTCAGAAGAAGTAATATTTCGCTCCAAAGGGAAAGTTGTTTTATAAACAAAAATCTGGATGAGCGCGAGTAGGTCTCGCGCACCGAGGATTCAGTAGAAACTTAATTATGTATATAAGTAGTTCATCCACCCCAGAAATCTAGAATCTGGACGATTTTTGCCTGTTATCGATATCGGTGCAGGCGTGGTACGGTCCCAGGAATTCCAAGACTGTAGAGAATAATTTACGTTTTAAGGTTACAAATTTTGTGCAGTTTCACATTTACTATTGTAACTTATCATTTATTTTATTAATTTGGAGTTGTATTAATATGCTACTCTAAATAGCAATTGCAGATTCGTCGACTTCTGGTCTCAACCCTGTTGCGATTACTGGTAAGATTTGAACGGAGTCTCCAGAGAAGAAAACGGTACAGCCAGCCATAGAGCTATTGTTCTTTCGCAGATGTCGAATTGTTCTCTGGCACACATCGACGTATACTTTATGAGATACCCGAACCTCATCCCAAACAATGGAAGTGCAACCCTGCGTCATTTACTGGTATTACTTCTATTTGAAACAGTACAGCTGCTGTATATGTCGTAGGCACAGACTGTTAGCACAGTGCCGGCCGGAGTGGCCGAGCGGTTCTAGACGCTACAGTCTGGAACCGCGCGACCGCTACGGTCGCAGGTTCGAATCCTGCCTCGGGCATGGATTTGTGTGTGATGTCCTTAGGGTAGTTAGGTTCAAGTAGTTCTAAGTTCTAGGGGACTGATGACGACAGCAGTTAAGTCCCATAGTGCTCAGAGCCATTTGAACCATTTTTGTTTGCACAGTAGACAGGCGGCCTTGTGTCTACCACCGCTAGGTGGCAAAGACATTGCTTTCACAGCGGCAGGGTACTTCATTTAATCGTAGTTCAGCCATTTAGGACGAAATATTTGCAAATTATACACACAAACCTTCCTTCTGAATCACACTACCTGTTAATGAAAACCAGATCAAAATCCCTACAGGAGTTCCTGAGATTTTCATACAGATTACGAATGCAAATACAAGTTTGTATTGCTAAAAAATATTTTTATATGATATAATTACAGTTTAACAATTTTCAGAATTTACTCTTTACTTGTACTGTGAAATCTTGCGCCTTACCGAATTTCATGATTCTAGGTAATCGAGAAGTACCTATACGATTTGACAAGTGAGTTTGCGAGTATCGAATTATGGGACGTAAATGGCTGTGTCTTTCGACTGCATTAACTTCGAAGCTTAATTTTTTACACCGCCATACGATCGTAGTCCTTAGAGCGTAACATAAATTACATGGCTGGGTGTTGCGTGATGTCCTTAGGTTAGTTAGGTTTAAATAGTTCTAAGTTCTAGGGGACTGATGACCATAGACGGTAAGTCCCATAGTGCTCAGAGCCATTTGAACCATAAATCACAACTTGATACGTTTACCCGTTCACAAGAAAAAGGGTTCTTAGGAGTCGGACAGGCAGACGGACAGACAGATGGACTACAGAGCCATCCTATAAGGGTTCCGTTTTTACCAAATGAGATATGGAACCCTAAAAACAAATTTTTGAACACAATTTTTTCACATTAAATCAGTAAATTTTCAGGCTGAATCTAATAAGTGATATCGCTACTAAACACATGCGAATGGTCTCCTGCTGAAGAGTATTTTTTCCTGTCTGCACAATACGATTTTACCATAAGGGTCATTATATATTTATCTCGTAAAAATACTGTAGTTTTCAGATGTAAAACTCGACGATTGACGAAGACTGTAAGAGGACAGAATGTTCAAATCTTGTGTGTGTAGTGTGTATTAAACTGGGGACCTAGAAACGACGGAGAGGCTTCGTCCTGCCGTAGCCCTTCAGTGGTTCACAACCCCACAACAGGCCACAGCAGTCCACCCACCCCACCGCCGCTCCACACCAAACTCAGAGCTATTGTGCGGTGCGGCCCCCAGTGGACACCCTCCCCCCCCCCCCTTCCCCCCTCTCCCCACACCCTGCGAACGTCTTATACCTGGAGTGTAACACCAAATGTTTGCATGGTAGAGTAATTATGGTGTACGCGTACGTGGAGAAAGTGTTTGCGCAGCAACTGCCGACATTGTGTAACTGAGGCGGAATAAGGGAAATCAGTCCGTATTCGCCGAGGTAGATGGAAAACCGCCTTAAAAACCATCCACAGGTTGGCTGTCACACCAACCTCGACACTAATCCGCCGGGCGGAGTCGTGTCGGGGTCCGGCACGCCTTCCCGCTCGGGAAGCAGAGCATTAGACCATGCAGCTATCCGGGAGGGCTTTAATATCTTACTCACTACAAGGGTTTTTGCTGTAACAAACGTTTTCTAATATATTGTCCTTGTTACCTTGATATTGTTCCGATATGTGTACTGCATTAAGCAAAAATCATTAAACAAACTCTAATTTTACACTGATCAGCCAGAACATTATGACCACCGACTAACTATCGGTATAAACACGTCCAGGCGATAGCAGCGTCACCTGGTGAGGAATAACTGCTAGTCAGTTACTCGCACGGTGCAGTGAGCGTGCTGTCCGTGTGTAGAATGGGGAAGGCGCACGATGTATTTGTGTTTGATCGAGGGCAGATTGTGATCGCCCGGAAGCTCGGTGCGGGCATTCGGGAGAGTTACGGTGATTGTCTTCAACATGTGACGAAACCAAGGTGAAAACACATCCAGACGTCGTGGGGTTAAGCGACCACCCCTCATTGCCGACGTCGGGAGTCGTAGGCTGAACAGACTGGTAAAGCAGGACAGGCGGCGAACTGCCCAAGAGCTAACATGAGATTTTAATGCTGGGCATAGTACAAGTGTGTATGAACGCAAAATGCACCGAACACTCCTACCGATGCACCTATGCAGCCAACGACACATACTTGTACCAATGTTAAAACAACGACTCCGACAACTACGACTGACATGGGCATCTGGCCATTGCTTCTGCACGTTGGCGAAGTGGAAAGGCATTGAATGGGCCAATTAAACCCGATACCTTCTTCATCATGCCGATGAGAAGACGCGAATCCGTCGTCCTCCAGGGGAACTGCTCCTTGACACCTGTTTTCTGGGACGGATACAAGCTTGCTCCATTTTGGTCTGGGGAACGTTCATGTGGGTATCGATGAGTCCAGTGGAGCTCGTGCAAGGCACACCATGATGCCCAGGGAGTATCGTACACTCGTTTCTGACCATGTGCACTCCTTCATGACGATAATTTTTCTCGACGTCAGTGGCATTTTTCGACAAGATAATGCGCCATGGAGTGGTTCGAGGGACACAGTGGCGAGTTCCAATTGATATGCTGGCCCCAGCTCGCCAGATCTGATCCCGATCGAACATATCTGGGATATGACTGAACGTCGCGTCACAGCTCACCGCCCTCCTCCCTCCCCCCCCCCCCCTCCCCCGCGGAATTTACGTGAACTAGGCGACTTGTGTGGCCAGATGTGATGCCAACTCCCTCCAGCGACCTATAATGGCCTCATTGCTTCCATGCAACGACGCGTCACCGCTGTTATCTGAGTCCAAAGATGGACTTACCGGGTGGTCATAGCGTTGTGGCTGATCAGTGTATTTAAAAAACGGATATAATGGATAAAGGCATATAATTTGTTATAAAAGTTTAATTAAACATTTCTCACGTATTACTGATGAATCGTGAGAAGACTAAACGCTTCCTGTGAAGCTGTTATTTTGTCTTCTATTGCTGTGGGAGCGGCGAACTAAATGACTCACAGCAATTCACTGAAGGACTGTAATTCTGTCGCTTGTAGAAAGACAAAACTGTCAGTACAACGTCTTCTTTGCTATCCTTTCGCATGGACAAAGCTGAAAACGGACAGTCGCATAAATATTGGGAATTTCGGAGAAATTAGGTAAGTATACTACAACATATGTCGGCCCCAATACTAATAAAAGTCGTTCAGTTGTCAAATCAGTGGTTGATTTTAGCTATAAATGAGAAACACTGCGCCTGTCGGCCCCACTTCACAAAGCACGTAACGACAGAAAATCGGGTTTTTGTCCTCCTTCACATGACTAAGATGTTGGTTGCAAACCTTAACACGGCAGATATATGAACGTGCGCGGTCTGTCTGTGTGTACGATCTAGGTCGCAGACTCCTTTTCTTTTTTACCTTTGGAGAGTACGGCTTTCTTTATGTATGCTGCGTATTACGCAGTGTACCTAGAGAACAACATCACATTCCAAACATAAAAAAAGCGTCTGCAGCTTAAATCACACACACATGTAGACCGCACAAGGTTATTTCACCGCTGTTGCACTCTCTAAGACGAGTGTCAAGGATCTCCCATTCGGAGCATAGAAGAAATGAGGGTGTAAGGGAAATAACACACAAGGAAGATACCATAGTGGATGAAACGGAAAGCAAACAGGGTGGCGCAAAATAGTTGTTAGAATGTATTTGTCTGCCGTGGTTAACAGTATGCCGTAAATGACTCTCCTTGTCATAATGTTGTATTCTAGCTCTGAAAATTCTATAGCTCATTCACTGAGTCTCAGTTCACTTTCATATTGGAAGCACTAACCCTTGAACAGCATTTGATGATCGTAAAGACATTTTACTCAAATTTTGGATGTACTGTGAGACACGCATTCAACAGCACATTGGTCCAAGAAGAGCAACATGCGGAGTTACCACTTCCCAGTGAGATTACGGTACAGGACTGAAGTCAAATTGTGATGACAAAATTGAAACTTGCTCTGATGCAGATTTTATGAAAGGTTTTCGCTGTTTTTTAACGGGTTGTTTAAATATTTTGAAATGACCAGATCCCCATATGATTCCAGGAACGGCCAGTCTGGACGACCAGCCTCAGTTGTACCTCTGGAGAATGTGGAACGAGTGTGAACATTATCCAGTGAGGAGTCCGTTGTATTAACAATGTATGCAGCACAGCAACTCAGGATTTATCGGTAGCCTCTCCAGAGGATAATGAAAGAGAAACTTAACCTTTCTCCTCACTAAGTCAACGGTGCCAACCGTTGAAGGACAGGGATGTGGAGCGGCGATATTCTTTTAAGAATGAGATGACTGAAAAACAAGGAACAATCGATACGGATCAGATCTGGCTTAGTGATCGGGCAAACTTCCATCTCCATGGGTACGTCAACAAACAGAGCCACAGAGCTACTGAGAATCCACACATTCAAGCTGCCGCTTCTGCTCGTCAACAGGAAGTCCATGGCTGCTGCGCAATCAGTGAACAATGCATTAGTGGCCACATTTTTATTCAGGAATCTGACACAGCAGACAAGTACAGACAGATACTATAACATGAATTTGTACCGGGTGCATGACGTAGCCAGTGCTCCGACGCTATCGGTTCACGCAGGATGCGTGACGTCCGCATCGTACTGCGGGGATCTTCGATTTCTGTCAGACGTTCAAAGATCAGATCGATGCCATGGACACCTTAGCGTTCACAGGAGATGGTGTGGAATGGCCCTCTTAGAGTCCCGATCTAAGAAAGTGTGATTGTTTCTAATGACGTCATCTGAAGTACAGAGTCATTAAATATGGGTCTGCTACACTCCAGGATGTTCGTACTGCAAATTCCAGAGAGATTCAAGCAGTTTAAAATAAAGTTCCTCAGAAATTCATCACAGAATTCAGTTCAATGCTCTACGCACTCGTTACTGCAGAAGGAAAACACTTTGAAAGCATTCTGTATTGAATTTCAGGTTGTTTGCTATAGCGTAAATACGAAAAAAAATCTATCACCCCATGTTACGACGCAGCAGAAAAACTTTCTGACACTTATTTTTCGTTGGGACCTTAATGAGAACGGGACAAGAAAGAATACACAAAAATATATCCGAATATAAACCGAAAAACAGAAGGCTTCGAGGAAGACCGCGACTTCAATGGTACCAAGGAATTCAAAGGAGTTTGAGCAATAGAAATATGGCCGTTGAAGATATACAAAATCTATTGACATACAACCACACGGATTAAAAAAGTGTCGTTCTTGTGGAGCACAACTGGCTCTTCATTCACACGAAGTAATGAGTGTATTGACGGAGGATCTCAAATTTCTACGTTTCCAGAAGGTTTGTGACGCCATTTCTCAGAAGTAGCTTCGAATGAAGTTGCATTCCTATGGAGTGTGGTCTCAGTTTGTAACACTTATATCGATTAGAAGTAGATTTATATTATGCAACTGTGTATCTGCAATTATGGATTGTGTATTCTATTTATTTAAACTCCTTGATATGTGACAAGAAAATTAGAGTTTTGTAATGTATATACGGAAAAAGCAAAAGGGTATGTTGAAATGATAAATTGTTATATGTGTATATTCATAAAAAGAAAATGTTTATTGACAGCTGGTTCATGCTTAAGGCACTTGTATTTGTAACGTGTAAAATCTGTAGGGAATTCCCTCCGCAGCGGAAGTGGCATGGCGCGATGTAAGAGGCGGTTTTGGAGGTCGAACTGAGCGGCTCGTTTGTGTGAACGGTACGCAGTATGTGGATAGCCGTAGCAAGGTACACTTCGACGGTGCTAATAGAGGCAATTGGAAGCTACTTTACAAAGGATTTGCCTCGGACATGGATCTGGCTATTATTTGGTATTCTCGGCATAAAGGAATGGCTCTAATAGGTTGAAAATCCGATGCCAAGAAGAGATTTTTTAGAGCATTCGAACATCAAGAGCCGTCGCCATGTCGCTTGCCACCAATCTTCGCTACTCCTTCACTAACTTCATACATTCAGCAGTGTATATAAGTATGGACCAGTTAATTTGTGTGTGGTTTTAATAATAATCACAACATTATAAATCCGTGTCCGGAACCATATTTTCTATCCTGATCATGAAACTATGCAGGGTCCTCACCTAAGTGCTACTAAAACCGAGTATCCTGATTCAAACGAACAATTCTTGTATTAAAGTGTTTAAAAGTGATTTGTTGTCTAATATAAAAGGAGTAGTAAAAGTTAAAGTTAAAACCACAAAAGTGAAGTTGGATAGGTTTTTGATAAAGTATCCTCAGTTTATTACAAAATATAGTTTTGTCGGATTACAGTGCAAGATTGTGTAAACATTGTTGTCTAGAATACCTGCTTCACAAGTGATAAAAAGGCTAATAAGAAGCTCATTTTAAAAGTAGTGTGGTTTTAATATCTATCATGAATTTTTCTTTTTTTTAAGTTAATTAAGCCCAGTGGTGTATCTTATTGTCTTGCAAAGTAAATTATGAACTACTCCAAGTGAAGTGAATGATTAGCTTTTTGAATTAGTCTTTTCTACTCTAATAATCAGAGAGCGTTGACTAGGCAAACTTTACTAGTTTATGGGTCCCCATCATATTTTCCACCTATTTAAAACAGATATATGTAGAGGAGTTTAAAGAGTGTATTTATGATATTATTCATCTTTATTTTTTTCATGTCAGTTAAGATAAAAGCTCCTCATGTAGAAATTTTGTTCTGCATTTCGTGCAGTAACATTTCAGTATTTGATTAAGTAATGGTCTCGAGTGTAGCTGTCATTAGAATGAGCTTCGTGCAAATTTGCTTCCTATAATTTACTAGTGTGTGCATTGTTGGTAACTGCTGCTACATACAGTTCAGAGTGCACTATGTCAGCTTGTATCCTGTGTGCTATTCAAAGGGAAATATCAAAGAAAGTAACTTCAGTAACCAATATAAAATTTTCTTAAACATAGATTTCCAAATTAATGTGCCTAATCCTGCTGGTGGCCATTCATTTTTTTCACTCGCTTATGATTTTACCAGTTTCATTAAGTCCCAAGATTAAAGTCCGTTTGGCTTTTCTGCTAATTTCACCATATTCAAAATTTTAGTCAGATGCCTTTGTCCATTAGACACATGTGCGGTCAGAATTCGAAATCCTCTCGGCAACATTAGCGTGTTTCAGAGCTTGTTAGTATTATATGGGGCTTTTCCCACGACAGGACTAAATGTTCGGTTACTAGGGAAGAGTGACATACACGGTAGTGTTATAAGTTGTGCTATTGGATTCATGATTCCCTGCCTGAAAGATCACAGTTTGAAGTTCCTCAAGAAAGAGCTATGTGTTTTCTACTGTTCTTAACCTACATAAACGATATAGGAGACAATCTGAGAGCCATCATAGGGTGTTTGCACATGATGCTGTGGTTTATGGTCTAGCAATGTCTGGTCCCCAATTTCCTCCTCAGGAAATACTACACACAAACAGTTAAAATACGATCACACACAAAACTAAGTTTACGCGATTTGTACACAGGTGGTGCACACGGCTTCTCTCGAGTAACTGGCAACTTCGTGACGGAGTAAAATAAATTTAGCGAATCTTGAGTACATTGGAATCCTTACAGGGCTGGATTCACGCTAAGTAGAAGAAGATTGTAAGGCGTCTGGATTTTACAGACTTACATGAACTTGATCCATAATGACAGGACAATGCAGTATGAGATCCTCAGAAAATAATAATTACATTACAGTATATGAACATAAGGCCTTATGTTGCACTGTGGGACAGTTGGTTCTTGTTAGAACTCACATATTTTCTAATAAAGGGAAAAAGGTTTGCCATAAATTTTATCCAGTTTATAAGGACCCATGTTAATTAGTAAAGTGGTTCATACAAATGCGGCAGCATTGGTGAACCCAAGAACGGGAAAAAATATAGGTCTACATCACGTCAGCCACTTTTAGGCTTATAACGAATGATAATTCTTGCAGTGGTCATCCGGCAATTAGCCATGAAAACTAAAATATAAATGAATAACAGATGATACAGCAAAAGAATATAGATATGTTTCAGGTGGCAGCAGATATGTAGAGGCAGACAGGATGAGCTACAAACATGTAAATATTCAAATATACAAATATAGATACAATAATACTAATCATTGAAATCATCAAAGTAGGTTAGAAAAAATAAAAGAAAACTAATTGCATGATGTACTAATTAACTAACCCACACATCATCAATCCATGCTGTTCGAGGAGTAAAGTAACAATTTTAAAATGAAGTAACTTAATGTGACAGAGGTATATTTTAAAATCTTATGTAAAGTACTGAAAAAAAAAACGAACTGCACGTTTGTTTTGTATTATTCATGTAAATGTTGAAATGTAAAGCTCATAGTAAATTTAGATAAAGAAACTTGTAAGTAGTGGCATTAAGCAAAAGTCATTGAAACAAATCAAACAAAGAAGACATGCAACCCATCAATACAATCGACTGAGGAAGGGAGCCAAGCTGATGATAGAAGCAAAACGTCGACAGGTCGCTACGGTCTGAGTGTGAGAGCTTATGCGATTGTACAATATAGCGTTGGGGACAAACTGAAGACAGAAGTAAGGAATTTACTGTCTCACACTTCACAATAGTGTGGAGACCGAGCCAGGTGTATTTTGAGGAATATTGTCCCACGCCTCACTCCAGTAGCGAGAGGACAGGAAAACCCAGTAGCAGCAAGGGACACAAAGGCCGCACACCTGTGAGGAAGGCCAAGTGAACCCATTAGCAGTGACACACAACAGCAATGGAAAAATAAATTCAGAATGTTTCTCTCAATCTACCAGATGGAGAAGCTGATAACTGAAAACAGATATATCACTTCAGAAATTATCTATTCAAACTTGACCATATCTCATAACAACATAACTGGTAGTCTTTTCGAATAACTTTCGCTGAATAACATATCCTATCCCTGTGCCCAAATAGTTCCAAGTTGCAAGAAAGAAGACATGAAAACACAGCAAGTAATGAAGAGAAGAAAGTGTCCCAAGATGAGGGCACAAGACAGCAAGATTCCTTTCTAAATCCTGTAACCAGTATGAGATTTGGCAGAATCAACAGAAAACAATATTCAACAAATCCATGGCAGTTATTTCATTCTAACTATCAAAACAATCAAAGGTGTCAAACAATCAGAGTATGCATAATGGGAACATCAAAATGCAGCAACCATTAAGGGGTTACATTCATCAACCTCGATGGCAACTACACCAATAAAGAATATGTCACCTATGTTGTCAGATCATGGCACTGACTTGGACGAGCAGTTGGACATCAAAACAATGCAACATGGAATTAACCTTGTAATGGCATTCGTGCTCGAACACTGAACTGTAAATGTCAATTATCATCAACATCACGCACGGTCTACAACTGACTAGCAGCAGCAACCACCACTGATCCACAACAGCATTAGGAACCAAACCCAACCCAAATTTAAAAGTGTAAAGTGCATTAAGAAAGAAAGTGATGCATGTAACAAATTTACTGTAATATTTTAAAGAGTGTAAAAGATAATCACTTCATAAAGGAGTTGAGATACTTGTAAATATTCAGTTGCACCTGTACCACTGAGAATTTGTACTTTATGTGTTTCATTTGTATTCTGTAATTCGATTTGAAAGTATATTCATAAATGTACCATGTTTTATATTTTGTATTTCATGTGTAATTTGTAAATGTTCATTTAATCTAAGTATACGTTAATAATAATTTGTGTATTGTAGATTTTTGGAAACATATGTTTTAATGATAAATAATGTCAATGAATATAAAGTTTATGTTAATGTATACAAAATATGGAAAAATATTAACTATTTTAAAAATATAATGTCCACTTACGTACATAAAGGTCTGTTATGACGGTAATTTTCAATAGTGATGTAGCATTTAAGTGTTGAGAGTAAATATAAGAGAAACAAACACTACCTTAACTTCACTCATCTTTCACAATCATCAGTATCATGAATGTTTGAGAATTGTGGAATGCCTGACATTATTGTAAAGAGAGAATCTAAAGGTTGGATGAACCATTTCAATATAATTTAACCACAAGTACGAGAGAAAAATGTTGTAAGATTAGTCAAAGAACTGTCTATAAAGGAATGTAAAGCCACATAATAACCATCTAAATAGAAAATGCCTTGTAAAGCAATACACTTCAAATAAAAATATAATGTTAAAACGACATCATCTAGCATAAGATAGACAAGTAGCTGGACAATGATTAAATTATTTGAAATTATAATTTTGCACTGCAATGAGCAATGCCTCAACCATTGATCACATCAGCACAAAATTAATTTGGAAGGGACAGCACGTGTAAGCCATCTCGATTTTATGGACCTTACATGAGCTTGATCCATAACGACAGGACAATACAGTATGAGATCCTCAGAAAATAATAATTACATTATATAAACAAAATGCAGTTGCAGTTAATCTCATGTAACGAAACTAACAAAACAATCTCTACCAAATGGGCAATGGCATGGAACAAACAAGTTAAAGCAAAGTGCACTTTGGAGACGAACCGAGTAGGTGGTTAATAATATTGTAAAGCTACCATTTAGCAAGAGAACAGCGAGCTTCAGCGCAAAAAGGGATAAGGCCAGAACAATACATTATTACTTTTAATGTAAATAAGGCTGGGACTGAGGGTAAGTGGCTACACTTTATTAACAGGGACAGGCTGTGACCCAGACAGAAAAATAAAAATGTACTCACCTCTAGCAAGACGGTGACATGGTGGGGAGATCCCGATTATACAAAAGCATTTTGAGACCTAAAATTAAGGCTCTATCTATCTCTCTCGTCTCGTGGCGTGAGGACAATACACTTCACGTATTGTGGTGGCAGATATCAAAGTGGTAGTTAATTATTCCTGTGTGAATTTTTGTGGGCAAAGAATCTGTGCACATCGCTCCAATCTACAGCAAGTGTGCAATAGCCGTTGTTTCGACTCGGGAAAGATTAACATTGTACAGAATGCTGGAAAGTTGCGACGGAGTGAATTCAGTCATGGCCAGTGTTGGGAATTAGCATTTCAGATCCAGCACGGAGACAACGCTGTTGCAGGTGCCACTTGGTAAAGTACCATCACACATTAGGCCACAGTAAATGTTGAGTCTAGATTTTGCTCACTCCAACTAGCATACGCTTTGACCATTGAATATAAAAAGCTAGGATACTAATCTACCCTCATATTGAGTACATGAGAGTTTTTTCATTGGTTCAAAAAGTATATTTATTCTCCACCAACTCAGTGCATTGACGAGCTATGACAACGTAGATTTAAATAAACTGATGAGGTTTTTTAATAAACATTCTTTCCTGTGATAAAAGTTTTCATGTGTAGAGATAACGATTTTAATAATTGTCATTTCAATATGTCCTAATAATTAAATATTTTGTTATCGAGTGTCAAAAGTAATTGAACATGATTGTTGTTTATCACTTGGTCCCTGATAGCAACAGTTGATAAATTATATGTAGAAAAAATACTGGAATTTCTGTTTTGTTTTTCTGGAATAGACCCCAAACTTTCATTTTTATTAATTTATGCATTCTAGTTATGTGGGAGCAGCATTTCTAATGATTTTTGTTACGATCTGCACCTCTTATTAGCTGCCTTACAGGGCGAGGGTCATATTTATTTATACTGTCTGTCTGACGCCCTGGGCTTGAGAAGACAGTTCAGTTGTTTTGTCCATTTGCGCACTAAGTTGTATGCTAAGTTTGCACATATGAGTACACTCACTGTGCACATACAAAGGTCGGACGTATGACAAGATCTGCATGTTGCGATAAGAGGCGATTAACCCTTAACAAATAAAAGTATGAGACCGTCAACGTAAATCCTGAAAAAAATAAGGTTACTCTATAAGTAATACAAATTTAAAGTTTGTGCATTCGTTAAATAAGTAGCGTTTTCAATTATAAATAACTTAAGTAGGAACTATCACACAGAAAATGTTACGGGGGAAGGCGTACCAAAAAACTGCGTTTTATTAGCAGCACAGAAGACGCAACTCTCGCGTCAGAGTTTTGGTCCCGCCGCGAATTGCTCCATTACGCGCTGTTCACCAGAAAGGGTGGGCGGACGGCGGATGCCGCACGCGCTTCGCGCTTCTCCCCGCTGCTGCCCTGCAATTCTTTTTCCCACGGCAGCCGTTTCGGGATCAAACCGCAGCTATTAGTGTGAGTAACGCGTCGCTAAGCGCGGAATTTGCTCGCGCTGGGCGTCGATAGGCCGCCGCGCGAGCAGCCTTAACGCCGCGGCATCGAAATTGGCCGTCTGTGTAATGGCGCCGGGGTCAACCCTGGGTCACCGCGGCCGCCGCCCACGCCTTTCCACCCCCCTACCCACATCCCTCTCCCCCACCTCCCAGGTTCGTAGCCCCTTTGATGGGCCGCTGCCCCGCTATTGGGGCGAATTATAGAGGTGACCCCCATCACCGCCCATGCGGGGGAGGCAACTGTTTCAATCCGCATTATCGCATTATACCCCGCGCCGACGGCCTAATACCCTGGTGACGTACGCTGACTGAAAATTGGTCCGCAATTATTTGTTTACGTACGCCGCTATTACCTTTTTAGCCAAGATGAGGGGCCGGCTAAATATTTGAGATGCTATCGGCATTGTTTAGGCTGATAGATGGAGCAGAACGTAGTTGTTTCAGGAGGCTTGCGGACTGTAGGTCCACGATCGAGGGGAAGGATGGTGATGTTGCATTACCGCTACAGCACATGTGAACTCACATCATAAATTAAGTAAATGAGCAAAATCTCAATTTTTGTGCGGATGTAGGCTTCTCCTGGTTGTAATATCGATAAAAAGTTATAGGGGGTTCCAGCCCTGTGGCAGTGTTAAAATACCGCTAAGTTTGGAAAGTTCATACCCGTCATCCTTTAGCGAAGTGCCAGAATCATAACCAGAAGATGTTGAGTAAGACACTCTACGAAACGTCCCGGTCGGTCCTCGGTCACTGCGGGGTCAGCGCGGCAGATTGCTACCCAAAGGGGTATTGCTTCGAGCGTGGAATGTCAGATCCCTTAATCGGGCAGGTAGGTTAGAAATTTGAAAAGGGAAATGGATAGGTTAAACTTAGATATAGTGGGAATTAGTGAAGTTCGGTGGCAGGAGGAACAAGACTTTTGGTCAGGTGAATACAGGGCTATAAATACAAAATCAAATAGGGGTAATGCAGGAGTAGGTTTAATAATGAATAAAAAAATAGGAGTGCGGGTAAGCTACTACAAACAGTATAGTGAAAGCCTTATTGCGACCAAGATAGACACGAAGCCCACGCCTACTACAGTAGTACAAGTTTATATACCAACTAGCTCTGCAGATGATGAAGAAATTGATGAAATGTATGATGAGATAAAAGAAATTATTCAGGTAGTGAAGGGAGACGAAAATTTAATAGTCATGGGTGACTGGATTCGAGAATAGGAAAAGGGAGAGAAGGAAACATAGTAGGTGAATGTGGATTGGAGGTAAGAAATGACAGAGGAAGCCGTCTGGTAGAATTTTGCACAGAGCATAACTTAATCATAGCTAACAATTGGTTCAAGAATTATAAGAGAAGGTTGTATACATGGAAGAATCCTGGAGATACTATAAGGTATCAGATAGATTATATAATGGTAAGGCAGAGATTTAGGAACCAGGTTTTAAATTGTAAGACATTTCCAGGGGCAGATGTGGACTCTGACCACAATCTATTGGTTATGAACTGTAGATTAAAACTGAAGAAACTACAAAAAGGTGGGAATTTAAGGAGATGGGACTGGATAAACTGACTAAACCAGAGGTTGTAGAGAGTTTCAGGGAGAGCATAAGGGAACAATTGACAGGAATGGGGGAAAGAAATACAGTAGAGGAAGAATGGGTAGCTCTGAGGGATGAAGTAGTGAAGGCAGCAGAGGATCAAGTAGGTAAAAAGACGAGGGCTAGTAGAAATCCTTGGGTAACAGAAGAAATATTGAATTTAATTGATGAAAGGAAAAAAATATAAAAGTGCAGTAAATGAAGCAGGTAAAAAGGAATACAAACGTCTCAAAAATGAGATCGACAGAAAGTGCAAAATGGCTAAGCAGGGATGGCTAAAGGGCAAATGTAAGGATGTAGAGGCTTATCTCACTAGGGGTAAGATAGATACTGCCGACGGGAAAATTAAAGAGACCTTTGGAGAAAAGAGAGCCACTTGTATGAATGTCAAGAGCTCAGATGGAAACCCAGTTCTAAGCAAAGAAAGGAAAGCAGAAAGGTGGAAGGAGTATATAGAGGGTCTATACAAGGGCAATGCGCTTGAGGACAATATTATGGAAATGGAAGAGGATGTAGATGAAGATGAAATGGGAGATACGATACTGCGTGAAGAGTTTGACAGAGCACTGAAAGACCTGTGTCGAAACAAGGCCCCGGGAGTAGACAACATTCCATTAGAACTACTGACGGCCTTGGGAGAGCCAGTCCTGACAAAACTCTACCATCTGGTGAGCAAGATGTATGAGACAGGCGAAATACCCTCAGACTTCAAGAAGAATATAATAATTCCAATCCCAAAGAAAGCCGGTGTTGACAGATGTGAAAATTACCGAACTATCAGTTTAATAAGTCACAGCTGCAAAATACTAATGTGAATTCTTCACAGACGAATAGAAAAACTGGTAGCAGCTGACATCGGGGAAGATCAGTTTTGATTCCGCAGAAATGTTGGAACACGTGAGGCAATACTGACCTTACGACTTATCTTAGAATAAAGATTAAGGAAAGGCAAACCTACGTTTCTAGCATTTGTAGACTTAGAGAAAGCCTTCGACAATGTTGACTGGAATACTCTCTTTCAAATTCTAAAGGTGGCGGGGGTAAAATATAGGGAGCGAAAGGCTATTTACAATTTGTACAGAAACCAGATGGCAGTTATAAGAGTCGAGGGGTATGAAAGGTAAGCAGTGGTTGGGAAGGGAGTGAGATAGGGTTGTAGCCTCTCCCCGATGTTATTCAATCTGTATATTGAGCAAGCAGCAAAGGAAACAAAAGAAAAATTTGAAGTAGGTATTAAAGTCCATGGAGAAGAAATAAAAACTTTGAGATTCGCCGATGACATTGTAATTCTGTCAGAGACAGTAAAGGACTTGGAAGAGCAGTTGAACGGAATGGAGTGTGTCTTGAAAGGAGGATATAAGATGAACATCAAGAAAAGCAAAACGAGGATAATGGAATGTAGTCGAATTAAGTCGGGGGATGCTGAGGGAATTAGATTAGGAAATGAGACACTTAAAGTAGTAAAGGAGTTTTGCTATTTGGGGAGCAAAATAACTGATGATGGCCGAAGTAGAGAGGGTATAAAATGTAGACTGGCAATGGCAAGGAAAGCGTTTCTGAAGAAGAGAAATTTGCTAACATCGAGTATAGATTTAAGTGTCATGAAGTCGTTTCTGAAAATATTTGTATGGAGTTTAGCCATGTATGGAAGTGAAACATGGACGATAAATAGTTTTGACAAGAACAGAATAGAAGCTTTCGAAATGTGGTGCTACAGAAGAATGCTGAAGATTAGATGGGTCGATCACATAACTAATGAGGGTGTATTGAACAGAATTGGGGAGAAGAGGAGTTTGTGGCGCAACTTGACCAGAAGAAGGGCTCGGTTGGTAGGACATGGTTTGAGGCATCAAGGGATCACAAATTTAGCGTTGGAGGGCAGCGTGGAGGGTAAAAATCCTAGAGGGAGACCAAGAGATGAATACACTAAGCAGATTCAGAAGGATGTAGGTTGGAGTAGGTACTGGGAGATGAAGAAGCTTGCACAGGATAGAGTAGCATGGAGAGCTGCATCAAACCAGTCTCAGGACTGAAGACTACAACAACAACAACAACAACAACAACAATCGAAACCAACAAATACCGGAAAGACTGGTGGCGGAGTGGCCCGTACCGGTACCGGTTGAACCACTCGAGTTTCCCTGGGATGGGTAAAGATGGTTCAAATGGTTCTGGGCACTATGGGACTCAACTTCTGAGGTCATTAGTCCCCTAGAACTTAGAACTAGTTAAACCTAACTAACCTAAGGACAGCACACACGTCCATGCCCGAGGCACGATTCGAACCTACGACCGTAGCGGTCTCGCGTTTCCAGACTGCAGCCCCTAGAACCGCACGGCCCATTCGGCCGGTGATGGATAAAGAGAATTCCACTTTAGATTACCAGTATGGAAAGTCAGACCTCAGCAATGAATACGTTTACGGCCCCTCCTGGCTCCTTTAAGTAACCTCTATGTCGCCTGAGCCAGCTTGGAAGCTTTCAAGTCTGCCAAAGAATAACAAGACCATCACTGTGTTAAAAAAAGGGACGAGAAGAAGCGATTAACTGGGCAGTCACTCGCAGTCCTAAATGTTGCCTGCAGTTATGATGCAGGAAAAGTAATTGATTACATTGGCCAAAGGTGTTGTGTATACAAATAATGTTGGGTGACAGTTTTGGGGGGAAACTGTGACGTAACAATTTTCAAAGCGGTACGGGTAGCTTTGTAAACGTCAGCAGTGCAGCAGAAGAAAGAAAACAAAAAAAAAAGAAAAGAAATTAAATGTACACGTGAAAGGACAACTTCAAGAGAACACTCTCTTTCCCTCCCTCATTCCCTCTATCTCACAGAAATATGCATATAGTAAAGGCTTCCAACTTGACACATTTTACTAGAGAAGAATGAATCTAATTGACATGCAGCTGAGCGATACAGAAACGCAGTTGTTAGAGAACAAACTTGAATATAACATTAACAAGAACACATTAACAAATACATACATCAGAGTTAGTTAACAGAAACAAAACATACTGAAGCACAAGAAGGATAAACAGTGGTATAAATATAGACCAGTCAGAGAGATGGTTGGCTCTGAGCACTATGCGACTTAACTTCTGAGGCCATCAGTCGCCTAGAACTTAGAACTAATTAAACCTAACTAACCTAAGGACATCACACACGAGGCAGGATTCGAGCCTGCGACCGTAGTGGTCGCTCGGCACCAGACTGTAGCGCCTAGAACCGCACGGCCACTCCGGCCGGCAGAGAGTTGGTCTACAGTTCAGATGTGTGTGAATACCTGAGGGACCAAACTGCTGAGACCATTGGTCCCTAGACTTACACACTACTTAAACTAACTTAAACTAACGACAACACACACCCATGCCCGAGGGAGGAGTCGAACCTCCGGCGGGAGGGGCCGCGCAGTCCGTGACATGGCGCCTCAAACCGCATGACCACTGCGCGCGGCGGGAGTTCGTCTAGTAAGACCATAATTAACAAGTAAGACAATGAACAGAAAGAAACTACAGGATAGAATGGATGGGGGCGTAAGAGCGACAATAGTAATACTATAGTGTTGATGGATATTCAGGAATGTACAAATTATGAAAAAAGTATTGAGGAATTGAAGTCTGGTACAGTTATTAGATCCAAAATGATGCTGTAAAACACATTAAAATGTAAAAACGTATTCACAAAATCATGGGAACTAAAAATAATGTAAAAAGACTTGAATAGCATCAACGCTCAGAAGCCAGCCCAAAACACATAAAGACAGAATAGCCCTGTGAGGCTAGTTACTAATTTCAGAGCTGCCCCTGGTAGCTGAGTGGTCAGCTTGACAGAATGTCAATCCGGGTTCGATTCCCGGCTGGGTCGGAGATTTTCTCCGCTCAGGGACTGGGTGTTGTGTTGTCCTAATCATCATTATTTCATCCCCATCGACGCGCAAGTCACGGAAGTGGCGTCAAACTGAAAGACTTGCAACCGGCGCACGGTCTACCCGACGGGAGGCCCTAGTCACACGACATTTACATTTAATTTCAGGACTCCTCTCATATGCCATATTGCCAAGCTTGAACACTAATACTTAGCTGAACGTTATAAACTACAGAGTAATAGGATTATATAAAGCTCCAGAGGTTAATCCGAAGGCCGGCCGCTGTGGCCGAGCGGTTCTACGCGCTTCAGTCCGGAACCTCGCGTTATTGCTACGGTAGCAGGTTAGAATCCTGCCTCGGGTATGGATGTGTGTGATGTCCTCAGGTTAGTTAGGTTTAAGTAGTTCTAAGTCTAGGGGACTGATGACCTCATGTGTTAAGTCCCATTGTTCTTACAGCCATTTGATTAATCCGAAGCATAAATGATACACAAATCCCCCTAACTGCAAAACATATTTCATTTGATCTTCAAGTTATGTACAACTTCAGTCCCTCTTGGTATCACAATGAACATCGTGAAAAAACAACTGGCACTGGCTCTACTACCAGTAGAGAAGTGCTGAAAATCATGAAATTAATCAATGAACAAAATTTCATGCAGTTTAATTAGTCATCTATTTACAAAGGAACGTCTCCAACTAGAAGCCCTGTCTCATAAATACTAGCAAATATCACAATGAATCACACTGAATCCAAATATTTTCAGAAACAATAGAAACAAAAACTTTAAATACGATATTGCCGTGTTTGTGTAATTCTCAATTGTGATGCTCTAATTCAGAATAACAAACACACTGCAATATCGTATTTATTCGCCGACACCGAGCAAGTGGTTTTCAAATAAAATTGTACAGGAATACACATAATGGATGTACAAGTTGTAGACACATGGTTGACGGTGTATCAAAGTTTGGACCTCGCTGTGGGTCGTGCATGAACAGCCAGATGGTAAAAAGACCGCCTGCGATAAGCAGTGAATCCTGGTTCGAGTCCTGGTCCGGCCTAAATGTTCATTTTTGTCATTCCATTCTACAGCTGATGGTTCTCCACATTCACAACTGTGAACACATTTAATCTAAAAAATATAAAGTCTTATATTGGCACATGCATGTAGATATATCATATATCCCATAGGTGAACCAAAGGAACATATAAACAGTTACACATGCAGGTGTATAACATGCACCACATCATTCAGTTCACTACGCTATCTTCAACTCAAAATCACAAAATCTAGCGACAAAGTAAAGACAAATTCAGAAAAGAAACGGCTACAGACTTGATGACACACAAGAAATAAAATCACGCACGTTCTCAAAAAGTAGCAGCCATCACGTGTATGGGACACAGACAATGAAGACCACCTCTAATTGTACGCAGAAATAACTGTCAACAAGAGCTAAACGTGATCATTAACTTAGCACAAAATACTGGATGCGACAGCACGATAATACACAAGCTACACAGAACCGTTGAAATAACACGCCAATAGAAGACAGCAAAAGCAAGAACAGTCCAGATATACTGATACATAACCGTAATGCACAAAGCACAGGTACATCAGAAAACTCATCCCACAACACAAACATTTAATGGCACACCGTAACATACCATAACGAAGGAAGGAACAAAGGAAGAATGGGTTTAGTGTCCCCTCAACTTCGATGTCGTTAGAGACAGACCACAAGCTCGGGTGGTGTCAAAGGTAGGGAAGGAAATCAGCCGTGCCCTTTTAAAGGAACCATTCCGGCATTTGCCTGGAGTCATTTAGGGAAAACCTATACCTGGATGGCCGGACGCACGTTTGAAACATTGTCTTCCCAAACGCGAGCCCACTGTGCTAACCACTGCTCCACCTCGTTCGGTCACACCATAATGAGCTCATATACAAAATTAGTAAAGTTAATACAGCAGTTCAGGAATATATAAATTAAAATGTAGTAGCTACAACTGCAAATATATTGGAATGAATGCAAGAAACTTTAATATTATGTACAAAAAACATACAATGATACTGAAGAGTGAATGTGTACCTTCCACATATACAGAACATTAAATAAAGGGAGCTTACCACCACACTGAGATAAAAACAGACATGGCAGTTTTATGCCATAAAACAGAAGAAAGCAAATTCTGACTCTCCAGGAAGAATATTTCATACAGAGGATTATAAAGAAAAATAGAAATACGCTCAATGAAAAAAAATTCTTTCGAGATGTGCAGCATACACACAAGAAAACACCCAATGATTCCTTGAATATACATGTGCAGCCCGCATCTCTGTAATATAAGACACGCGCAAGTTTGAACACTCAACAAGCCTCGACTTGTCTGAGACTTCACTAAACAAACAGACCCGTCATAGCACTTTGTTGACACATTAGTGAGGTAACTATAAGGGAACGGAGTTTCAGTTGTATTCAGCTGGAAGAGGCTCGAGTTCTCATGTTTTCAGTTACCTGCTTACGGGGTCCTTCCAGTAA
The DNA here is from genome assembly GCF_021461385.2 of Schistocerca piceifrons. Taxonomy (NCBI): domain Eukaryota; kingdom Metazoa; phylum Arthropoda; class Insecta; order Orthoptera; family Acrididae; genus Schistocerca; species Schistocerca piceifrons. The sequence goes on along the minus strand of NC_060138.1, from coordinate 479,085,045 downwards.
GTCACGGCTGATCTCTTTTCCTATTCTTCTTCAACTGAACGAGTGCTTTGTCCCTAACGACCACATCATCAAGGGCTCGTTTAACCGCACTTCTTTCTCCTTCGAGGTTCAAGACTGTAATATAGGACTGTGAGGCCCCAACAGCAATTTGTTACCTTCAGATGATTCTTTCTCCTGGACGCTACACTCGGATATAAATCAGGTAATAAATGTTAGGTCGCTAGTAAACAGTAATTCTGGGATGCCACACCAAATTCTGCATAACATTCCGACTTTGGGTCCTCATAGCGTGAAAGTTTTCAGGCTGTGAGAAATCGTTTTATTCGATTTGATACTGGTTATAAGCCAACGAATGTGAAAGCAAGAAAAATTGGTTGTGGTAACATACTAATCTGTGGGTTAGCTCGAGGTCTGAGTTCTGTTGGAAAGTGACAGATTGGTTGTGAACTGGACAAGCCAACGAATGGTTCAAATGGCTCTGAGCACTATGCGACTTAACTTCTGAGGTCATCAGTCCCCTAGACCTTAGAACTAATTAAACCTAACGAACCTAAGGACATCACACACATCCATGCCCGAGGCAGGATTCGAACCTGCGACCGTAGCGGTCGCTCGGCTCCAGACTGTAGCGCCAGAACCGCACGGCCACTCAGGCCGGCGCCAACGAATGTGAAAGCAAAAAACTGTTTGTAGTGTCTTGGGCTTCTGATAACGTTAGCATCGCTGGCCAGAGAAAACGACTCGCAGACTTTTCTGTGATGGTTAACGGCGGCAGTTCAATTAGCTCAGTGACTCGTGTGTGTTGTGTCGTGTATTCTTTTATGTATCGACACAATTTATTTTAATAAATTGTGTCGTATACTCGGTACCACTGTTTTGTGTATCATTCGCTGTCACTATGTACCGGAGTTCCACGTGCTGATATCAACACATTCCATATATCATTTTGCACAACGCTCACAAAATGTGCCTAAAGTGTTGTTTTTAGGCGAATCTTAACATTTTTTTCAGCAATTGCTGCGTTGGTCCCCAATCTATGCCTCAGAGGATACGATAAGACACAGAACAAAGTTCACACGATGCGGAGACAGATGGCACACACGAATTCTCTCCAGGAGGACATACTCCCACAATTTTAGAATACAGTAAACGTACGAAGTCAAGAAAACGAGGAAATCTTTACGACTGATTGAACGCTAGGAAAGACGTAAATAGTCACCTACAACTATAATGTCTGCGAAAGCCTGTAGACTGAATAACGGAATATGCGTGTACTGATTTGTCACAGATTAAAACGTATTGAGATGAAATGGCATTAATGTAGGTCGCAGGCTTGAGGGGCAATTTATTTCAGAATGATTTACGGCATCTTTTGCGCAAAAATTTTTAGTGAACGTTTTCTCCAACTGCAAGATAGTCACAATCAGCGATAACAATATATAAACTCTTAGGAGTGCTGCTTACTCGGGGATTTTAGGTTAGCTCTGTTTGTATGTAACGAGAAGATATACTTCCGATTTTACTTTCGTACTGGTTGGGCTACGGCGTTCTGTAGGTGTGAAAGTGCCCATTAGCTAGCAAAAGGTTTTCTTTGAATAAACGCAAGATATTTGACAAGGTGAATTACTTTTCTTCCATAAAATCAACTGAGGTAATTGTCGCTACAGATAGAAGACACTCAGACAGGTGGAACCAGCGAGGAATGATGATGGGTTCGAGCCTGCTTGCAGTCCGGCTTTATATATGAAAGAATTTACTCCGTTAAAGTTAAAGTTACATCAAATACAGGACGTGTCAGGAGGAAAGGTACATGCTTTGAGGGGTGATAGTAGTAGTGGTACTGAATAAGCAGCTTCATATGGACTCCCCGAGGTAGAACACTTTTAATATTCATTGTTATTTATTTTCGGTACTATCAAACATTGTCACTGTTTTCTACGTACCACAGTAGTGTAGAGCAATCTGAGATTAACAGTTTGGTACGGGACACTTGTGGTCTATCAAGTCGGGAAACTGCCTCAAATTGGCCTACAAAAACTACGTAAGCTACAGCGCATGCGCGACGAGCGAGTATTTTACATTCTCGCGTTCTCTTCGCACAAACCATTAGTTCTAGAGAAAAAAAGAGTAGGGCCTTTTCTGTAGGAAATTTAATGTAGTTTAATTTTGTACCGTGACACGTTTTCGCTGGAGGGTGCGGTTTTCGAGCTATTCAAGAAAAATGTACAAAAGTGATATTAAATGTGTTCTATTTCGGAAACCATTCGGAATAGGGCATATGTTCATATGAAGTTTTTTGTTCAGAATCACTAATACTATCACCGCTCAAAGCATGTACCTTTCCTCCTGACTCACCTTGTATGTAAATTTTCTCCTTATGCTCACCAAGTGATCGTTACTCCGTGGGGAGTACATTGCATGGTAGTCGGCAGTCTGTCTGAAGTGCTCCGTTGAATCCTTTTCCAAGTTCCACCAACACAAGAAGTAGCTGTTGTAGCGGCGTGGAGAACACAGAATTCCATGCCGAACGTCTTGTTAATATTTTCATCTCTACAAGATGTTAAGCAGCTTGTCCAACAAACGCAAACTGTTATCAGGGATGATTTATTTCGCCAGTTTCTTTTTTACTCAGTTCACCATAGGAACTTGAACACATCTATACAAAGACTTTAATGAGCTGCAATTTAATAATTTTACAATTAGTCAGCATGTAATGAACTTCAGTGAGTTAGACATGACAAGAGTAATTGGCTAGTGAACTAAATGTTGACAGCCATAAAACGAATTACCAGAATTGTCTTCAGTAATTCAAATATTGCCTTTTCACCATTAAATAGTTATTTTAATGGCTGCCCCAGCACAACAGTCCGCAAAGAGGAGTAGGACTGATTTTCTCTTGTATATATTTATGCTTTGTGTATTATTAATACAAGTACTGTAAATAATTTATGTTTGTGTTCTTTCCCATACGACGCTGTGGAGTTGGTGAAATCACGGGAGGCTGAGCAGCTGGTTCGTCACCAACGAGTCCAGCCTACTACGGAATTTAAGGTGAAACAAAAACATTTTGTCATTCTCTCACTATATGCCACTTGTACCAGCTTCTCAGCAAGTCTTATATTTTTTATAGCACAGATAATTCGATCATTTCACTGGTAGTTGGTTTAGTGTTCTGTGCACAATAAACAGTTTGTGTAGATCTGTACATCGGACTTAAACGTTTATCATCATTTACTGAACATTAGTGATTTAGACTTGACAAGAGTAATAGGCTAGTGAACTAAATATCGGTAGCCATATAACTAATTATCAGAATTATCTCAAGTAAATTAAATTTAGAATACAATGAATGTAGGAAGTCATGAAAACAGCGAAATCTGCTCGACTGAATAAACACTAGGGAAGAGATAAACAGCAACCAACAATTACAACGGCTGCGAAAGGTTTCCGTTGTGAGTAGCGACAACATGTTTCTTAGTGGACCGAAATCAGTACCTTCCCATACAATGGATGCATACCTCAGTGTCAAGAATAATATTTCTTAAACAAAAAGAGTAAATTCATTCGTTATAATGAATAGATTCCAGAATCGAAAGCTTAGACCGCATATTATTTAAAATAATGTCCAAGTAGTAGTTTACGAATAAATGTTGCCAGTTTCAAATTATTTTAGGCATCTTCATCGTGACTTTTTTCGTTTTTAATAATGCCATGTTGGTGGCAAAGGGGACGTGAGCTCAAATTGGAGAGGTGGGGAGTGGGGGTGGGCAGTGAAAGAGGGTGTTGTAGAATGTCAGCAAATCTTATTAAATGTAGGGGGCAATGAAAATCTCACGTCATCTATTTAGTACAGAGAAAATACGTTATTACAACGGAAAGTGTTAAAGTGCTTTCCGGCCTCTGTGCACTGGTCTGAACGCTTTACACCTATGCATGTCCGGCATTTCCCAATTTCAAACAAGTGCTGCACAAGTGTCAGATTTGATTCCGTCGAAATCACTGCGTATCAGTCAGTGACTCAGTCGTGAGATTCCGCAACGCATATAATGCTGATGTTATTGCGTTCAAGATGAATTTTTATCAAAAGTTTTACAATATGTATGTTATGTGGCGTGCCAGTAGGTCTAAACACACGTGTGAGCAAGAAATTAATGGTTTGTGGAAGGAAGCTAAGTTGAATTCTCTTAGTGCTCACATAAATCAAGAGATTTAAAAGCTACGTGCTGGTAAGTTCAATGGAAGGTACAAATAACGTTGTCTTTCATCTGTAAAGTACGTAAACGTTAAACGACATTTGATGTATATAATACACCAATAAAAGGTCAGTTTTGTAGACATCTGTCAAAACTGTTAATACTGTTTTTGTGGACCTCTTTGTCCGACCGTCTCTCTGTCTGTACGGATACTTCTCAGGGTTGTCATGTTTAAAATAACGTTTTTAATCACGTCTTGAAACAATGTTTAATACTTTTTCTAAACAAAACAAGCTTTTATTAAAGCGTTTTAATCAATGTTTAAAACAAACTAAAAATATCCATTTTAACCGTCTACAGGATAAACACAGCGTGAGGAGCAATGGAGTCCCACCACATCTCACCAGATCTCACCAAGGCGGAGAGGGGAGGGGGGGAGGAGGGGGGGTCCAAATTTAAAAGCAAAATCCATCACGTACTTAATGGACGTCCCCAAAGTAGTCATTATCCAGTTACACAGGCCCAGCGTTCGGAAAGAATGAGGTTCAAGTCCTCGATCCAATATTCCGATTTAAATTTTCCGTGGTTTCTATAACTCCATTAATGTAACTCCTGGGACGATTTCTGGACCATTTTGGGTATTACTGTAACTTGAGCTCCGTCTCTGAGGACCTCGTTGTAGACTGTGTGAAATTCAGATCTTGCTTCTTCCTATTTTCTGTCTACGATCGGACGCTAAATCGATTCGTTCTGAAACCTCTGCTCAGGTATCATTGGAACGCAGGCTCAATGACACTCAAACATCTGAATAATTTACAAAATCTATGGCGTAAATAACAAGGGAAAGCCCTTCAATACAATTAAATTAACATCCAGACTCTTATTTCTAAACTGATATTTGGACATCATTTCAAATTAAACCTTTGCTTTAAATATAAACCATGGGTTGGAATAAATGCTTGTTGCTGTTATTATATTCGTCTTTTTCTAAAGAGTGGAAGTCTCGAGCGGGTTTAATTTGAAACCATCTCGCAAACTTGTATTTATTTTATTTCTCCAGACCAAAAAGCCGGACTGAAAAAGTGGGCCAGCGCCACGGCGGCGTGGCGGTCGGCAGAGGATGGCGCCAGTAAGCCGGCGACCCTAATCCACTAACGGCTGGCGAGGGAGACGCCTGTAATTGTGCGCGTGCTGCTGGCGCCAGTGGGCAGCCATTACAAATATTAGTTGGCGCCAGCCCGCCGCCGGTGCCAGTCACAGGCGTCGTGTACCTGCCGCCTGCGCACCAAGTCACACACTCGCCTTGTTATTCCACCCAGCTACCTACCCGTCTTCCCGGGACGTCCTTTTGCGTGTGTCATTTCCAGGTCGTAAACGTGTGAGCTGCTGGGAGTAATTATGTACGCACTCCCTCCTGACGAGATAGAGTCAGCGAATTGCAGTTTACATGTTGTTTTGTTACTCTACGGTCACACGCTGCCAGACTGTTTAGTGTACGTGATCTCGACGGTGAAGTGTTAGATTTTTGCAGCTTGAAGTGTACCTAATTACAAAAAATGGTTCAAATGGCTCTGAGCACTATGGGACTTAACATCTGTGGTCATCAGTCCCCTAGAACTTAGAACTACTTAAACCTAACTAACCTAAGGACATCACACACATCCATGCCCGAGGCAGGATTCGAACCTGCGACCGTAGTAGTCGCGCGGTTCCGGACTGAGCGCCTGAACCGCTAGACCACCGCGGCCGGCACCTAATTACATGACGTCCGCTGCTGCTGTTACAGAACGTTTAACTGTCCGTGATAGTCCTTTCGAATTAACAGTTGACCTTCAGATGAACTCGAAGTATTCGTGTTTATTGCCACTTTCGAATTCACTTGTGAATCAATTTGCACGGTTATGTCCTGATCGTACGGTAGTGATACTTCAGTTGACTAGGCCCGTATACATTGTATACATTATCGGCACAAAAGACGAATAGCTCAGCAAACTATAATGAACGTGTCGTCAGAGAACTGGGAGAGGATTGGAGATGAGCCATCACCTTGCAAGAACATCATTGATTAGGTACGCCAGTTCAGATTCACGAATGACTTTATCTAGGATTTGTTTATCAACAGACTTTTTTTCAGAATTGCTATGCATTTTATATCGAGTATGCTGTGGGGCACACACTGAGATGACAAAAGTCATGGGATCCTCCTAATACCGTGTCGGATCTCCTTTTGCTCGGTGTCCTGCAGCAACTCGACTTGGCACAGACTCAATTAGTCGTTGGAAGTCCCCTGCAGAAATACTGAGCCATGCTGTCTCTAAAGCCGTCCATAATTGCGGAAGTGTTGTCAGCGAAGGATTTTTTGCATGAACTGACCTCTCGATTATGTCCCATAATTGTTCCATGGGATTAATGTCTGACGATTTGAGTGGCCAAATCATTCACTCAAACTGTCCAGAATGTTCTTCAAACCACTCGCGAACAATTGTGGCCCGGTGACATGGCGCTTTATCATCCATAAAAAATCCATCGTTGTTTGGGAACAAGAAGTCCATGAATGGCTGGAAATGGTCTGCAAGTAGACGAACATAATAATTTCCAGTCAATGATCTGTTTAGTTGGACCAGAAGACACAGTACATTCCACGTAAACACAGCCCACACCATTATGGAGCCAACGCCAGCTTGCCCAGCGTATTGTTGACAACTTGGGTCCACAGCTTCGTAGACTCTGCGATGCACTCGAACCCTACCATCAACTCTTACCAAACGAAATCGATACTCACCTGACCAGGTCACGGTTTTCCAGTCGTCTAGAGTCCAACCGATATGGTCACGAGCCCAGAAGAGGCGCTGTAGGTGGTGTCATCCCTCTAGCAAAGGCATTCACGTCGGTCGTTTGCTGCCGTAGTCCGTCAACACCAAATTTCAGCGCACTGTCCTAACGCATACTTTCATCATACGTTCCACACTGATTTCTGAGGTTATTTCTCGCAGTGTTGGTTGTCTGTTAGCATTTACAACTCTGCGCAAACGTTGCCGCTCTCTGTCGTAAAGTGAAGGCCGTCGCCCACTACGCTGTCCGTGATGATACGTACTGCCTAAAATCTGGTATTCTCGGAACGTTCTTGAAGCTGTGGCTCTCGGAATATTGAATTCATTAACGATTTCCGAAAGATAATGTCCCATGCGTCTAGCTCCAACTCCTACCACGTCCGATATCTGTTAATACCCGTCGTGCAGCCACAATCGCGTCGGAAACATTTTAACGGGAATCACCTGAGTACAAATGACAGCTCCGACAATACACTGCCATTTATACCTTGCGTACAGATTACTACTGCTGTATGTATATGTGCATATCTCTGTCCCATGCTTATGTCACTTCATTGTATAACTGTTTTATAAATAAAATTAACAATTTATAAAGCTTTCATGGACCTGATTCGTCTAAAAGAAACTTGTTAGATGCAAAATGCACTGAAGTTTCAAAAGCGAACCAAACGGAAGAGAGTCGTAATCTTTTTATTGTATTTTTCTTTAACGTCTGAGCAGGACTGATACACTCATCGTCTATCATACAAGACTTCATACACTGTAGGGCAATGTACACATATGATTTAATACATTGTATATCGCCACCAATAGTCCGCCTGCATAATTGAAGGTCAGCGTGGCTGACTGCCATGTGGAGGACCCGGATTCGATTCCCGATACCGCCAGGGATTTTCCTTTCTGTTATCAGGTGCACTCCAGCCTCGTGAGGCCAACTGTGTCTACTCGACCGATCCGTAGCGCTTCCAAGGTCCAGAAAGCCGTAAATGACCGGAAAAGTGGCGTGCTGATCACACGCCCTTCCATGCATCATCCGATGACGTCATTAGGTGAGGAGCAAATCGCGAGCGGACGGGCCGACTGGCCCGTCTAGGTCCAGAACGCGGAATTTTACCTTTCCTGCATTACATGGACATTAGTTTACAGGTGTAGTAGAATCGTATTAAAAGTTATTTGCTCTTCCAAAAAATGGAAGATAAATTACAAAAAGGAAAGTCAAATTATAAAGAGAAATTTGGTCCTTGCGCTAGGTAGAAAACGATTGTAATCTGATGATATCTAAAGATAAATCCGAGGGGTTTCCATGGTAAGGAGCGTTTAAGAGCAAAAATAATGTTGATGATAAAGTGCCAGGATAAATAAACAGTTTTACATATCTGGGATTTAAGATCCGATATATTACATCCAATGAGTTAGAATTCAAGCTACTAAAATTCCAACAGTTGGTAGCTACTATAAACCACGCTCAACTAAAAAAAGTCAGGGGAGAGGCAGTACTAAAATTCTACATCATGATTGCAGTAGCAGTCCTGATTTATGGGGCGGAGACTTGGTCTCTGGTTCAAATGGTTCAAATGGCTCTGAGCACTATGGGACTTAACATCTGTGGTCATCAGTCCCCTAGAACTTAGAACTACTTAAACCTAACTAACCTAAGGACATCACATACATCCATGCCCGAGGCAGGATTCGAACCTGTGACCGTAGCAGTCGCACGGTTCCGGACTGAGCGCCTAGAACCGCGAGACCACCGCGGCTGGGACTTGGTCTCTAACCGTCAGTCAACGGAGGAGGATTTAAGCAGCAGCGGTGAGACTCCTAAGACGACTAGGTGGTTACAGACTCCTAGATCGAAAGAAGAACAGTGAAATTAGAAATGATGTAGGCGTCAAAATGATACATCACAAAATAGAACAGTACGGAAAAAGTTGGCATGAACACTCACAAAATATTGCTCCAGAAGTTGGACCATTACGGAATACGGGGAGTAGCTCGCAATTGGTTCCTCTCTTACTTTAGCAACAGACAGCAAAAGGTTATTATTCGCAATGTTGAGAATGGCTGTGATGTGGGGTCTGAGTGGAGTACGGTCAAGTGGGGGGTGCCCCAGGGATGAGTTGTTGCGGCCACTTCTTTGGTAGTAAAGGATGTTGTGTGTGTAGTTGGCTCGGTTTCAAATGGTGCAGTTTATGACCCAAGTTCATGGCTCATAGAAAATAAATTAACGCTAAATCACAGTAAGACTCAGTTTTTACAGTTTCTAACACACAATTCAACAAAACCTGACGTTTTAATTTCACAGAATGGGCATATGATTAGTGAAACTGAAGAGCTCAAATTTCTAGGTGTTCAGATATATAGTAAACTGTCGTGGAGAGCCCATGTTCATGATCTTATTCAAAGAATTAAGGCTGCCTTTTTTACTATTCGAACGATATCTGAAGTGAGTGATCGTTCGACACGAGAATTAGTCTACTTTGCTTATCTTCATTCGCTTATGTCGTATGGTATTACATTTTGGGGTAACTCTTCCCATTCTAAAAGGATACTGTTGGCTCAGAAACGGGCTGTTAGGGCAACAAGTGGTGTAAGTTCACGAACCTCTTGTCGACCCCTGTTCACGAGTCAGGGTATTTTTAAATTGGCCTCTCACTGTATATATATTCCTTACTGTCATTTCCTTTTTAACAATATTAGCTTATTCCCAAGAATACGCAGCTTTCACTCAGTTAATACTCGGCTGAAATGAAACCTGCATTTGTATAGGACTTCCTTAACTCTTGTGCAGAAAGGTGTGAAGAATACTGCTGCATCCATTTTCAGTAAGCTACCACTCGAATTCAGAAATCTTAGCAGTAGTCCACTCGCTGTCCTCATGGGTTACTCCTTCTATACTGTCGAGGCGTCCCTTGAAAAAGTAAGCTGCTTCTTGTTGTAGTGTTGATTGCGTTTACTTAAACTTATGGACTGCCTTTTTTCGGGTTCATAAACATTTTATTTTTATCTGTTATTACTTTTATGTTGTAATTTCATGTACTGACACGTTCCATGACCTTGGACATTTGCTCCTCAATTTGGTCCTACGGAACTTGACGTGTAAATAAAAAAGTAAAATAAAATTAAAAAATCAGGTGAACGAATACCTAAATTAATATACAAATATACACCTCAAGGGAACAGAAATGTTGGGCGTCATAAGAAGAGATGGAAAGATCAGTCGTAGTGTACTTGAAACTGGAAAAGCAAGAATGCCTGAATAAAAAATGGATATAATGATGATGAACAGAATCTATATAAAAGTATTTCAAGCATAGCAGTACAGTTACACACTTTGGTAAACAGCAAACAAGAGTGACCATACGTTGTAGAAGATGACATGTATTGTGTCTGTACGTGCAGCCAAAAAAGATGTGGATGACAGCCTCTTCTTTACCGCAGTCACACAGTGGGAATGCAAGCAGAGTAATATGATATAGACGCTTGCTCATCAGCCATGGTTGAAGATCAGGTATTCTGTAGTGCTCTAAAGTCTTCTGGAGCATCGATGTTTCTCCTACGAGAAGTCTTTAAACAGCGCCGCGTTCACTTCGGCAGCATAAAAAGCAAATCGACTTCCGTTTTCAATTGTTCCTAATTGGAGCACTGAACACAACATCTTTCAGACAAACTCACACGAATTAAGATCACGTGATCTGGAGGCCAGGCTGTAGGGAAATGACGGCTGATAATTCTAGCATTTACGAAATGCCTCTGCAGCAGTTACTTCACTGGCTGTGGACTCATCCCCTCGAAAAAATACAACCCTACGTTTCCCATATTCTGCAATTCTGCGTATTGACGTGTCCTTGAAGATGTAAATGGGCTTCGTCTGTTAACAGAATGTTCCACGGTTATTCATTGCTCACTTCCATGTGACCAAGAAATTCCAGAGTAAATGTTTGTCTTGCAGGCAGATCAGCATGGAAGCAACTCCTCAAAATGAGTGGTTTTGTACGAATGGCAGTGCAGGATGTTTTGTAGTATTTTATGCACCGTGATCCCAGGCATGTCCAACGTCACGGCGAGTCCCCATTAACTGCATATTTGCACACCACCACTCGACCCCTCCTGCACTGCTGTGGCCACATCTTCGACAGACGTCGGATCAAACGCTTTCCTCCCGCTGCCATATTGCACTTCAAAAGAACCTGTCTTTTTGAATTCTGGAATTGCTTTTTGCAGACTCGTAACAGACATTTCACCAATGGTTTTCTCATAACCTTGAGTGTCCGGAAAAAGCAGTGCGCGATCTTTCATGGATACAGTCATGATGGACGTCTCGGACGCAAAGTGAGTAGCAGCCATGTGCTACGCATCTGTTGGTTTGGATATTCTGACGCTTACAGTGCCAGCTGTTGCTCAAATTTTCTTTAATTTCCTTCATAAAGTTTCCTCCTGCGTCACTTTATGCTGTTCAAATTTGACATCATTCTGAGCAGTTGTTCTCCTTCTAAGGCGTATTGAAACTGTGCTTTCGTTATGGACTTTGAGTCGGAAAATGCGCGTGTTTACAGCAAGACAGTTATCCACATAGATAGTACGACGAAGTCTAGTACTATGGACTGCCAAGGCGACCATTGTTGTAGTTTCTCTTTACGTAGAAGCAGAGAGAAGTATGCCGATAGTGACGCTTCCAATGCCAACACTATGTGTAGGAATGACACGATTTCAGTTGAGTCTCAGTTCTGCCTATAACGTCACGATGGACGTATCCTTTTGTGTCAGTTTGTGTTCATCATGGTCATTCGGAGCCAGCACCTGGCATGATGGTATGGCGTGACATAGCTGGTACTTTGGACAACAGACTACGTTTTTGACATTCTTATGCCGGTGGCTGTGTCCTATTTCTGAGGTCACTGTCATGTTATCGTTTAACAAGATAACGCGAGACCACATGTTGTTAGTGCTGTTCTGATTTGTCTCAATACTGAGGGTTTTCGACTGTTGTCCAGATCTTCCGGCTTAGCGCACGGCAGCGACAAATGTAGTGAGCTTCACGTCGTTCACACACAGTTCCACTCCACGCATCAGCCACGTTCAGCAGCCAGTGACAGTGCAGCCACGGACCGTGCATTTTAACGTTGAGCGTCGAGCATGCCGAATTCCTGACGTCATACCGCGGAGAAAACACACTGGGACGTCTTTCCGAAAGTGCAGAGTAATATCTAGCGTGACACATAATCTCAACGCGCGGCTGAAGATTGACAAATGAGTTGGAAGAACGCCGTCTACGTCCCAAGGAAGCCATCTCTCTTCAGTGCAGAGTCACGAGACTCCTTATTGGCTTTCAGTTGAACCCCGTATCTATATATGCTGGTCTAACCATCAGCAAATAGAAGATCTCTCGAAAACCTGTAGTTAATTGTACGATTTGTTGTAATAAAAATACGGGTTCAAATGTCTCTGAGCACTATCGAACTCAACCTCTGAGGTCAACAGTCCACTAGACCTTAGAACTACCTAAACCTAACTAACCTAAGGACATCACACACATTCATGCCCGAAGCAGGATTCGAACCTGCGACCGTAGCGGTCGCGCGGTTCCAGACTGAAGCGTCTAGAACCGCTCGGCCACACTGACCGGCAAAAAGACGGGGAACGTGGTATTCGTGATTAGAGAATCATTTAACTTGCGTATTATGAAAGTATGCCGTTTCAAGACAAAGGCACATTGAGGATCCATACGGAACGCGATGTTCTTAGTCCAATTTGTTGTAATTAAATATCAGTTAATAACATATCTAAGTTCAACGCTTTCAGGACACGATAAAACGCAAATTTTGCTCGTATAATACCCATGGTTGATATGGCGCAATGAGAAGCGTTCCAGAGTTGTAAGGTCTAGGGCACAGTGTTGGCGGTTTGCCTCGTTTTCTAGCCGGCTATGATATTTTCTTATTAGTTTAATAAAAGTATATTCAATAATATTCGATGTTATGTAAATGTAAGTGCGCTCCTTCTCAGGAGCGAGTTTCTTTGACTGGTTTTATCTACAAGACAGCTTGCACTACTTGCAGTAAGAGATTTTGCTATTTCTTGGTTTAAGTTTATTTCACATGTTGCAAAGATTCTGCTGCTGAATAGGAACAGTGATCAAGTAAGAATGACGTTAGGATTTTACTAAAAAGTGAGAATAACTAAATAATTTTCATCGTATGTGGAGAACTATTGCAAATTTGTATCGCACTATTTCTAATGGAACTTTTAAAAGCCTATGTTCTTACGTACTGAACATGGTACTTTCGCTTTTGTCTGACAACATGTTCATTGATATTAAAGTGTTTAGTTACGTATACTACAGGCAGAACAACATGACTAGGCTATGAAAAAGGGAGCAAATTTGAATTTTACAAAACTAACGTAGGGATTTTTTGCCATCCGTTTCGTAAACAGTGTGATAAGCAAGCCACATTCAGCAGACAACAGCCGCTAGAGCGCGCTGGCGTCCGTATATAGTACCATGTTGAGACACACGTGCCGTACGCACAAATCGCATCTTTTCTCAGCGTTCAGCAGTACGTTGAACTCGGCACGCTCAACATTAACATTCGAGAGGATGGTCCGTATACCGATGGCTTAAAGGCCGCCAAAGCACTGCGTGCCTGTGAATTCGGTACACGCGGCAGTGAAGTACGTGACATGTCAGATCTTGATTCGCTTCATCATTTGGGTTTGCTGCTCTTATATTTCTCGTGTTTGCAGTTAAAATTGTTGGATGTAAGGCCCGGCAGTTACGCAAAAAAAGTTGAAAAGAAAACGGTGTTTGCATAACTGGCGGACCTTACATCCAACAATTTTGATTAGCTTCGACCTGCGTTTCAAATGCACTTAGCGTTTGGCGCACACTCTCGCTTACTCGGGGTGTTTCTTTTCTGCTATTGGGCACAACTTAGTGCTCAGAAATCACTCGAGTCTACGAATCACTATTTCGATTACGTCTCCAGAAATTTGTTTCCTGGTGAATACTCGTACATTCTTTTTTTCCCTTTCCACGTGATACTTCTGTTGTGTGCTCGCTCTTTCCAACGTTCTCCGTTTCATTATTGTTCAAGGTTTGATGATTGCATTCATATGATGTTTGTATGAATAGACACGACGTCAAGCGAAGTTTTTGCCGGCATCACGCTGATAGCGACCCTGTTGAATAATCTAATATCTTTTGTACGACATCATTGCAGTTTGTTAATCTCCAGTTAGATTCATGTTCACTTGTGCTTCTCATAAACTCCATTTTCATATGAATAACTCTTGTATTTGTCATTTCAACATCTTTAATTTCGCGGTTAATAAGTTCCAATTTTCTTTACATATTGTGTGCCCAGGTGCTTCTACCACGAACACTAGGCGAGGCCTCTCTGACAACATCAGGAGCTTTATTATGTGTTTACTTAATGCGCAAAAGTTGAATTTTATCAAGTAGCCTAATTGTTTCATAGGGTAAACTATAATTTTTAGCTTATTTGGGGCGGTAATTTACAACTAAATTTACATCTGCTTACACAAGGAGTATTGGCATATCAGTGTGCATGCCAGTCCATGCACACCTGTCATCTGATGCAAGGAGTAAAATTTCACTATTTGCTATCCTTCATAGTGTTGCAGTATATACGACGAGGAGTATACTTGTGTTCAAAAACTCGGGCAGTACTCTCTTAATGACTGATATTATCAACTTCCGACAAGAAGTAACAGTGAAAGAGCGTGTCTGAGTAAGTACTAACGAAAAGTGGGATAAGAGTGAATCAGTAGAGAGATCGACCGATGTGGCACAGTAATTAGCTCACGGGCCTCGCGTTTGGGGGGACCACAATTCAAATCCGCGTTCGGCCATACAGATTTGGGTTTTCCGTGATTTCCCTAAACCGTCCAGGAAAATGCTGGGAAGAGTTCTTTGAAAGGCACTTCCGATTTCCTTCCCCATCCTTGAAACAATCCGACGTTATGCTTCGTCTCGTCGTTGTTGCCTGGACGTTAAATTCTTCTTCCTTCCTTCCTTTTTGCAGCAGAGAGCTGATATCCTTGTGGATATGCAACCTCCAAAACACAAACGTTTATCGGGTGCAGCTTCATTGAAGGGGTTCACCTAGCTTCGACAACGCAGAGGTATTGCGACATCTGTAGTTTGCCTGTGTGCAGAGAAAATTAGGATATAGGGAATCTCTGTAAGTATGCTTTTTTCTTTCTCAACTTCTGTTTCGGTGTAGCTTTCACTACAAGCCTTAAAAACATATAAACTGAACAAGTGTGCCATACTCCAGTACAGCTTGAAGATTCTTTCTGGAAATTGTGGTATTGTTATTTTAGAAATTATAATAATAATATCGTGTGGCTCTCATCATGGTGCTTACTTCTTACAATATGCCCGTTTATGATTTTCTTTAAAAACTTTTGTCTATGAAGAATTACCTCGGCTTATAAGTCAAGTAAGAACGTCGTCTTAATGGTTCTTTCTGACTTGTTTCCTACTTTTCTCTTCTGCTGAAGCTGTTGATTAGAAAACTTGTTGAAACGTTGCATCAAAACGACTTCGTACGCAGCAATTAGTCGAGTAATTTTCGTGGGTGAAATTAGATGAGAAAGCCTGTGTTACCTAAAACACGATACCCTTAGATGAAGCGTTTCGTATTCAGCCTTTTAGAATATGCAGTTGTGTACGACACCGTTTTACGAGCCGTTACATTTATTTTCGTTTCGTTCATTGTAACTGTGAATATGTCGACGTTCGTCGTTGCTGAAGCTGTTTATCTGCATTAATCTGTGGAGTTTAATTACTGTACTTCACGTCACATGCATTATATTTTATGATATCTGAGAAGTTACACGAATGCGGAAACAAATAAAATACACTGAAGAGCCAAAGATACTGGTACGCCTGCCAAATTTCGTGTAGGGCCCCCGTGAGCACGCAGAAGTGCCGCAACACGACGTGGCATGGACTCGATTAATGTCTGGAGTAGTGCTGGAGGGAACTGACACCTTGAATCCTGCGCGGCTGTCCATAAATCAGTAAGAGTACGACGAGGTGGGGATCTCTTCTGAACAGCACGTTGCTAGGCATCCCTGATATGCTCATTAATGTTCATGCCTGGGGAGTTTGTGGCCAGTGGAAGTTTTTAAACTCAGAAGAGTGTTCCTCGAGCCACTTTGTAGCAATTCTGCACGTGTGGGGTGTCGCTTTGTCCTGCTGGAATTTCCCGTCGGAATGCACAATGGATATGAATGGATGCATGTGATCAGACAGGATGCTTACGTACGTGTCACCTGTCAGAGTCGTATCTAGACGTATCGGGGGTCCCATATCACTCCAATTGCACACGCCCCACACCGTTACAGAGCCTCCACCAGCTTGAACAGTCCATGGATTCATGAGTTTGTCTCCATACCCCTACACGTCCATCCACTCGATACAATTTGAAACGAGACTCGTCCGACCAGGCAACATGTTTACAGTCATCAACAGTCCAATGTCAGTGTTGACGGACCAGGCGAGGCGTAAAGCTTTGTGTCGTGCAGTCATCGAAGGTACACGAGTAGAACTTCGGCTCCGAAAGTCCATATTGACTATGTTTCGTTGAATGGTTCACACGCTGACACTTGTTGATGGTACAACATTGAAACCTGCAGCAATTTGCGGAAGGGTTGCACTTCTGTCTAGTTGAGCGATTCTCTTCAATCGTTATTGGTCCTGGTCTTGCAGGATTTTTTTTTTTTCGGCCGCAGCGATGTCGGAGATTTGATGTTTCACCGGATTCCTGATATTCACGGTAACCTCGTGAAAGAGTCGTACGGGAAAATCCCCACTTCGTCGCTGCCATGGAGATGCTGTATCCCATCACTCCTGCGACGACTATAGCACCACGTTCAAACTCACTTGAATCTTGATAACCTGCCATTGTAGCAGCAGTAATCGATCTAACAACTGCACCAGACACTTATTGTACTGTCAGACAACTTTCGTTGTGTGCCTAGGAAGCACGTGCATATCATAGTTCAGGAGATATGACGTCATAAACAATGATATACGTTGGAAACCGCCGCGTCATGCGTGACTTTTAAATTTATTACTTCTGTGCTCTCAACTCTATTCGCAATAAATTTCACACACAGAATCTAAATAAGCCGCTAAATGCACCTACAATCATATCATGGCACCAATAAAATTCAGGATATATGTCATCAGCGCTGATATGACAGAAAATCTAGCGCATTGTGCATGATGCTTAAATTTATTACTTCTTTGCTGCTAACTCTATTCGCAACACATTTTTCAGACAGTATCCACATATGCCGTTGAATGTACCTTAAAAATTATATCACTGTATGACACATACATCAGGAGATATGATGTCGTAAACACTTAAATGTATGTAAAAATGTTGCA
Source organism: Schistocerca piceifrons (assembly GCF_021461385.2). Lineage (NCBI taxonomy): Eukaryota > Metazoa > Arthropoda > Insecta > Orthoptera > Acrididae > Schistocerca > Schistocerca piceifrons. The sequence continues at coordinate 479,067,601 of NC_060138.1, read as the reverse complement.
TCATGCATGATATTTTAATACATCTACTTCTTACTACTAAGACACTGCTACAGTAGAGTCAGCTTAGTGATATCTCTGACACATGGCAGTGCTTTTGATAGCTTTCAACTGGGAAGCGCGAATGACTATAAGTAAAAACTATAACCGTCTCTATATGAAGAGACGGGGCCATAGAGACCTTTACAAAATCGCGTTGCATATACGCGAAGCAGCTGTGCCTAGTGCGCAGAAAATGTTTCAGAGATGTTTTCACGAATACATGGAAATGAGATTTTTTCGATATTACACTACAACGCAGTTCATTTTTTGTTTTCGTTTGTAATAGAAAATAGCCGGACACTTTCTGGTTTGCCAACCAGTATTTTATAAAATAAGACTCAAATTTTAAAAAATCCGTGTGAGGATACTCTTGAACTCCGTTTTATTAGCCATACGACCTTTAAAGTACTCTTCAGTTGACTGAGTACAAGTATGCCACATACCTGCCATCTTTCTCTAGATATGTTAAACCACTGAATCATTTACAAATTATTTACCTTATTTCCCTTAAAAAAGTAAAATATCGGTTTCGACCGCAATGAATACATGCATTGCGAAACGGTTGTCAAAACATCAGTTCTCTGCAGAAAATTTCTTGACTAGGACCAGACAGAAATTCTTATAAAACCCTTTTACGTTGTGAAAATTTTGTCGCTGTAGGCCACTTTTACCCAGAAATGATACCATTACTCGTTAATGAACAAACATTTTCAGAAGAAAGTAATTTCTTGATTTTAAGTGACCTATAACCAACCGTGGTTCCTCTAAACGTAGTTTAGCTGAGGTTGTATGGTAGTCTAGGCGGTCGGTTTTATATTTCAGATTGTTCTTTTCTGTTGTCCCAAAAGCTGCAGAGTCTGTTGAAAGAATCAGCAATCACTTGCACAAAAGGGATTTTATTTCTATCCAATTTCTGGCGCCAAGTGCCGTTCTTCATAAGATTAGAACTATCGCATGATTAGCAAGAGTAGGCGTACACAGCACTGCTGTCATGTGGATCGTGTTATACAAATGATTATTCTTATGACTACAGTACTATGCCGCACAGACCTTCTTATTTTTGACTCTTGCTAATAATGCGAAAATTCTGATCTACTGAAGAAGTGCACTAAGTGTCTGAAACCGGCAGAGAAACAAAATTTATTTGGTGTAACTGGTTGTTGATTCTTTCAATAAATATGCTTACAGTTGCAGAAGGTGTAGGAGGTACCAAACTGGAGTGTATCTTCTTCATGCACTAGCCTTTTTAAACATTTGATATGCAGTAATTATGGAGTTCAGTGAGAACTTTTGAAATTTGAATCCTAAATCTTGAAGGAGTCGAGACTGTTAAAGACAGTAGTATTGACTATGGGTAAGTCTTTCGACTACAATGAGTGCTTTCTGCAGTGAAAAAGTTACAGTGCTCTAGCTCAACATACGAGTAGTTTTGTCTGATATGGACGTATCGTCACTTCCAGTACTTCATCATTTAGCTGCTTACAGTCGTGTCAAAGTGATCGGTTGTTGTACTGAATTACAGGACTCTTATCTATGTCATAGATAGTTAATTCGTTCGGTGATATAATCTCCACTTTTGTCGCGGGTTCAAATGGTTCAAATGGCTGTGAGCACTATGGGACTTAACATCTGAGGTCATCAGTCCCCTAGAACTTAGAACTACTTAAACCTAACTAACCTAAGGACATCACACACATCCATGCCCGAGGCAGGATTCGAACCTGCGACCGTAGCGGTCGCGCTGATCCAGACTGTAGCGCCTAGAACCGCTCGGCCACTCCGGCCGGCTTTGTCGCGGGAATTTCCGCAACGTGTACAGCGTTCCAGACGCTTACAAAACGTGTACTTTGATACTGCACAATCCTGTACAGCTGAATACCATTTCGCAAGATACTGAAAACGAACTACAGATAAAATGGCTGGTTATTATGAAAAATAAGCAAGGGTTGTGTGGCTTAGGCGGAAAAGGATTTCTCCTTCGGTAACAAACGGCATAAATAACCTATCGTTTAGGGACAGTTATCAGAGGTAAACGCGAGCATTGAATGGCGATGTTATCGAGTCAACGGTGGTGTTCCAGGTGTCACGAGTGGATAAATATAGATTGGTAGCTAATTCCTTTTTCATTTACGGTTACTTTTCGTCTCTGATACATATACCGACAACGGTTAAGGTAGCACTTACGTTACCTATATTTTGCAATTTAATTACTCATGTTTAACATTAGCCACGTTTAAAGTGCTGCCTTATATTACGTTTAATGGCAAGGTAATTGTCACTTCTCCACACGTAACCTCCAATGGAAACACATTTTACAACGGAATGGACACGTCCAGTACGTCCACCCATCTGATAAGAAAACGTGCTACCATGGGATTTTCCCAATGCCACCTACCTGTTTTCACAAGTGTTGCTAATTATACGCTTATGTACTTGTAATATGCTTTCCTCAGACGTTCAAGGTGTTTTCCAACAGTGAGTAATTGTCTATTCAGTTTGCAGTCATTTGATGAACGCCTGAGGAAAATTACAGCAATGGAGTTGAAACGTTGATTCTATTTAGAGGAAGAGCAAAAATGACAACACCTGCCAACAGAGACAGTTTACTTGTAGTTTTCCTTGAGTACTGAGTAGGCCCTAGTCAATGAAGTTTGGGGATTGTAGGAGGATGACGTCGACATCTTGCCTTGATATTTCGGCTGCCAACCAAGTCGTTACTTCCACGCGCATTTCTCCCTGTTCTGCACTGCGACTAAGATTTTTTAATTCGAAGCTCTAAAACACACAGCATATTTCATTACATGCAACTTGTAGACGTTCACATGTTTTCCAGCAGAGACGTCGTGGCAAGATGTCGACATCATCTGACGGTAATCACGAAACTTAGTGAAATACTTGGAGTTTTACACACTGGATAAAACAAGGGATTAGTCTTGAAACATCCTGGTTCAGGGGTGTATGGACAGTTAGCTTGCAGCCATTTAGAGCCACTATAAGAAGAAAAAAATACGCACTGACGTAAAATTCATAGCTGCGGATTGGATTGGATTGATTTGGGGTAGGAGACCACACGGTGAGGTCATCAGTCTCATTGGATTAGGGAAGGTTGGGGAAGGAAGTCGGCCGTGCCCTGTCAAAGAAACCATCCCGGCATTTGCCTGAAGTTATTTAGGGAAACCACGGAAAACCTAAATTAGGATGGTCGGACGCGGGATTGAACCGTCGTCCTCCCAAATGCGAGTTCAGTGTGCTAACCACTGCGCCTCCTTGCTCGGTTCGCACTGGGGAGAAAGCACCCCTATAGCCAGGGCGAATGGAGTAATTAGAAATGTCACGTGACTTGAATGGTGTCAGATTTTGTACTGAGCGTCAGCGTGAACATGGTACGATATCAGAACTTTTGATCACACATCCTGTCTTAGGGGTCCTGCATGAGTACCGTTGTAGTGTATGGGTGGTGGGAGACTCAGACATTGGGATTGCACTCAACGTTGACTAGCGTACGCCCGATTACTTCTTAATCTTCGAGGAGGCATCTTCCTTTGTACGCGGATAGTATTTTTGCCACTAAAAATATTGATCGCCAAATCAGGAAGCATTTTGCAGAACCATTCCCAAGAACACAACACCGAGTTCTTTATATACCATAGCAGTCGTTGTTAAAGCAGCAGAAGTTGCCTTCAGAAGACAATTCAACTTCAGAAAAGTACGGTGCGATCAGTTTTCTCAGAACTTGGATGAATCATAAACATCAGGCCCGATCCAGAAAATCATGCAAACTCTGTGTATCTGATAAAGAACATCTCTCGTAAATACATTCCAAGAGGCTGTAGAGCAGTGTAATTATCTGGACTTGATAAAGACTCAAGAGGTATGAACAACTCTTCGAAATCAGTTCACTCTCAGAAGAGAGAATACAAACACGAGAACGTCTTATACATTCCACATCAACGTCATGAATAGAAAAATGATGTAACCTCCTCGGAAGCATTACAGAGGTGCTTCGTGAACTCAAATATGAATCCCTGGAGGGAAGAAGTCGTGGCACTGATTAAACCAGGCAGAGAACCGAATAACCCCAAGAACTTCAGACCTATATCGCTTCTGTAACATTTGTTTGAAGTTCTGAAGAGAATGATTTTCAGTCGAATTTCTGAATCACCTGACAGGAATATCACTAAACAACTTGCTGAGTGTTTCTCTGCTGCGGAGTAGGCGGCACCAACCTGGTGGGAATCTACACACGCTAATCAAGGTGATGATGCTCGTCATGAGACACGCAGTGTAGCCACCGGGTGCCTAAGACCAAGTAAAGTCAATAAGATATTTTCATTTGTGGGAGTAATACCTCCAGATGTAAGAAGACAGGTAGCAGCAGCGAAGAAGAAGTAAGAAACAGATTTAAGGCATTCATTGAGACAAACTCACGTTTATCCATCAGGACTGAAATCCAAAAAAAGCCTCCTACTTAAAAACAATTATGATCATCACCATCATCGTTTTCTAACTCCAGTTTCCCGGGTGTGGTGTTTGGGATGGTTTTGTGTCTTCCAGTATCTTCTATGAGCGTCAGGCTTTAGATTGTCATTACTTTGAGCAATAGTAGGACTGTCATGTCTTCTATTTCAGTTATTCTTCCATCCGAGACTTGTTTTAGATTTGAAAGTAGTATATATTTGCTCAGTTGCTGACTTGGTAGGCCTAACATAGGCGTCGATTTTCTTTCAGAGTTTACCCCTTAGCCTTTGAAGATCCCTCTTCTCCACAAGGCAGTGGTGTCCTCTTCTAACTATCCCCAGGGAGGATACGTTGCATCATCCGCCATCTCCGCCATTCCGAAGGTCTCCTTCTCTGCCGAAGGTGCCGTTAAGGTCTTCGGCTGTAAACTCTGGGCATGGGAGCCACCTTATACCCCGTGAAGCTTGGTCCCTGCCTGAACGTAGCCATGCTTTCACACCGGCCTACTGATGAAGAGGATGCTCACCCCCTCAGCGTGGATGCGCCAGCCAAGAATTACTCAAGTGGATGATAGGGAAGGTGGCCCTATCTCCCTTGAGCCGGGTTAATGGTTGTGTGTGATGCCACAACCAAGGACTTAAAAACGGTACCAATTAGAAATTCAGCAAAAGGCCGCGGAACTGAACTGTGGAGAACAAAGTCTTCTGCAGTGTGATAGACAGCAAAAGAGAAGCTACGTAGGCTGCCATTCCTAGTGCGGGACCTGGAAGGCCCTCAAGAGGTTGAAAACAGGGTTGAGAAGGCCATAGAGTATCGCTTCAGGCGAATGCCGGGAAGGTTCCTTTGAAAGGGCACGGCCGACTTCCTTTCCCACCCTTCCCTAATCGGACGGGACCGATGATCTCGCTGTTTGGTCCCTTCCCCGAAGCCAGCCAACCAACCTTACGAAGCTAGTAGCTTCGTACATTCACTGTTTTCCCATGACGTGTTTATTCATATGAGCAAGCTATGTTGTAGTAGTGCCAGCTCTGCCCGAGACGTGGCACTATCGAATAGGCGCGAAATTTTAAGCATAATATTGTAAAATTAAAGACAACATTTGCCGTATACCAAATGGAATAAAGCTTCACACTGTATTATCATACATCAGTAATTAACAGCAGTGTTAATTTCAGCCTGGTATTTGCCTCACTTTTGATGATACGAAAAATCACTTACAATGCAGAATATATAACTTTCATGAATCAGTAACTTCTTATCAGGTACATAACTGCTAGACAATCATCTGCAAAGAAGTAAGACGGTACATTCAGCATTTCAGTAACAAGGGAAGGACACTTTTACGTAAACACTTTATTTTTCGTAAACAGTTTTTGTTCTCTGCTGATATTATATTTGAATTAAGTATTGTTAATTTCATGTGGCTGATTGTTAGGGTGAACGAAGGGTTAAATGAGATAAATGTGATAAGTGAATATTTGTATTACTATTAACTACGTATACGAATCTGAATCTGTGTGTGAGTCATATACGAGGGCGTGCTGAAAAGTAAAGTCTCATAATATTTAAGTGCATATTCTTTTTTTTTAAATTAAAATATACGTTATTAACATTTTACATCTTTATTTATCATGTCTACATATTTATTTCTCTACATACTCACTCTGGCGACGAACACATATTTCCTGCCGAGGGACCAGTTTGTTGATACTGCAACTATAGAATGTTTGACTTTATTGACGGTTCCATAATCTCACCTCTGCTTGCACGGCTTCATCACTATCAAAGTGAAGTCCTCGAAGGTGTTGTTTAAGTCTTGGAAACAGATGAAAATAGGATGGGGCCATGTCGGGACTGTGTGAAGGATGAACGATGGCAGTGAACCCAAGGCGTCAGATAGTTGCAGATGTTGCAGCGCTCGTGTGTGGTCTACATCTACATACATACTCCTCAATCCACCATATGGTGCGTGGCGGAGGGTACCTCATACCACAACGAGCATCTTCTCTCCATGTTCCACTCCCAAACAGAACGAGGGAGAAATGACTGCCTATATGTCTCTGTACGAGCCCTAATCTCTCTTATCTTTGTGGTCTTTCCGCGAAATATAAGTTGGCGGCAGTAAAATTATACTACAGCCAGTCTCAAATGCTGGTTCTCTAAATTTCCTCAGTAGCGATTCACGAAAAGAACGCCTCCTTTCCTCCAGAGACTCCCACCCGAGTTCCTGAAGCATTTCCGTAACACTCGCGTGATGATCAAACCTACCAGTAACAAATCTAGCAGCCCGCCTCTGTCTTGCTTCTATGTCCTCCCTCAATCCGACCTGATAGGGATCCCAAACACTCGAGCAGTACTCAAGAATAGGTCGTATTAGTGTTTTATAAGCGATCTCCTTTGCAGATGAACCACATCTTCCCAAAATTCTACCAATGAACCGAAGACGACTATCCGCCTTCCCCACAACTGCCATTACATGCTTGTCGCACTTCATATCGCTCTGCATTGTTACGCCCAAATATTTAATCGACGTGACTGTGTCAAGCGCTACACTTCTAATGGAGTATTCAAACATTACTTTGGTGCCGAAGGAGAGGGTGCTCCATGTGTGGACGACCTCTTCGAATTAGAGACTCGATTACAGCTCGCCGTTTCTTACGGACCAATATTGTTACGTTACACACCGCCATGTTACCAACTACAATTAGGAGGCCTCTATCGGAAGAGGATTGCAAATATACTGACAGAAAAAAATTGTAACATAAAAAATAATTACTGTAGAGTAATGAAATTTCAGGGATATATTTGTCTAGGTAACATATGCAACTGTTTAACATTGCAAGATCAGAGGTTAATGTAAGCGCGAGATAAGGCACGGCAAATGTGAAATATGTAAAGTGTTGTTACACTAATAACCGGTGTAACCGTCAAAATGTTGAATGCAAGCATGCAAACGTGCGTGAATTGTGTTGTACAGACGCTGGATTCTACGCCTGTGGCACTTTCTCGGTCAATAGATGGACGGTTAATGCTGTTTGTGGATGGCGCTGGAACTGTCGTCTGATGACGTCCTATACGCGCTCATTGAGGACAGATACAGTGATCGAGCAGGCCCAGGCAACATGTCGACACTCTGTAGAGCATGTTGGGTTACAACAGCGGTATGTACACGAGTGTTATCCTGTTGGAAAACATTCACTGGAATGCTGTTCATGAATGGCAGCACAACAGGTCGAATCTCCAGACTGATTTACAAATTTGTAGTCAGGGTACGTGGGATATCCGTGAGAATGCTCCTGCTATTATACGAAATCCCTTCCCAGACCACAACTCCAGGTGTAGTTCCAGTGTGTCTGGCACACACAGACTGGTTGCGGGCCCTCAACTGGTCTTCTTCTAACCAACACACGGCCGTCACTGGCACCGAGCCAGTACCAGTTTTCATCAGACAACAGACCTCCATCCTGCCCTCCAGTGATCTCTCGCTTGACGCCACTGAAGCCGCAAATAGCGCTTGTTTGGGGTCAGTAGAATGCACCCTACACGACGTCTGGCTCGGAGTTGTCCTTCAAGTAACGCATTTGTAACAGTTCGTTATGTCACTGTTATGCCGACTTTTGCGAAAATTGCTGCTGCAGATGTAGTGCGATGAGTCAGACCCAAACGTCGGACACGATGTTCTTCCGTCTCGGTAGTGCAACGTGGCCGTCTGGATATCGGCCTTCTTGCGGGGGTACTGAAAACTGCGCCCCCTGAAAATTGCGCCCAGTGAAACCTGCGCCCACCAAGGGTCGACGAAGGGTTATAACACTACCACTGCTCTTTAATTACGTTCTGAAACTATATTGGTGACCAATTATGGTATATAGCAGGGGTCTCCAAACTTTTTAGTCCGCGGGCCGCATTGACTCCTCCACGAAGTCATAAGGGCCAAGATCTACCTAGTCGGATTAAAGCACCCTAGCACTCCATGATCACCGTAATGTAAGGCTAAGGGAAAGATGAAATCGCAAAAATCTAAGGTTGTGGGAATAGCCAGCACTGAAACGAAATACGATTTTTATTTAATTACCTAATTTTGATTGGTGGACGTACCTGACCGAAATTCTGGCGTATTTTATTCTGTCGAATTTCACCGACAAAAAAGTATGTCACTGCACATTCTTCACGAAAGCGTCGTGCAAAGTTAACGAAATCTCAAAGTCATTGTTAGCAACACTACTACTGCAAGACGTAACAGAGGTAGAGTATGTCAATGCATTGTTATTTCAAGCGGCGCAACAATAAGTTTAGTTATGTAGTCCTGTAGCGAGTAGCAGAGCCAATGTCGCGGTGTATTGGTCGCGATAGGCCTCGAAACTCAGTTGTTGGCAGTATAGGTACCACCTCAAATATTTGGCGGGCCGGATACCGGGGATGTCCGGCCAGCTAACGAGGGCCGGTTTGCCGGCCCTCGCGGGCCGGTTTCGGTCCGCGGGCCGTTGTTTGGAGACCCCTGGTATATAGCAACAGTGCAGTATTACCCTCTGAAAGGAATTTTGTTGTGTTGACCGTGATATACCTAACGGAGGTGGCTTATCGGAAGTGAAAGTCAGAATTACGTAAATATTTAAACGGTAACAAACAATATTTTACCTATCCAAACTGTTCGTAAAATAAAGAAAATGGTCGCCAGCCTAATTAGGCATGAGAATGATTAACATTCTTGTTCAATAAAATAGACATGAGTAGCTTCAATGGACAGACACAGCTTATACTTTATCATACGAGAGTGCAATGAACTCTGTCACTAGCAGATACTGACGTTAAAGAAAATGCTAACAGTTAAAGAAGAACAAGGCTATTTGCATAAACACAACATATAATGACACACACTTTTGCATTCAGGGCTTAGTCAAACTGAATAATTTCAATAACGTTACTATTAAAGATTACTGTAGAATTATAAAATTGGGCATGAATTTAGTCCCTCTTCATCAAATACTTTTCTACATGACATGAAATTAAAAAGGAGTTCACTAGCAAACAATTACTCACTGTCCTCTAAATAAAGCAAATCACTATTTTCATAGAAAAAGATCTTTCTGTCAATGATTTTCTATCAGTGAGCACAATAGACAAACTGTGGATCCTGTTGCTCTGGTTTTTAACTTTTACTGCAATGAGACACAAATAGACATAGTTATAAAACAATGACTCACTTTTTTTCACTGTTTCAATAGACTGCACAATAATTGTTTACTAAGAAGAACATTTCAAGCCAAACTTTAGTAATATTTACTTTTGAAACTAACCATAAGATGGTTTATTGTCTGTCTTTATTACCACAGTCTTTTACTTTAAAGTCAATGATTAAATAGGTAATTTTGAATGTCCACAAATCTTTAAACTGGATTGTTTCAATCACTGGAAGGCTTTCACAAAGCTATATTTACTACCTCCCACAATTTTATCAAATCCACAGTAAATATGAATACCCCCTTCTTACCAAATATGAAACAACATTACTTAATTAACTGTTTGGCTTCGAGACTTTCATTTTTCCACAATAAGGACACTTGGTAATCATAGTTAAAACGGACAGGAACCTGAGAGGTGTTGTGATAAGGAAGAAATCAAGGTAGGTACATAGATTCAGGTAAAGTTACCTTATATTAGAGCACACTAAAACAACCAATGAGCTGATCCTTCACTTTACATATCTACAATTCCTCCATTCCGTTACAGTGATTGCGCAATGTGGTGGTGAGTACATGTTGGGAGATGGATTTGCAGGTAGAAATACTGGACTCTGTCATTTCTTGGTAGCGACGGTCCTCATATTAATAAGTATCATTTTCAGAATAGAGCCAGCTATTTATACATCAAACCAAGGCTTTGGCACATTGGAAAACGGCACAAAAAGCCTCTGTCGGCACCAGCACAATACACGACTTTTACATAACATGTTGATAGTTTGGTAGTTCGTCCCCAACTAACTCTTGGTTCCACCTTTCTATCCATGCCAACCACATTCCGCGCGCGCTGCACGATTCCGTTCCCGGGGGGAACCACAACACCTTTTATTCATATAAAGAACTAAGAACCCTAAGTGAGGATAGCAATTACATAACAGCAACCAAACATATTAAATAAAACAGAACATTTGCACACATTGACATTTCTACAAAAAATTATTCACCCAAATTCCAATTATACATAAGTTTTGTCTCCCTCCAAGTGAGGCAAAGTGTTTAACTAACAAAGACAATACATTGCATATGTTTTTACCAGGACATCAAAGTTTTTACAAAAAAAGTAAACACTCCTATGGTATCGATGCAGTCAAATAATATTTACAACAATTTAACTACAGAATGTTAAATAAAACAAAAAGGCAAACTAAATCAGCAGAGCGTTAGAGCTGTGGTGTTACAGGGTCCACTAATCCCCTTGCCCGACAAGTAGAAGAGCTGAAAGACGCTACCTAGAGGTTTCCGAGCTCGCATTTTCAAGCCATACTCTACAGAACACTGCGAACTAAGAAGGTCAATATTAAGAAAGCATCGACAGCTTTCTACAAGAAATCGATACACGTAGCTTAACGGTGGAACGTATATGAGGTGCTGTTTTAGATAATAATCATTTGATTAAAAGTTCAGAAACGAAACTTCCCACGATTATACAACAATCACTTGACAATTCTCATGAGATTCCTGAAGACGATATCCTCATACAAATTTCACGACTAAGAAGATTTTTTCCGAAACTGTTCCCAATTTTATTTTGGCACTAACATTTTTCTTAACTTTGTATGTTACGATAAAGTTGTGTAAGAGAATTCTTTTTTGTTTTTCAAAAGTAAAATTAATTCAGGATTCTCTTGGGTCCACCGTGAGTCAAGCTCAACTGTCCAAATTAGCAGTTAGTAAGTAAAAATGGGCTAGCTAAAGATATCGATATTTACGAGACAGTTTCAAAATTTTCAGCCGAAAAATAAGGAAGAAGTTCTAAGCTACGTGCGAGTTATCTGTCACTAAGGAGATCTTCGATTACTTGTTCTGCTTGCTTAATAATCGGTTAAACTGTGTGTTTTTTAATGCGTTTTACATTCGCTTTCATAAAAAACTGTTTGTGAAATAGTTAACATTATACTTTGATTACTTACACACGCATGTGTCAAAAATTGCTCCACATAAATGTTATATTTTTGTGAGGTTGGCGATTTGGTGGTGGTGGTGGTGGGGGTTGACAAATAAAAAGTCTGCACTGGGTACCGAACTACCTAGCTACGCCCCTGCGTAAAAGTCGAGTAAAATATTGGATGTGTAGGTAAGCAAATTGGGAATCCTTTGTACGGTTCTGTACAAGTTCGAAACGGATCACAATAAATATCGGTAAGACATTCAATAACATTTAAATAGCTCACGAGTCTTATCTCTATGTCATTAAAGTACTTGTATGTGTCTTAGAAGTTCACTCACAGAAATAAAGCGTACATTCCACTGGTACGTTGTATTTTAGTTCAGTATATCTTCAGTCATCATCATAAAAATCTAGCGAAAACAGATTTTGCGTTTGGTATTTTACAACGCGTCGACTGTTATTATCGTTAGAGATTTACCTTTCGCTTGGATTTGTAGATATAGGAGGGGGAGGGAGCACCCACGATCTCCTTAAAGAACCATGCCACCATATGCCTGGAATGATCTGAGAAACCACAGAAAACTAAATTAGGTATGGCCGGCGTAGCATTGAGCAGGTTTTTGAAAACAATAATATTTCCATTACACTTTATCCACGCTTTGCACTGAATGGCATAAATAAATTGTCATTTAGCCATGTTTAAAATCAGCTTTTTAGCAACATCGGTATAACTTTTTTAATTTTTTTATTTATAAGTTACCATTTACATTTTGTACATTTTTCTATCTGTATACATCCTTTGATAAAGCTAGTCAGGTTTTTGTAGACAGCTTCCAAGCAAGCTCCGATATCACTGGTGTCTTCGTACTGCTTTGCTGTTTTTTCCAATCTTTTATCCTGCTTTTTTTAACGTTTACTATCCGTACTCAGCTCTGCCCACATTAACCCGCACGCTGAATTTGCTGCTGCTCTTTTCATACACCTATTTACGGTCACTTTTGCTGCTTTCCGTTCTGGAGTACTTTCCACCAAATTTCGAAAAAAGCGGCTGTACGTCTCTTTTCTTCTGTTCGGCGATAATGAAAAGGTGACTTGACAGAGCTTTGTCTCATTATTTGCACTACCAAATTCGGCGTGAATGGTGTATATATGCGAAAACTGCTTATTAGGGCACTTAACATACGATCCATAAAAATGTGTTGTTTGTTTCTTAGAGTCTCTCTACTTGCTCTTCCGCTGAAGGCTGTTATCCTTTCTCCTAATTTGTCGTCACTTACAAAAAACTGCTGAATCGTTCACAGCTAGCAATTCTGCCTAGAAATCAACTTCTTCTCTTGTCTACGGATCTCTCTCACTTCCACGTGATTTTGCCCGCTGGAGTACAAAGTTCTCTTTGTTGTTTACTGCTCTGGCTTTTTCGTGACAGGATCATACCCTCGGTTGTGCAGACAACCCAGCTCCTCTGAATGTATTTTGGAAATAGAAATCTCTTTCTCTCGTGCACGTTTCTTTGCCTCTTTCGAAGTTCTCGTTACTTCCAACCGAGCGTCAGGCAGATGCTAGAGTGAATAAAGCACCGTCGAATCCTTGGTTTTAAGCATTCCTTGGTTGTGATGTCTTGAACAGTACCATTTCACAACCCCGTCTTCTTTCGTTATCTTCTGTATGAGAGAATAACTATCATAGAGGCAACATTTCTTACCACGAATGGTCGTTGAAACTGCCATATCGGAACTATTGTGACAGAAATACATAAGTTGCACGATGTCAACTCTACGGCAGCTAAAGTGGTACTAAGGCTGTATGTTCAGACAATCGGCTGCTGTGGCAGATGAGGTTTATCGGGGCGTCTTGTGTATTAAATCCGGGACCTAGGAACGACGGAGATGCTTCGTCCCGCCGTAGCCCTCAGTGGTTCACAACCCCACAACAGGTCACAACAGTCCACCCACCCCACCTCCGCCCCACGCCGAATCTAGGATTATTGCGCGGTTCGGCCCCCAGTAATAGTGAAAAGAAAGTAGCGTCATTATAATATTTACTTTTGACAGTCCATTAGCCTTCCTTCTTCACAAATCAGTTTCCGTAACACTTTTGATATAATCATGTTGATTGAACGAATTCATAAATTGAGACATTTGAAACATAATACTGCCATTGCTTCCTCACTCTAACACAGCTGAATCTTGTCTGCCACTGCGCCCTCGCGCACATCAGAGATACTAACTTAGCTTCTGCGATGCAGCTTTACAACATCGTTGCTCGCTCACAATCGATTCAGATATCAAAATTATACATGACACCTATCAAGGTCCTATATACGACAGAAGAAAAATCACCAACTCACAAGTTGCAAAAAGGTATAATGTAATTGCATGTATATTTCAAGAGTTATAGCTCCCGCCAGTTTGCAAAATTTTGTTCTAAAAAAAAAGCGTTTAAAGTTTCAACTTGTATTCCTTAATGCTGAAATTGAACAAACCTTTAATCGGCAATGGCAGCGTCTTGTAGTTGACCTTCTTATCGCCGATGTCGAAACATTCTTATCTAGACCAAATTATATCGGTTAACTGGCTTCCGCTTACCAATCGAAGGGCTTTTTGCAATATTGGGATTACATTTTGTACTTTATCTAGCCGTATAAATACATTTGTTTGACGTTTTTAAGAACTCACGTTTTACATTGCATAAAAAACAAGCAAAACGACAAGTTAAGCAGATGTGAGGTAAGCACGTGCTTTCGGACTTATGATAAATGAATCATGTTACAAGAGAAATCTTGTCGAGAATAGTATTTTAGTTGATAGTAACGCCCTCTGTGATACTTAACGAAGCTAAACGGACCTCTGTTCCGTCGATAAATACTATAGTATTACATCGATTGCAATCGTGGGCTCGGATGCGCCAGATTCCCATGCAGTAAATCGCGGTTTCAACATATTTTATCATTTATGGCACATTTTAAATGAATTAATCTTAAAAACAGACTTTCTTAAGACCATTTTAACCGAATTACAAATTACGCTCAAATAATTTTATATCCAGGTCTGCCCCTTTAATACTGGTTTTTGAAACTTCGCAATTAGACTTTCGTGACATAGTTGACGTCAGTGTTTAATAGTCTACCAGCTTTACTGGATTTCTGTGACGCTCGCCTATGGAGCAACAAAATTGTGACTGTTCTTGATATTTTTCTTTGTATAGCTCCAATAGCGCCAAGTAGTCTTACCTTGTATGCGTCCCACAAATTTGAACAATATTCTAGGGTGGGCTGCACGAATGTTTTGTATGTAGTCCTTTTTGCAGAATACGTACATTGTCTCAGGGTCCTATCAATGAATCAATATCTGCCACCTGATTTACCTACGAGGGTCGTTCAATAAAGAACACAAAGCATTTTTTTCTCGGTCAGTATCGGTTGAAAAAATTAGGAATTTGTTGTGAGACACCTTGACGTATTCCTGCTTCGGCCCCTACAGTTTTATGAAGCTTTACGTAGCCTTGAAAATGACGCCCGCAACGGAGATGTGTTCCAAGCAGAGAACAGTCACAGAGAAACTTCCTGGTAGATTAAAACTGTGCGCTGGACCGAGATCCGAACCCAGGACCTTTGCCTTCCGCGGGCAAGTGCTCTACCAACTGAGCTACCCAAGCACGACAAAGGTCCCGAGTTCAAGTCTCGGTCCAGCACACAATTTTAGCCTGCCAGGAAGTTTCATATCAGCTCACACTCCGCTGCAGAGTGAGAATCTCATGCTGTCATAAAGTTTCTTTTGGCTGTAAACCAGAGCGCCGCAGATACTCATAGGCGCTTTCAGAATGTGTACGTATACCAAGCGGTTAGTCGTTGGGCGAGGCGTCTTGTCATCATCGCAACAAGGCCGCGCAAACCTCGGCTATCTCCCGCGTGCCGGCCGACTCCACCTCGCAGTGACTCCTGCAATTTTGGAAGGTGCGGACACATTTGAGGTGATCGACGCATCACAATGAAATACACTATGTGATCAAAAGTATCCGGACACCCCATAAAACATACGATTTTCATATTAGGTGCATTGTCCTGCCACCAACTGCCAGGTAATCTATATCAGCGACCTCAGTTGTCATTAGACACTGCGAGAGAGCAGAATGGGGTGCTCCGCGGAACTCACGGACTTCGAACGTGGTCAGGTGATTGGGTGCCACTTGTGTCATACGTCTGTACGCGAGATTTCCACACTCCTAAACATCCCTAGGTCCACTGTTTCCAATGTGATAGGAGTCCTGACCCGAATCCTATAGAACACCTTTGGGATGTTTTGGAACGCCGACATCGTGCTAGGTCTCACCGAACGACATCGATACCACTCCTCAGTGCACCAATCCGTGAAGAATGGGCTGCCATTCCCCAAGAAACCTACTAGCACCTGATTGGACGTATGCCTGCTAGAGTGGAAGCTGTCATACATATTTTTGGAGGCCTGGAGAAATACATTTGTGGCCCTCGATTTGCGTCGAACCAAGGTGTGAACGCCTGTGTAATCATCGTTCCATAAGGAACCGTAAATATTTTTCCATGAAGCCACTGACCGTCTTGTCTCATAGAGCGACAGACAGATTAACAGTTATGGTGATAAGTTTTGAAATAATAAACAGTTTTTTCCCTGTGCCTCGTTTTCACTTGACTCCCCGTTATACATGACGAAAATCAAATGCCATGCACAGTTCGACATACCAAAGTCGTCAATGGACACAGAGTCATAGTAAGTATCAAGACCACGCATAAATAACTGCTTACAATGTACCCACATCTGTTGTGAAATAAATGTTCCCCGTCGCATATGCCCCACTAACGAATAGAAAAACTTGTCAGATTGTTGTTAGAACGTCTATCATAACAGTACGCCATGATAATCTCTGTGGGTCTCTCTCTCTCTCCTATCTCTTTTTTTTTTTTTTTTTTTTTTTTTTTTTTTTTTTTTTTTTTTTTTTTTTTTTTTTTTTTTTTTTTGAGGGTATGGGAGCAAACTAGTAACAATTTGAAACATTGAGTGGGCCCGGGTTGTTTGTTTTCCTTTACGCAGCTGCTTGTCACGCCGTTAACTTTTTTGCTGTTGCTGGATTTAGTAATGTTTACGTTTAAAAGGCATATGAGGTCAACTACGATGGTGCTCTGAAAAGTAATGTCTCCGAATTTCTTATGTGAAAACTACTAAAGCTTTGTACATAAAGCGAACGTTATTGAAATTCTACACCTCTGTTCTTGGTATCTACGTATTGTAGCTCTCTGCCTTGGGTAACATGTCGATGTGTAACTGAACTACGTCGATGCGTGAGAAAAAGAGTGCTTTAATCAAGTGAATCCGAAGTGTTCGTCCATACATGGAGCACATTCTCCTTCAGCAGCACAATGCCAGACCACACACGAACCCTGTGACGCCTGCAATAATCCGACGCCATGGCTTCAACGTCATCGATCATCCTCCACACAGTCCCGATTTGGCCTCATCCGGCTTTCATCTGTTTCCAAAACTTAAAGAACACCTTCGAGGACTTCAGTTCGATAGTGTTGAAGCGGTGCAAGAAGAGGTGATGTCGTGTGTCCTTCAACGAAGTCGAACATTCAACAATATCAACAAGCTCGTCTGTCGTTGGGACAATTATACTGAGGTGAGAAAAATCATGGGATAGCGATATGCAAGTACAGATAGTGGTAGTAATGCGTGCGCAAGGTATAAAAGGGCAGTGCATTGTCGGAGTTGTCATTTGTACTCAGGTGATTCATGCGAAAAGGTTTCTCACGTGATTGTGGCTGCATGATGGAAATTAACAGACTTTGAAAGCGGGATGGTAATTGGAGCTTGACGTAAGGGTCATTCCATTTCGGAAATCTTCAAAGAATTCAACATTCCGACATACATATCGACTAGAGTATGCCGCAAATACCACATTTCAGACATTACCAAAAGATGGTTGAAACGGATCTGAGCACTATGGGTCTTAACATCTGAGAGAACTTAGAACTACATAAACCTAACTATCATAAGGACATCACACACATCCATGCCCGAGGCAGGAGTCGAACCTGCGACAGTAGCAGTCGCGCGGTTCCGGACTGAAGCGCCTAGAACCGCTCGACCACAGCAGCCGGCCAGAAATTACCTCTCACCATTGGCAACGCAGTGGCGGACGACCTTCACTTAACGACAAACAACAGCAGCGTTTGCGTAGAGTTGTCAGTGGTAACAGACAAGCAACATTGCGTGGAATATACCCCTAAAACAATGTGGGGCGTACGACGAACATATCCGTTAGGACAGACCGGTGAAATATGGCGCTGACGGGCTACGCCAGCAGACAACCGATGCGAGTACCTTTGCTAGCAGTACGACATCGCCTCCAGAGCCTCTCCTGAGCTCGTGACCATATCGACTGGATCCTAGACGATTGGCAGACAGTGGTCTGGTAAAATCAGTCCCGATTCCAGTTGGTAAGAGGTGATGATAGGTGCAAATGGCTCTGAGAACTATGGGACTTATCATCTATGGGACTTAACCTAACTAACCTAAGGACATCACACACATCCACGCCCGAGCGGTCGCGCGGTTCCAGACCGAAGCGCCTAGAACCGCTCGGCCACACCGGCCGGCGTGATGGTAGGGTTCGAGGGTGGCGCAGACCCCACGAAACATGGTCGCAAGTTGTCAACAAGGCACTGTGCAAGCTGGTGTTGGCTCCATAATGGTGTGGGCAGTGTTTACTTGGAATGGACTGAGTCTTCTGGTCCCACTGAATCGATCATTGGGCGGAAACGGTTATGCTCGGACCATTTGCAGCCACTCACGGACTTCATGTTCCCAAACAATGATGTCATGTCACCGCGCTACAATTATTCGTGAATGTCTGACGAACATTCTGGACAATTCGAGAGAACGATTTGACCACCCAGATCGCCCGACATGGAACCCATCGAACATTTGTGTGACATAATCGAGAGACCAGTTTGTGCAGAAAATCCTGCGCCGGCATCACATTCAGAGTTATGGACGGCTATAGGAGCAGCATGGCTGAATATTTCTGCAGGAGGCTTTCACTGACTTGTTGAATCCATGCCACGTCGAGTCACTGCAATACGCCGGGCAAAGGAGGCCCGATTTCGTATTAGCTGGTATCCAATGACGTTTGACACCTCTGGCTATGTTCATCGCCAGGGTAACTATATTCAGAATAGATGTTTAGACGTAGAGAACAACAATGCAGAATGTTAATAACTACTGTTTTATTTTGAAAAAAATTAAGTTTTCACATAAAAAATTTGGAGGCGTTACTTTTCAGCACGCCATCGTACAAAGGCCCCTATAGAGTGTTATAACACGTCGTAAGCGCCGCCCTCTTTTAATGTCAACGGCTTACTCAAATGTCCAAACGGGACGCCAGCGATTTTTCCGCCGGCTACTGCGACAGAAAGGAGGCTGCACCCCAGGGGCGTGGACGCATCTCCCGGTGACGGCCGGCGCCGGCTGTCGGCTGCCGTGTGATTACGGGGGGCGGGGGCGCCGCTCGCGGGCCCGGCGCCGCCCACTGCCGCCCCCGGCATTGTCCGGCCCCGCTTCCGGCGCCCAGCTGGCAGGAAGTCGCGTGCGCACGTGGTCGCCCCTGCGGCCACGCTCGCCGCCGGCTCTCGGCGGGCCTCCTGCAGAGAGGCTGAGGAACCGCCGCGGCCGCGCGTGCAGCAGCTGGCGCTGCCGGCGGAGGCGCGTGCGGCCAGGTGCAGCCCGCTGCGCACCACGACAGGCAGGTGGGGGCGCTATGATACCATCTTTGTCTCGTGATATACTGGTATTCGATGAACAGTATACTTCAATGTAGATCAACGTGATCTGACAAAATAACTTCTTTCATCTGCATTTACGTCTACAAATGTTCGAATGTGTGTCAGATCTTATGGGACTTAACTGCTAAGGTCATCAGTCCCTAAGCTTACACACTACTTAACCTAAATTATCCTAAGGACAAACACACACACCCATGCCCAAGGGAGGACTCGAACCTCCGCCGGGACCAGCCGCACAGTCCGTGACTGCAGCGCTTCAGATCGCTCGGCTAGTTTCGCGCGGCTTACGTCTACACATACACTGTTTGATCAAAAGCATCCAGACACCCTACGTAACGCCGAATTGACCACTAGATGCCACGAGAGACGAATCTGTCAGAGGAAATAGGGAGTATCGTTTTGCCAGTAGCGGAATAGTAACAGGAATGCACTTCGGCCAGGAGAACTGAGTGAACATGGACTGGTCATTGGATGTTACCTGAATCACAAATCCACCAGGGATATATCAGCCCTTCTAAAGTTGCCCACGTCGACTGCTGATGATGTCATGTGATTGTGAAGTGGAAATGCGAAGGAACGACCACAGCCAAACAAAGGCCATGCAATCCTATACTGACGGACAGGGACCGTCGAGCATTCTGGAGGCTTCTTAGAAATCGCATGAAATCAGAGAGAGGACAACTCATGAGTTGCAAAGTGCTACCAGCAGTCCAGCTAGGACAACGACTGTGTGTAGGAAGTTGAAAACGAGGGAGTACAATGGTAGTGTAAATCCCAATAAGCTACACATTTCTCTGTGTTAGGCGACGCTTGAGGAGGTGTAAATAACGACGCCACTCGACAGTGGATGACTGGAAAAGAATGAGTTAGAGTAATGAATTACACTATACCCTGTGGCAATCCGGTGGAAGGGTTTAGGATTGCCAGATGCTTGGAGAACGTTACCAGCTGCCACATGTAGTGACAACAATGAAGTGTGGAGGAGGTAAATTTATGATGTGGGATCCTTTTTCCCGGTTAGGGTGTGGTACCCTTACTGCGCTTTAAGAAACGCTAAATACGGAAGGATATGGACATATTTTCCAGTATTTTGTCAACTGAAGAAACCTGCACAACGGCTGCAGAGGCAACAATATTTTATTGCATACACGGCCGGTTTCGGAACACTTAAATTCCCGTCATCTGGTCTAAAAAATAAAACCATTTAAACATCTGAGATCATCATCGACCCTTTGTTACCGCGGAACAAAAATTCCGTGTCAAAAGAGTGAAGCAATGTGGACATAAATTCAACAAAAACTTTTTCCCCGAGGCCCCGACTGGAAACACTGACAGGAAGACTATGCAATAGTTGTTTTTATAGAATTTATGTCCTCCCTCCGTGTTACTGGTTTGACACGGAACGTTTTTTCTATGACAACACTGGAGCGAGGGTGGCTTCATATGATGAAGTGATTTTTTTCACACAATATGATAAAACTTTAATTGTTCCGAAACCGATCGTGTATACAATAAAAGATTCTTGATTTAGCAACTGTTGTGTGGTTTCTTCATTGTATAAAACTGGCATGTACAGTTGCGGCTGACCCACAAAAAGAACTCTTTGTACATTTTACAACACTGTGTACTGTGGACAATAGCGAAACAGTTCGGAGAGGATGATTGTGTCAGCAAGACAATGCTTCTTGTCGTGGAGCAACATCTGTGAGGCAGTGATTTGTCGACAATAGCACTTCTGTAATTGACCGGAATGAAGAGGTACGCTGCTGCGATAAGGATCAGCTAAGTATGCACTTCGATTGACGAGGAATGGACGTCCCTAAAATGGGCTATCACGGAAGACGGAAAGAAAAACATAGGTACAAAGAAGGTGCCTGCGAAGAAAGCATGAATAACAGTAGAAATACCTCAGTCGATCGATGAAAGAAGGGAATATAAAAAAAGTTCAGGGAATTTCAGGAATGCAGAAAAGCAGGTCGCTTGGGAATAAAATAAAGAGGAAATACAGGGAAGCTAAGGCGAAATGGCTGAATGAAAAATATGATGATATCGAGAAAGAAATGATTGTCCGAAGGACTGACTCAGGATACAGAAAAGTTAAAAGACCCTTCGGTGAAATTAAAAGCAAGGGCGGCGACGTTGAGACTGTAATGGGAATTCCACTGTTAAATGCAGAGAAGAGGAAAGGTGGAAAAACTACTTGAAGGCCTCTATGAGGAGGAAGACTTGTCTGATGTAACACAAGAAGAAAGAAGAGGCGACAGGGAAGAGACAGGGGGGCCACTGTTAGAATCAGAATTTAAAAGAGCTTTGGAAGACTTAAGAACAAAAAAGGCAGAAGGGATAGATGGCATTCCACCATAATTATTAAAATCATTGGGGTAAGTGGCAAAAAACCGACTATTCACGTTGATGTGTGGAGTGTATGAGTGTAGCGACATATTCTCTAACTTTTGGAAAAATATCATCCACAAAGTTCCGAAGACTGCAAGAGCTGACAAGTGCGAGAATTATCGCACAGTCAGCTTAACAGCTCATGCATCCAAGTTTCTGACGAGAATATTATACGGAAGAATGGAAAAGAAAATTGAGGATATGTTAGATGACCACATTCTGGCTTTAGGAAAAGTAAAGGCACCAGAGTGGTAATTCTGACGCTTTGGCTGATAATGGAAATTAGATTACAGAAAAATAAAGACACTTTCATAGGATTTGTTGACCTGGAGAAAGCATTCGACCATGTCAAGTGGTGCAAGGTATTCGAAATTCTGAGAAAAATAGGGGTAAGCTGTAGGGTGAGCCGGGCAAAACACATGTTCAAGAGCCAAGAGGGAATAATAAGAATGGAAGACCAATAATGAAGTGCTCGGATTAAAAAGGTTGTAAGACAAGGATGTAGGCTTTCCTCTCTACTGTTCAATCTATACATCGAAGAAGCAATGATGGAAATAAAAGAAAGGTTCATAAGTGGAATTAAAATTCAAGGTGAAAGGATATCAATGATAAGATTCACTGGGGACATTGCTATCCTCCCCAGTGAAAGTAAAGTAGATTTATAGGATCTGCTGACTGGATAGAACATCCTAATGAGTACTGAATATAGAACATGGATTGTGAGCAAATCGAAGAAAGACAAAAGTAATGAGAAGTAGTAGAACTGAGAACCGCGACAAACTTACCAACGGGATTGGTAGTAACGAAGTAGATGAAGTTAAAGGACTTCTTTCTGCTACCTAGGTAGCAAAATAACCCATGACGGATGTAGCAAAAAGGACATTGAAAGCAGACTAGCACTGGCAAAAAGGACATTCCTGGCCAAGAGAAGTCTACTAGTATCAAACATAGGCCTTAATCTGAGGAAGAAATTTCTGAGAATATACGTTTGGAGCGAATCATTGTACGGTAGTGAAACATAGAATGTGGGAAAACCGGAACAAAAGCGAATCGAAGCATTTGAGAAGGTTGAAAATTTCTATCTGTGAACTACGGGCATTGTTTTATAATGTTCATGCCTCAGACGTTATCGATTAAGTGGCGAGCGAAACAAGCTTCGTCTCACCGAAAAACAGTAGTGTTAACCTTTTACTTCTTTGCTGACGGCATTTTCGGACTGCAACAATTGCCCTTCATTTTCTATCGCCTACAATTTTCTTTCAGGCTCAGAAATGTCGTAGCAATAAGTCTCAGTCTTGTCGCTTCGGTAACTCTCGAATACAATCGGCATAGGGAACTCTTACAAGTTCCGCTTGAGTGCAAATAACTTCCCGATTTATAAATGGTTCAAATGGCTCTGAGCACTATGCGACTCAACTTCTGAGGTCATCAGTCGCCTAGAACTTAGAATTAATTAAACCTAACTAACCTAAGGACATCACACACATCCATGCCCGAGGCAGGATTCGAACCTGCGACCGTAGCGGTCACTCGGTTCCAGACTGAAGCGCCTTTAACCGCACGGCCACACCGGCCGGTTCCCGATTTATATTTCGAAACCCGGACATATGAGCCACGGAAAGTTTATGAAGCATTTATTGAAACAGAACTTTAAAATCAGTATGCAAACAACTTCTTCTTCCGTGTCCTACTTCACACTTGTCGTGTGTTCGGCCCACCAAGTCTTGTTAATCCGTTCTGAATGTATTTGCTGCCACTTCAGATTGCAGTTCCGTTCTTTTCAGGTCGTTATTTAGGTTCCCAATCCGTGTATTGGTGGATGTTCAGAGCCTCTTTTCTGTCTTCTATGTCAAGTACTGTTCTTTTGAAATGGCTAGGTTCGCGATCAGTCTTCTCCTTTTTAATGAGCAACAACTCTATAAAACTTCTCTTTCTATCAACGCTAATGATAGGTACGATACCGTCCATTTCATAAGATTCCTGATTTGGAATTTGAGTAGGACTAGAGATCCTTACCAGCGTAGGCGATTCTCTTGAAGTTTTTCCACCATGTTTGGTACGTTAAACGAGCCTCAGATGTCGTCGTTTCTTACTCTGTATTTTAGCGTCACTTCTATAGACGAGCTGAGTAATCTTGTCTTTGTAACCTGGAGCATCCACTCGTCTTATGTGCTCATGGTCCAGCATTCTGAACCGTACGTTGGAGAGTTTTTTAACTCTCTTTTTTACGTATTTACTTTGACTTCGATAGACCTTTTCACATCGCAGAGGTCTCCTCAATTTGAATTACCTACTCTTTATACTTTTTTCAATATCTTCATCTGCAGATGTTGTGGATGTAATTACCTATCCGACATACCTGACCCTATTGGTTGATGTTTGAAGGGCATTGTTTGAATGAAGTTGCGGTTTAGAACTAGTGAGCGTTCTTGAGGGCTTGGAACGCTTCCACGGAGTACATTTGCCACGTAGCGACACTTGCACGGAGCTTGGGGCTCTTGGAGGGCTAAGAGGTGAAGGTGCATCAAGCAGTCCAGCAGTCCAGCAGTTCAGCACAGGTGCTCGCGCGAGCTGGCTCGCGGTCACACCACGGCAGTGAGCAAACACGTATCGCTTCAGTGTTTCATGGCATATTTACTCTTAAGGCTTTATTTCTTACGACTGTTGCAGCCTTGTGATGACTGCCGTTATAGGACGATATTTAAACTGATAAATTCATATTTCGTTACCATTTTATTTAAACCTTAAACATAAAAACACAGAGTGTCAATGAATAGTGTTTAGTTTGGTTTTGACTAAAGGATCAACGTCTGCTGCCAGTTTTCGAGTAATGCTAATTCGAAGTCAAGTTGAAGTCTGCCAGTGAGCTTCTGTGGGCGGTACAAAAGATAAGTGATCGGGATACAGGCTTTCAAGACGAAATTTCAAAGAATCAGGATAGGAGTAACTAAACTGGATGCAATAGGGAATGAGTGACAGAAATATTGAAACAAAAGCTCATGTAAGAGGCGATAGAAAAGACAAGATAGGATGGATATGTTAAAAGAATGGTAGTTGGCAGGTTATAAAGGCAGGCTCATTAAATGACAATAGGAGGCAAGGCACCTAGAGGAAGACCGGTAGGCAGATGGACTGTTATGAGTGAAGAAATGTGTGAAGAAGAGAGAAGACTGGGATGAGATGAAGAGCGTAGCGTGGTGGGGAGCAGGAAAAGATGGAGAGGCTTATGTTCCAAGCAGATCCAGCCAGGGACTGCAAACTGCAGATCATGATAATGATGATCTAAAAAGTTTTTAGTACCGTTTGTACAAAACTCAGATTAATCCTAGCAATACCAAGGCATTTTCCAGAACAGGCATTACAAAGGGGAGAGGTACTTCGTGCCCACCCCTCAAAAAAATTGTTAATTGTTGCTGAATTGTTGAATTATATTAACAACGTACTTCTTAAAGAGGTACTGATGTGTAAGACTTGTCCAGAGCCTAAAAATACCTTTTAGCAAACGCACTTTCAATAACGTGTGTTACTGACTACATGAACACCACAAAATAAGTGCAAATTTCATTTATTGCTGTTTACCTTTATGCTCAACATAGTTTTTAGTGAGATATTGATGTATAAGTGAGGTCCTGAACCTGAAAACATTGAATACGACATTCAATGGGAAAGCGGAATCTATTGACACTTAAAGTTCTCAGTTAATTTTAACAGAAATATTTTAGAAATGTATGGAATTTATTAGAAACAATTAATTTAAAAAAATTAAAATATAACTTAACTGACTGGATACCAATTTTTCAAAAATGTTCAGATGTGTGTGAAATCTTAAGGGACTTAACTGCTAAGGTCATCAGTCCCTAAGCTTACGCACTACGTAACCTAAATTATCATTAGGACAAACACATACACCCATGCCCGAGGGAGGACTCGAACCTCCGCCGGAACCAGCCGCACAGTCCATGATTGATTGCAGCGCCTGAGACCGCTCGGCTAATCCCGCGCGGCACCAATTTTTCAAAAGGGAGGCATAATGTACGCCCCTCCCCCCTTGCTATCGCGAGGGTTACAGCACAGTAGCTTCCACAGTGGATTCCAGTGGATCGCCTCAGACGGATTAAGACCGTCAAACCTGGCCTCTAGACAGGAACCGGCGATCTGCCGCTGCTGGAGACCCGGGTGACCGCTAGAGGTGCCGACGCAGCCTCGCCCTGCCCACAGATTACAAAATTACACCAGCGGCTCGGACTGGCCCCGGCTACCAGCTAGCTGACCGTGCCGACAGTAATGGCGGACCAAAAATTAGGCCCCTGGTCCCCACGTGATATGGAAATGGCCGCCACCGTACGAATTATGTAAATCGTTTAATGTCCGAGTTTTTAGTTTAGACCGGGACATACTCCTCGATACGGAGAGAATGTATTATTCATTCGGCTTGCGGAAAAGCGTCTAATTCGTATGCGCCGCTCACGATACGAAATTTCGTTCCTTTCGTGTCGACGTCGCCGGGGTACAGGTCGGTCTCGATAGAAACGGGTCCCCGTCTGTCCGCCGCTGGCGGTCTGTGATTTGTGC
Source organism: Schistocerca piceifrons (assembly GCF_021461385.2). NCBI lineage: Eukaryota > Metazoa > Arthropoda > Insecta > Orthoptera > Acrididae > Schistocerca > Schistocerca piceifrons. The sequence goes on along the minus strand of NC_060138.1, from coordinate 479,041,200 downwards.
GCGGAATTATTCAGGCGGTCTGCGGTCGCTCATGCATATTACACGACAGTGTGGCTCTGCCCTTTCTTCGAGGGAGGCTCACTGTCCCGCAGTAACAAAGAGACAGAAGAGGCGCCGGTGAAATTTTAAAACTGTCTCTTCAACTTATAAATGTATACGGTTCAGTACTACAAACAATCTTACCCAATTTGTCTCTCATTAAATAATTGTCACCCATGCGTAATAGACAATTGTTTCAGGAATTATTCTTTCGTGAGATCATTCATCTTGATTTGTGATCAACGAAAATTTGCTGGTTCAAGTCACTATTTACTGTCGAAATTAGCGGGTTCTAACCGTAGTAATGTCAAAACTTGGCCAAAATTGTGAGAGTGAATGTTGTTATGTTGATGTAAAATATTAATGTGAGGCAAAAAGTTTCTCTTGATTGTTGCAGCATGCTACGGAAATGTGCCATGTAGTACTAGTTACTAAGTAGTATCTGAAATATTTAGCTATTATTAGTACAGAGCTGCAAAAACTGATAGGAACTATGTAAATTCCCGTAAGCATAATGAAAAGATATCTTTTTTTTCGCATACGCTAGGCTCTGATAAGATTAATGCAAGTCTGAGAACATATAATCACCATATTTTTTTGTTTCTTTGTTATTATATACTAGCTACATGTTATACAACAAAACAGAATTTACTGATGCCAGTCACAACTGTCCTTTATTTTCTGCACTACGCATTTCGGGGAATTCCCTTTGACATGCGCGCCGGCCGCTGTGGCCGAGCGGTTCTAGGCGCTTCAGTCTGGAACCGCACGACCGCTACGGACGCAGGTTCGAATCCTGCCTCGGGCATGGATGTGTGTAAGTAGTTCTAAGTTCTAGGGTACTGATGACCTTAGATGTTAAGTCCCATAGTGCTCAGAACCATTTGAACCCATTGACATGTGCGCCGGCCGCTGTGGCCGAGCGGTTCTAGGCGCTTGAGTCCGGAACCGCGCTGCTGCTTCGGTCACAGTTTCGAATCCTACCTCGGGCATGGATGTGTGTGATGTCCTTAGGATAGTTAGGTTTAATTAGTTCTAAGTCTAGGGGACTGATGACCTCAGATGTTAAGTCCCATAGTGTTTAGAGCCATTTGAACCATTTTTGACATGCGCGTTGAAAACAGAAGTATACATCAAAGTCGTTTTGTGGACTGTAATTGTCCCAATTGTTTGTCAGTTTATTGCGTTATTTCACTGTACAGGGTAAAGTCCATGAAAAATTTTTTAAAAATGGTATAGGTAAATGGCTGAACATGCCGAACGAAACACATGATACAATAGTTGAAAGACAAACTATCAAAACTCTTGTTTAACATTGGCCGGGAAGTTAGTTTGAGAAACCGACGACAGGGGCACCAACGGCCTTAGTTCCTGAAAATGGCAGCCAGCCAGTCGGAGAAAGCATTTTCTTCTTCTTTCTCCGTACCTTTATCCTGTATGTGAGGCTGAACTTGGGACCACCTTGTCAGATGTGGGAAACCGTCTATAAACCACACCCAGGCTGGCTGGAACACCGACGCTCGTGTTAATCCGCTGGATGGATTCGATCTGGGACAGGCGTGCCTTCCCGAATTGCGGAAGCAACGAGCTAAGGCTCGGTTATCAAGGAGCACCAGGGAAAGCGTTTTGTGTGTTCGAATTTGCCATTTGCCAATCGGTAATAAGTCTGCAAAGAGCTTACTGCGGCAAGTTTCACAAGACACAACCAACTTACGGCAACATAGTGAACTGGTAGCAGAAATTCGATGAGAATGGTTGTTTGTGCGATGCAAAACGTTCTGGCATAACAGGTGTGTCAAAATAGGCAGTGGACCGAATAAGCCAAGTGTCACAAAGTGTGCCTATCGAGCTGAACATCCCTCAGCCAACCGTGCGGACAATCCTTCATATGAGGCTAGGATTGAAGGCGTAGAAACAGCAGCTCGAGCAAGGCACAAGCCATGGCGACAAATTGCGCAATCTGATGTTCTGCATTGATATGCAGAACCGTCTCGAAAATGGTGTCTTAGCAAGCACAATAATCATTAGTGACGAAGCCATTTTCCATCTTTCGTGAAAGATCACCACACATGTTGGGGACAGACAGTCCACATCCAGGATTCCCAGAAATTTAACGTGTTCTGGGCCGTGTAGTACAAGACAGTCTTCTCTGAGAGAACGAATAGTGTTATCACCAATTCGACAAGCTGAAATTGTGGCTCATGCCCCAGCTTGAAACTGATAGCAGACGTTGCACCTTTTAACGAAATGGCAGGCCTCCACATGTCCACAGTTCTGAACAAAGTTAGTTGTGGGAGACGTTCCCGTGTCGCCGGATACGCTGTGTTGCGACCACTGACCTGTCGCTACTTGAATGGCCACCACGGTCGCCGGAATTGACGCTTTGAGATTTTTTCTTGTGATGTTACTTCAAGGAAAGCGTTTATGTTCTACCTCTACCATAGAGCTTCGAAGACTTGTGACACAGCAAAGAAGCAGCTTTTCTTACCGTCACTCCCGATATGCTGTGTCTGATATGGACAGGACTGGACTACCGGTTAAATACGTCCGGCAGAGGAAGGATAGACACTTAGAACATTTATAAAAGATATAAAAAGCTTTGAGAGTCCATCTTTCACATATTACATCATTAGTTACCTAGTTCTTGGTCATTTAACTGTACCGATTTTTTGAAACGTTTCATGGACTTTGTAATGACTGTATTTGTGAGATTGTGGTCAGTGTTTTTTTAAATTTGTGTAGAGATTTGTGTAACTTTAAGAGAACATTAGTACACGCGGTATGAGAGAGACCTTACCAGCTGCCGGATTCTTTTAATGATAGTTTTTCGCATGGTTTTAATCTACGAACGGGTAGGATGATAAAGTTAGCCATAAACACAACATTCCTGTCTTCTACTAAAAATGACTACGAAAAGGAAAACAAAATCGCACATTTTGAATAGCAAAGAGCAGAATATTCTTTCTCGCAGCCGGTTTAACAGAACGTGTTTATTGTAAAACAGTTTTAATGGTTTCGACTGTGCGTTGTCTATCGGTCAGTGTGGCAGTCAGTTGGGCGAGAAGTGTTTATTCAACCGGATCTTTCCTTGAATTAGTGTGAATTAGAATTAATGGCACAACGTTCATTGATTTTCGTCATCATAATGTTAGAGGAAACAAATCTGAGGAAATCTCGCATCAGCATTCACTCGCGGCAAGAGAGCTCCTGCACGATGGTGAATTTGTCCTTCGCTCTGTAAAAATGAAAATAAATTTCTGATTTATGAGCCTTGGTGAAACTTTGTGTATCGCTGATATTCACTTGAGTAGTAATGGTGCAGACGAAAATAAATTTACTTTAAAAGTTGGGTTAAAACCTAGTTCTTCTATAATATTCGCGCCAAATGATGTCGTAAGCAAGAAACTGTTCCAATTTTGTATGTTGAGCAAGAAATGCTTCGATCGAGGTACTTGGCCAGAAAGCAGTAGTGCCTTTGGCTCTGGTGGCGGTGTAAATAGTGGTAATTTGTTGTCCTTTCCGTGCGCAGAACATAATCCCGGCGGTTCGTGCTGAAGCCTCAAAACATTACAATATTGACATTGTTCATTGTTCCGAAGTCGAGAAATACATCCGCAATGTAATCGACTGTTGAATCGTATCTGAACGTCATATGCTCTATTCGAACTGTTACGTTTGGCCGTCTGTGCGTAAGCTCCAACTGAACGAATCGAACTCGACTGTATCCGTTTTTCCGGAGTTATAATAGGTCGTGGTTGAGAAATTTTTATTCTATTTGCCTCCAAACGCTGTCTACTCTCTTCATTAGACTCTTTGACTCGACGGTCGTGCAGTTTGCTTACGTAAAGAAATTAGTAACTGTCATGATGGATGTTTTGTGGAAATGAGACGGAAACGAGAAAGAAAGTTGTATTTCTTCCGTATTTCACGACTTCTGTGTTAATCTGCGACCGGTTCAGGATGATATTAAAGTTTGTGAGCTCGCTCCCTATGCACCGTGCACTTAATGATGAGGATTAGAATTACAGGGCTCTTACTTTTCCAAGGTTTTACAGGTACAAATATGACTGATGGCGGGAATAGAACCGTAAAATCACCAAATTTGCATTTTGTGCCTCACATATGTTCTATGAGTGCACCTCTCATCACACGACGCACGTCAAAGCGACAGTCACGTTCCATGACTTTAGTAGCAACAGCCTGTCAATGGTCACCACAGCAGCATTAATGCGTTCTCTTAGCTGTTCCAGTGTTCTTGGCAGGGGGGAGGGGGATACGTAAACACGGTCTTTAATGTACCACCAAATGAAAAAGTTAAAGCGTTAGATTAGGCGAGCTGGGGACTAAGGGAAGATAGCCACATAATCTTTACCAATATGCCCAATGCACCATTGCGGAAGTTCATTGTTTAGGGTTGACGAACATCGAAGGTCCAACAAGAGGGAGCCCCCTCTTGTTGGAAGATAAAATCCTCGGAATCAGCAGTCAGTTGTGGAAACAACCACAACGGTAGCATATCAAGGTAAACGGTACCAATCACAGTCTTCTCACAGAAGGAAAACCCCTATAGTTTCGGCTATGACACTGCACAGAAAATATTAAACTACGGTGAATCTCTTTCATGAGCAACAATTTCATGAGGATTTTTAGTGCCTCACACTCTCACAATGTCGCAATTAGCCTTTCTAGATAAATGGAAGTTTGCTTCGTCACTCAATATCAACTTAGAGGCGAAATGTTCATCGACAAGTGCTTGCTGAATTGTGATACAGAATTGAAGGCACTGGCTATAATCACCCTGTTTCAATTGTTGTACGAGCTGTAGACAGTACGGTTTGCAATGCAGCCGCAGTCGCAAAAGCTTTCTCACTCCTGTTTGGAAGATCGTGGCTTGGACAGACCATTGATTTTTTTGAACTATATATGAAACTGTCCCTCCGTTCTTCACGGTTGCTTCTGGCACACTTTGCCAACCGGTACTTTACTGTTTACAGAGACAACCAGAATCCTTAAATTGTCGATATCAACGCACAATGCTCTGTTTATATGACTGTTACTTTCCATATTTCCTTTTGAATGCACGCTGCGCTAACGTAGCAGACAAACATCTGACATATTCCAACAGACAACAACTTTTTCCTTGCTTTGTCAACATTTTGTCATGCTACTGCAGTCGTAACACCAACTGATGGCGTAATGCAAACACGGCGAGGCTATAGTTCTATCTATGCGTCAGTTATATGTGTACATTTAATACTTTTGAAAACGTAGCAGCTCTGTTTATACAACAGGTGGGTAACAGGGAAGGAGCTTACAGCTGCCAACTGTATAAATGCCCTATAGTATTTAATTTTCAGCATAGAGAACAACAAGAAATTCTAATGGCACCAAAATAATATGCAGCTCACACATCGCAAACCTACCTCTTAAAAAACTCATAATGCACGAAAAACGAAACTTAATAATGGAGGTTATTTTCTGAAACGTGCCATGCAGACAAAAAGGATAACTGCGACTGACAGTTGGAAATAATCTTTCATAACATACAAAGCAATTGTTCTTGCACACCTAGACTTTCATCAAGAATTTCTAACGGATAGTATTATATTGAAATGGATGTTAACACAACCAATGGACATCGTTGAACAGTACAGTCTGGATACGAACGTTATAAATTATTTCCAGAGTTTTTAAACGATAGTCATACAGTCTCCAGTTACTCATTATCGAATAAACTGGTCTTGATCTACATCTACATCTACATGGATATTCAGCAAATCACATTTTCCTTATTTAATCGTGATTATCGTTCCTCCCTATGTAGATCGGTGTCAACAAAATATTTTCGCATCCAGAGGAGAAAGTTGGTGACTGGAATTTTGTGAGGAGATACCGTCGCCTTTCTTTTAATGATTTCCAGCCCAAATCCTGTACCATTTCTGTGACACTCTCTCCCACATGTCGCGATAATACAAAACGTGCTGCCTTTCTTTGAACTTTTTCGATGTACTCCGTCAGTCCTATCTGGTAAGGATCCCATACCGCACAGCAGTATTCTAAAAGAGGACGGACAAGCGTAGTGTAAGCAGTCTCCTTAGTAGGTCTGTTACACTTTCTAAGTGTCCTGCCATTAAAACACAGTCTTTGGTTAGCCTTCCTCACAACATTTTCTATGTGTTCCTTCCAATTTAAATTTAAGTTGTTCGTAATTGTAATACCTAGGTATATTAGACTGATTTATCGTGTAACCGAAGTTTAACGAGTTCATTTTAGCACTCATATGGATGACCTCACACTTTTCGTTATTTAGGGTCAACTGCCACTTTTCGCACCATTCAGATATCTTTTCTAAATCGTTTTGCAGTTTGTTTTGATCTTCTGATGACTTTATTAGTCGATAAAGGACAGCGTCATCTGCAAACAACCAAAGACGGATGCTCAGATTGTCTCCAAAATCGTTCATATAGATAAGGAACACTACCTTGGGGAACGCCAGAAATCACTTCTGTTGTACTCCATGACTTTCCATCAATTACTGCGAACTGTGACCTCTCTGACAGCAAATCACAAATCCAGTCACATAACTGAGACGATATTCCATAAGCACGTAATTTCACTACGAGCCGCTTGTGTGGTACAGTGTCAAAAGCCTTCAGGAAATCCAGAAATACGGAATCGATCTGAAATCCCTTGTCAATAGCACTCAACACTTAATGTGGATAAAGAGCCAGTTGTGTTTCACAGGAACGATGTTTTCTAAACCCACTTTGACTGTGTGTCAACAGACCGTTTTCTTCGAGGTAATTCATAATGTTCGAACACAATATATGTTCTAAAATCCTGCTGCATATCGACGTTAACGATATGGGTCTGTAATTTAGTGGATTACTCCCACTACCTTTCTTGAATATTGCTGTGACCTGTGCAACTTTCCTGTCTTTGGGTACGGGTCTTTCACAGTGCGAACGGTTGTATATGATTGTTAAGTATGGAGCTAGTGCATCGGCATACTCCGAAAGGAACCTAACTGGTATACAGCCGTTACTCATGTTGGCAGCTGTTCACGATTCGAATTCTAGAATATTTACTTCCTCTTCTCTTGTGAAGGCATTTCGGAAGGCTGTGTTTAGTAACTCTGCTTTGGCAGTCGGCCGTTGTGGCCGAGTGGTTTTAGGCGCTTCAGTCTGGAACCGCGCGACCGCTATGTCGCAAGTTCGAATCCTGTCTCGGGCATGAATGTGTGTGATGTGCTTAGGTTAAATGGTTCAAATGGCTCTGAGCACTATGGCACTTAACTTCTCAGGTCATCAGTCCCCTAGAACTTAGAGCTACTGAAACCCAACTAACCTAAGGATATCACACACAGCCACGCCCGAGGCAGGATTCGAACCTAGGACCGTAGCGATCGCGCGGTTCCAGAATGTAGCGCCTAGAACCGCTCGGTCACCCTGTCCGGCTCTGCTTCGGTTAGTTAGATTTAAGTAGTTCTAAGTCTAGGGTACTGATGACCTCAGATGTTAAGTCCCATAGTGCTTAGAGCCATTTTTTGACCTCGGATGTTAAGTACCATAGTGTTAAGAGCCATTGGAACCATTTATTTGCTTTGGCAGCACTATCTTCTATAGTATCTCCATTGCTATCGCGTAGAGAAGGCATTGATTGTTTCTTGCCGCTAACATACTTCACCTACGACCAGAATCTCTTTGGATTTTCTGCCAGGTTTCGAGACAAAGTTTCGTTGTGCGTATCTCGCATTGAAGTCCGCGCTAAATTTCAAGCTTCTGTAAAAGATCACCAACCTTGGGGATTTTGCGTTTGTTTAAATTTGGCATGTATGTTTCGTTGTTTCTGCAACAGTGTTCTAACCCGTTTTGTGTACCAAGGAGGATCAGCACCGTCGTTTGTTAATTTATTTGGTATAAATCTCCCAATTGCTGCCGATACTACTTCTTTGAATCTAAGCCACATCTGGTCTACAATTATATTATTAATTTGGAATGAGTGGAGGAAGGCGTCAAGTGAATTTTTATATGCTTTTTTGAATAGGTATATTTTTCGCTTATTTTTTGTGGATTTGGGGATTACAATATTCAATCTAGCTACGACAACTCTGTGTTCACTAATCCCTGAATCGGGTTTGATGCTCGTTATTAACTCAGGGTTATTTGTTGCTAAGAGGACAAGTCTGTTTTCACAACCGCTTACTATTCGCGTGGGCTCATTAAGGCTCATAAACTGCTGGAAATAATTTCCAGAGAATGCGTTTAGCACAATTTCGGATGAAATTTTATGCGCACCTCCGAAATTGAACATTTATTTTCGCCAACATATCGAGCGTAAATTAAATTCAACACCAACTAATATCGTATGAGTCGAGTACGTGTTTGAAATCAAACTCAAGTTTTCTTTGAAACTTTCAGCAACTGTATCATCTGAATTTGGGAGGTCGGTGAAATGATCCAATTATTATTTTATTGCGGTTGCCAACAATGACCTCTGCCCATACTAACTCACAGGAAGTATCTACTTCAATTTCGCGAGGAGATAAACTACTTATGACAGCAACAAACACGCCACCCCCAACCGTGTTTAGCCTATCCTTTCGGAACACCGTTATGTTCTTCGCACGCCACACAGCCCCTGCTACCCGTGTAGCCGCCCCCTGCGTGCTGTGGACACCTGACTTATTCAGCGGAACCCGAAACCCAACCACCCTTTGGCGCAGGTCGAGGATTCTGCAGCCTACACGGTCGCAGAACCGTCTGAGCCTCTGATTCAGACCTTCCACTCTGCTCTGTAGCAGAGGTCCGCAATTGGTACTGTCGAATGTGCTGCAAATGGTCAGCTCTGCTTTCATCTTGCAAGCAAGACTGGCAGCCTTTACCACTTCCTGTATATGTAATACCTGTATGATACTGTCTAATGGATTTGTATTATTTCAACTGGATTTATATCAATATCGATCTTTTCATAAATCTCACTAAATTTTTCATCTCGATATATCTTTATTAAACTTCTCGAATAATATGTTCTATTAGGCGCAGTCAAATGAAAACGAGACAGCTGAAAAGAGGAAGAAGCTGTTTATTACTTCGAAAGTGATCGCTATAACTGTTAAGATATTTGCCCCACTGTGAAACAAAACGGCCAGTGCCTTCATGGAAAAACGTTCGCGGTTGCCTACGAAACCATGATTCTATGCAAACGTGCACCTCTTCGCCGGAAACAAACCGACGACCACGAATGTCTTCCTTCCGCGCTCCAGAAATATGGAAATCGCATGGGGAGATATCGGTACCGTATGGAGGATATGTAAGGGGTCCGAGGTGAAACTTCTGCGGCGTAGTCGAAACATCCTTGGCAACATATGGACCTGCCCACATGTTTCGAGGACGCTGCAAAAGTTTCGCTGGGAAGCCCTTGGACATCCTTCACACAGTCCTGATCTCTCTCCATGTGATTTCCATATTTCTAGGGCCTTGAAGAAAGACATTCGTAGCCGGCCGGGGTGGCCAAGCGGTTCTAAGCGCTTCAGTCTGGAACCGCGTACCCGCTACGGTCGCAGGTTCGAATCCTGCCTCGGGCATGGATGTGTGTGATGTCCTTAGGTTAGTTAGGTTTAAGTAGTTCTAAGTTCTAGGGGACTGATGACCTTAGAAGTTAAGTCCCATAGTGCTCAGAGCTATTTTTTTGAAAGACATTCGTGGCCGTCTCTTTGCTTCGCAGGAGGAGGTGCGCGCCTGAGTACAATCATGGTTCCGTAGGCAATCGCAAATATTTTTCCATGGAGGCACTGACCGTCTTGTCTCACAGTGGGATAAATGCACTAACAGTTGCGGTGATTAATTTTTTTCCCATCCGTCCCATTTTCATTTCACTGCCCCTTATACATACAACATGTGATCAAATAGTATCCGTACACCTGAATGAAAATGACTTACAAGTTCGTGGCGCCCTCCATCGGTAATGCCGGAATTCCATATGGTGTTGGCCTACTCTTAGCCTTCATGACAGCTTCCACTCTCGCAGGCATACGCTCAATCAGGTGCTGGTAGGTTTCTTGGCGAATGGCAGCCCATTCTTCAGGCAGTGCTGCACTAAAGAGAGGTATCGATGTCGGCCGGTGAGGCCTGGCACAAAGTCGGCGTTCCAAAACATCCCAAAGGTGTTCTGTAGGATTCAGGTCAGGACTCTGTGCAGGCCATTCCATTACGAGGATGTTATTGTCGTGTAACCACTCCGCCACACGCCGTGCACTATGAACAGGTGCTCGATCGTGTTGAAAGATGCAGTCGCCAACCCCGAACTGCTCTTCAACAGTGGGAAGCAAGAAAGTCCTTAAAACATCAATGTAGGCCTGTACTGTGATAGTGCGACGCAAAACAACGAGGGGTGCAAGCCCCCTCCACGGAAAACACGACCACACCATAACACCACCGCCTCTGAATGTTATTGTTTGCACTACATACACTAACAGAAGCCGTTACCGGGAATTCGCCATACCCACACCCTGCCATCGGATCGCCACATTGTGTACCGTGATTCGTCACTCCACACAACGTTTTTCCACTGTAAAATCGTCCAATGTTTACGCTCCTTACACCAAGTGAGGCGTCGTTTGTCATTTACCGGCGTGATTTGTGGCTTATGAACAGCCGCTCGACCATGAAATCCGTTTTCTCACCTCCCGTATAACTGTCATAGAACTTGCAATGGATCCTGATAAACTTTGGAATTACTGTGTGATGGTCTGGATAGATGTCTGCCTATTACCCATTACGACCCTCTTCAACTGTCGGCGGTCTCTGTCAGTCAACAGACGAGGTCGGCTTCTACGCTTTTTTGCTGTGCGTGTCCCTTCATGTTTCCACTTCAGCATCACATCGGAAACAGTTGATCTAGGGATGTTTAGGAGTGTCGAAATATCTCGTACAGATGTATGACACAAGTTACATCCAGTAACCTGACCACGTTCGAAGTATGTGAGTTCCATCCACAGAGCGCCCCATTGTTCTTTCTCATGACGTCTAATGACTACTGAGGTCGCTGATGCGGAGTACCCGGCAGTAGGTGGCAGCACAATACACCTAATATGAAAAACGTATGTTTTTGGGGGTGTCCGGATACTGTTTATCACATAGTGTATATTTGCTGTTCATATTCCAGAGTCAAGGGAATTGCTTTTTCATGGCTTTGCAGGTGTAGCAATTGTTTCTTCTTGTAATGTTTCTCTGTGAATATACATGTGTTTTGGGTACATCAGTTTTGACCACACCATTCGTATACTCATTGTGTTTTCTTCCCCAGTTTTCCGCGACCTATGGTTCACTTCAATATGACACTGTGATCTAGTTCTGCTGCTTCAAGAAAATCTTTGGCAGTTCTGTATTATCAATGTTGTTGAACTGTTTATCGCCTTCGCCATCTTGTGTAATCTTGTCACCTTGCAAACAGGTTATTTCGCTTATTCCATGATGTTATTCAGTTTATGGAAAGTCAAATCTTAATGAAGATATCGTTAACTCATAACATTAGAAGCGCCGTCACGCTGAATTCTGTCTAGCGGAAGTTTGAAATCGATAGTGGTTTTTGCACTGTTATTTCACAGCAAGTAATCTCACCTCCTTAGTTTCTGTGGAACTGCGGTACTGCTGTCTTCCACTGCTGACGTAAGGCATCACAGTGAAGTGATGTGTTTGTGCCAGTCGGTTGTGTGGAATCAGCCCAGTGATATCTGTCAACGTAAGTACATGAGCTAATGGCAGAGGGGGCTGACGTGTCTGGACGTACCCGTGAATGTGCCGTGTGAAGCTGACTGATTTGTCGGTGTATCAGCACGAACTGTTCAATCAGTCTACAAGGAATGGTGTATCACACCATGTAACTCAACATAATAACACTGGTCGTAAAAAGATATTAATCAAGAGCGCCGAGTGTCACACGTTGTCAATGGCAACCGGTTTCAAACCCAATAACCCATCTGACGGAACACTGCGTGCATAGCACATTTGAGTCGGGTACCTTGCAACATGCTACATATCACAGTTGCTGACTGGAGGCATGCAAGGTGGTCCGACAATTCGCGACTTGCCCTCTTTTAAAATGATGCATGGAGCAGAGATCTCTGACAGTCCAATTAACGGTCTAACCCACGACATGTGGAGATGCAGTTGTGGCCAAAGGCGTTTCTGTTATGTTCTGAGAGTGTTTTTCGTTCCATAACTTGGGCACACTAATTCAGGTTACCGTGATTGTGAACCAAAATTTTTATGTCAATAATCTCGTTGACCAAATGCTGCCTTTTGTTGTCAAGATGAGGATACTGTCCTCCAAGATGGCAACAGCCATGTTGAGAAGGACTGCACGCATACGCTCCTGGTTTGACGAACACGGAGACACTCTGTCGCACCTCGCTTGGTCAGCTACGTCATCCGATCGTATGCCCAATGAAAAGTCTGGGATTATTTGGAACTGTGGGTTAAACGTGGCAGTCAACATCTTCACAATTCGGCAGTTCTACTGGATCTAATGAACATCGCAAGGCATCAGCTAGATACGGCATATCTGAAGAAACTTATGGAGCCTCTTTCTCACCGAATTGAGGCCGTTAACAAGGCTGGAGGCAGTGTCGCATGGTGCTGGCGTGATGTCTCCCGGAGGCGCGCTTATATTGGGTGTCCCAGGAGAAACGGTCAGTAATCGGAGATATGACAGGAACGATCATTCGAAATAAAAAAAAAATCAAGTTAGCAAGGACTCTAAAATACACACCACGAGAGTTATGAGCAGTTCTTCAATTTCGTTACTGTGAAACAGATCTCTTCTATTGCAAGCTATTTGTTGTCCGTATTTTGAGAGGGAGCAGTATGAACAAAAACAACAAAAAAATTCCAGGAAACATGGGATTTCAAGTGCTTACATTAAAGGCTATCAGCACTTTTTCATCTTCGCTACTGTGAAATACATCTCTTGTACTGAATAAGAGTTCATAGCTCATAAGGTATGAATTTTAGAGCTAATGTTTACTGGCCTTTTCTTCTTGTTTTGATCCGTACTACGATTTTTCAAAGTATGGAAAGCCTGCAGTAGAAGACATTTGTTTCACAGTATAGAAGATAAAGTACTGCTCATATCTCTTAAGGTATGCCTTGTAGAGCCCATATTTACTGGACTTGATTCGAATATCATTCCTGGCGTATTCCTGAATATTGATCATTCCACCGGGGATACCCTGTCTCGTCTACTATCGTTCGCACCCCCCCTGCAAACCTGGATACTAGTCACTTACTTCTTGTCAATATTTTCTTCTCTGTCTCAAACCAAAATGGAAAATGTCTAACGTATTTCGCTCCCTGCAGTTCTTAGACACGAACTTTCGATCCTTTTTGTAGAATGGAGGAATGAGTGCTCTTTTGTAGTCTCTACGCATTTTATCTGCGGCCTGTATTTCATACAACAGATGCATTACCTGTACATGAAGCATGTATTCTACTCCTTTTAGCAACTGTGCCTCTGTCTGTCTGCTGTTTAATTCGCTGATACATATCTCGACATCTTCCCCTTGCAGCAAATCCTGATGCTGAATTGGTTTTGAAGATTCTTCATTAATCAGAAGCTCGCCAAGTTCTCTTCCCACCTTTTCTGTAGTATATTGTCTTTAGTGGCTATCATTCTATCGCATCCATCAAGAGGGAAACTGGTATCCGTCTCATGTCCTGTTTGTTTTTTTATTGCTTGAATTCCTTGCCTGGTGGAGCAGATATTTGCATTTTACTTCTTACATAACCTGAGTCGTGTATCTTCTCTTTTCGGTAAGTAGCACCTTTGTGTTCCACTTCTGGCCTGTCATTCATTGTATTATCTAACCATTCTTCCCTCGTCTACTTAAGTTTCCGCGAGCATTTACATATTTGTCATTAATCCACCTATCGCTCTTGTTTAATTTTCCATTTTTGCGCAATTAACTCCGGTGTTTTAGCGCTACCTCGTTTATCCGGAGGAATACTACTATTCTTCTGCTGTCACTTAGCATATCATATCGATTTCCTACTTCCGCAGCGTAACTGGGTTTCTCTTTGCTACCTTACAGATCCTTAGCGGACACCCACATTCCTCTGTCATTATTCCTTCCATTATTCAGGTTAACGTTAGTCTGACGAGTAACCTAGATGTGACCTGTAATGGTGTATGCTGCACGGTGAATCCCTACGTCTGCAATTTTCTGGGTATGAGCATATGGTCTGTTTAATTAACTGTTCGATAAAATGCAGGTTATTGTTTGTATTCTTGTGTGGTCCAACAATGTTGACGTTTCTTCAGTTGTAAAGCGGCTGCTAAACTAATAAATCGCCTTGGATTCATCGTGCACACTATTTCTTTTCGTTTTTGATTTGAAGAGGGTTGGGTTGTTTGGGGAAGGAGACCAGACAGCGAGGTCATCGGTCTCATCGGATTAGGGAAGGACGGGGAAGGAAGTCGGCGTGCCCTTTCAAAGAAACCATCCCGGCATTTGCCTGGAGCGATTTAGCGAAGTCACGAAAAACCTAAATCAGGATGGCTGGACGCGGGATTGAGCCGTCGTCCTCCCAAATGCGAGTCCAGTGTGCTAGCCACTACGCCACCTCGCTCGGTGATTTGAAGAATACCTCCTCCCCTATATAAGTATTAAGATCATCCAACATTCTTCTCACGTAATGATGATACCACGCTTCCCACCCTTTTGGTAAAAAATATCCTTTTCGTCCTTGGGCTTATTATGTGTTTTATTAATTTAGTGTTAACTATTTATGTTGTCTGGTCAGATACTCTATTCATTTAATCACAGGCTTAAAGTCTATTTCATGGTATGAAACAAATTCCTTGCTATATCCCATTAACGACTAACTTCACCGTTTCGCCTAACGGATACGTTGGTCGTACCTCCCACATAGATTTCTGTGGTTATTTCACGCAGTGTCGGTTGTCTGTTAGCACTGACGACTCTACGTAAACGCCGCTGCTCTTGCTTTTTAAGTGAAGGCCGTCGGCCACGGTTTCCGTGATGAGACGTAATTCTTGAAATTTGGTATTCTCGGCACACACTTGATACTGTGGATCTTGGAATACTGAATTCTCTAATCGTTTCCGAAATGGAATGTCCTATGTGTCTATCTCTAAGTACCATCCCGCGTTCAGACGCTGTTAATTCGCGTCGTGCGAGCATAATCATGTCGGAAACCTTTTCACATGACTCGCATTCGGGAGGAAGACGCTTCAAACCCGCGTCCGACCATCCTGGTTTAGGGTTTCCGTGATTTTCCTAAATCGCTTCAGGCAAATGTTGGGATGCCTCCTTTGAAAGGACGCGGGCGATTTCCTTTCCCATTCTTCCCTAATCCAAGCTTGTGATCCGTCTCTAATGACATCGCTGTTGACGGGACGTTAATCAGTAATCTCTTCCTCTCTTCATTTTGCATGAATCACCCGAGTACAGATGACAGGTCCGCCAATGCGCTGGCCTTTTATTCCTTACTTACATGATACTACCGCCATCTGTATGTGTACATATCACTATCCTATTACTTTTGTCACTTCAGAGTATTTTCTTCAAATGAAAGCACTAGCGTAAAGTGATGAGGGTGTTCGGCGGTTAGAAGATACTTGGAAAACAAGTGGTTTAGTGTTCTTAAATGTTGAAGAGATATATTGATTCAAGTGAAAGCTGTTTTCAAAAGGTAAAATAAATGACGCTGTGTCGCAAACGTTTCTAACATCCTTAATAAGATATTTATTTACAATGAGATGCACTGTGTAAAGGCATTATAGAAAAGCAATGTAGGCTTATTACGAAATTTCTTAATATTTACTACAGCTGTGTATTCTCAACAATGCCTGTTCCTACAGACATGCATGTCTGAAGCAACATTCATTGTAAATTAAATAAGGAAAGTAGCTTGTTAGGAAGGGAGGGGCATAGGAAAGGAGTTTGCATTGCGAGGAAATGCAGAATTTTCATCAACTATCTCTGTTTATTCTTTTATACAACGCCCTTATCGCAGTGAAACTGCAGTTGTATCGAATTAAGTTGTGAGATTAGTGTGGAAGATATTTTATAATGACTGAATGTTAATAGGCGAAGAATCGGCGCAGAAATGGTATCGTTAATTTTTCCAAGAAGAATATGACTGAAGGTAAATAAAAATCAGCGAATAGAAGATAAACGTCGCAATTTGCGTCTATAAATCCTAACGATAATTGCTAAGTGACTGTAATCACAAAGCACAAATCACCGGTAGTAGGAACAGAAAGATCAGCAAGGTAGTACACGGAAATCTTCCTTTTTTTTTCTTTTTGAGGATAAAGTCTGTGACGGTTAGTTTTCTACGAACACACAAGATACTCATACAAATTGCGATACTGTTCCACATCAACAGATACACTTATACTGTACAAATCACAGCTGCATTACACATGTACGCTACTCGTTGTTGTACTACGTAACGAATGACACCCTCGTTTCGTCCACGACAGGAATGTGGAAAGTGCTGCTGTTTATGTGTTTCTGAACGACTTCTCAGTAATCTTGTTACATCGATCGGCGTGGCAGCGTTTCGTACTGAAAAATATTCCTCGATAACGTATTAATCCAACTAAATATTGATTCCACACAAAGGAATTGTCCTACCTCAGCATTTTAGTAACGACGTAAATTTGGACAACATGGTCCAGAGGGGTAAAAGAGATCTGGTGATACAACTGGGTTAATAGCTTGAATTGTGAAAAGACTTCCAATTTAAAAATCTCAGTTTTTTCACCTAGCGTGAAATATTTTTTAATTATACTGTAACTGATGTCTTTTACCCACAAAGACAAAAATATAAAGTCCGGAGAGTTTTTGTTGCAGTAGATGTCAAATAGAGACTGAAAGAAGACGAGCAAGTAAAATAGATGAAACCCTCAAAATCTGTGTTTATCTTGAAATAAGAGTTTTTAGCTGCGAAACGCATAAAACGTTAATGGAAAGATGACATATTTAGATGTATAAAAGTACTGAAAATAAATGTCTTTTTACATTTCATGAAGTACAGAACCTCACATTTTGCTGAATGTAAGTTACTACTAGTTACAGTTATAAAAGAAAGGCGATATCTTGCTATGAGCTGAATGGATATTAGTTATGTTTGTACGGATCCTTTTTCGAGAATCGGGGTGGTTTGAAACAATTTTAATTAATAGTCTTGATCGAAAAACTAACAGTAAACCAGTGACATATATCGATTTTAAAATATCATTAAAAAGACACAAAAGAAAGAAATATCCTTAGTCGTTAATTAACAGGAGAAATGGTATAACTTGGATTAAAGAAAAAATAGATAAGCGAGAAAATACACCTACAAAGGTCATTATTATCGTAGTAAGATGTGGTACAAAATGTCCACACAGATAACTTACGTCACTGGACTGCTACAGCTGATTCTACTGTATCATATACTTAAAAAGGCAAATTTTGTTCCTTCACTATACATAAATCTTTCTCAGATGTTAGCTAATTGTATCATTAGTGAAAACTCTAAGACGCTAAAAAATGGAAATTTCTGGTAAGGTCTTATGGGACCAAACTGCTGAGTTCATCGGTCCCTAAGCTTACACTTATTTAATCTAACTTAAACTAACTTACGCTAACGACGACACACACACATACACATCAATGCCCGAGGGAGGACTCGAACCTCCGACGGGGGAGAAGCCGCGCGGACCGTGACAAGACACCCAAAACCGCGCGGCTACCCCGCGCGGCTAAGACGCTAACTAATGGCGCTCGAGTATATGATAGTGGGGACGATATGTTAACTGAAGAGTAGCGATTCTGTGATTCTTCCCTGTCGAACTACGAAATTACTACCGCCTCTATGAATAATTCTTCGTACAGGATAGTATGATGTGCTTTGTGCAGCTCTTCGTTGGTAACGGTAGCTGGATAATTTCTGAGAAGTCCGTAACACCTTATGAATTTAGGCACGGCATTTGTGAATACAGGAGGGAGAAAATACTCCGTTTTGGAACCACCGTGATATCTTAGATCATTAATTGCGTACGAGGCACGCGTTTCCAGCCACCAGACGACGGTGGTGGCAAAATTTTGGGTTTCACGTCCCTTTATTAGCACGTGCAACGAAGCATACCACGAAGTTAGTGGCGCATTCACACACGCCTATCGCCGTAAGTAGATCTGGATCTACGGGGGGCGAAGTGCGTTACGGTAAATCGTGGAGACCTGGAGAGGTAGCCCATACCGCGTTTTCTTGAGTTAACCACAGGAATTTGGCACAGTTTTCAAAAAGTGATCGTAGGGGGCTGATGACAGCGGTACGGGGTCCATCTGCTCGCAACTACTTTTCGGGCTGCCAGCATGCCCATTTTGCTTGAGATACTGCTTGTACCGAAGCACACATCGGCGGCCGCGCGTACGGATAACCACCATCTTCATGGAGGCTCAACTCGGACGCAGCTACCCATTTTTCCGCCGCCCACCCCCCTTCCCTTTCCCGAGCCGATCCTCCGCTGACGAAAACGCCAGCTCCACCGGAATTACAGAGTGGGGCCGGCTGTGCATTTCACACGATTACCATATCGGGCGTAATTACCCTTAGAGCGTCCCCTGTACTTAGTGACTCGGCTCGCCGGGCGGCGGACCCCGCCACGGCTGCTGTTTTAAAAACAGATGGAATCTAAATACGCTCAAACGCGGGAGTGGGACCACGCCCGGGGGCGATCGCGCCGCAATCACGCCGTAATAAGTTGTCTCATTGAAATAAACAGAAAAAAAGGGCGGCGAGGAGGTAAAAGGGTGGGAGGAACGGAGGTGTGCGCGAGCTGGTTTCGTACGGCGCGAGAGAGAAATCGGGGAGTTTCCCGAAGGCGGTGATTGGACGCGGTTCGTGTCCACGCCCTATTGTAGTACGTTTAAGCAGGAAGCGGCCGTAAAAAAATAATAGACGCGTCGTGAATGGGAGCGGTGGCCGGGCCGGCCCGGCTGTAATTGGAAGGCGGGGGGCGGGGGGCGTGGGGCGGCTACTTGCGACGCTAATGCCCGGGGGCGGGCGCCGCCACGGTCGCCTCTGCTCGCTGCTCGTCTTGCGCCGCCACCGCCGCCGCGTGAGGCACAGCCGACTCTGCGTGGAGACTGGTCTGAGGAGTGTAGAACGAGTGTCTAGACCGCTGAAGAAATTTTCGAGAATCGATACGGCCTATGAAGACGATTTTTTAGTCCCTTGAGAGAAAGTGAACTACTTAGCCAAGATCGCTTGTAAACAACCTTTATTCTAGATTAGTGGTTTCAGTAAGGATGGCTACCATCTTCAGGTCCTTGAATGCATTCAAAAATGGTTCAAATGACTCTGAGCACTATGCGACTTAACTTCTGAGGTCATCAGTCGCCTAGAACTTAGAACTACTTAAACCTAACTAACCTAAGGACGTCACACACATCCATGCCCGAGACAGGATTCGAACCTGCGACCGTAGCGTTCGCGCCGTTCCAGACTGAAGCGCCTAGAACCTCTCGGCCACACCGGGCGGCAAGATTATAAAAATTATAAAAATATACAGAAGTTATATGAACCGCTTGTACTGTGCACAGGAATCTACGCTGCAGATGACAAAGTAATTACCACGTCTTCAAATTATAAAACAATCACAGTGATAGTGGATAACACAATTAACAGACGATGTGACGGCCCATATCAGAGTCGCGAACTGTGGCTACAATGCGTTTCAGTGGTCTGCTACTTAAAAATTACAGACTCACCAGGATGATATTAATGGGCAGGCTAAAGTCAATGACTTAACATTACGTTAAGCAAATATGAAAAACATATAAAACTCCTGGTACTGAACTAATTAAATTCAAGCGAAGACGCATGGCAACCCCACAGAATGCTCGTTTACTATGTCCTGTTAAGAGTACCTTACCGTGAGCTATATTTATCTTCACTGGCCGCAATTCCTACCATCATTTGTTGCTACAGAACGAAACGCAATGTCCGAAAAATGTTCATTGTGGATGACTGCGTCTCCTGATGTCCACGCATGTATGGGTACCACTGTGTGTTATTATGCCACGTTGTCTTCATAGGCCAACAAATGACCACAAATAAGTAGCAATCGGAACACGTAACTAAACTGAGTATGTCGTTGCCTGTAGATATCAACTGGAAAGAAGCTATTATTGTGGATCAAACAGCTTCCGACAGAAAATTTAATGTCGTGGTTTGTCTGCTTAACAGAAGTGAAAGATGGTCTCTTGTATTAATCTACTAAGCAAGCCGTCCATACAAGACTACTAAATACATGGTGGGTCACTAGACACAATATAGATGGCCCTCTGATTTAAAAGAACGTGCAGTATGAGTGAGGAGCTGACAACTACATGTAACTTATTTCAGATATGAACTGGTTACCGTATGCACTGATAGATATTTAAATCTAAATACATGTAGAGTAGGGTAACAGCGTGGCTCGAAGTCTACGTATCGTAGAAGTGGAATGGACTAAACTACTAGAAATACATACATACACGAACAAATATAGAATCCTGCTGACGTAAGTAAACGTTACAATACATCATCGGCTATTAAACGAACTATTTTTGCATGTGAATGTTACTAGGGGAGCCTAAACTGATCAGGCAGAATATTATAAACACCTACCTAATAGCCGGCATATCCGCATTTGACACGGATAACAGCGGCGACCCGTCTTCGCATGGAAGTCATCAGGCCTTGATCAGTCGCTGGAGACGGTTGGCACAAGTCACCTAATCCCCGTAAATTCCGGGGAGGGAGGCGTTGAGCTCTGACACCACGTTCAATAACATCCTAGATGTGTTCGATCGGGGTCATAGCTGGCAACTTGGGGGGGGGGGGGGGCAGCACATCTATTGGAACTCGCTAATGTGTTCCTCGAACCACTCCACTCACTCCTGGCATTGTGACAGGACGCATAATCTTGTTGGAAAATGACACTGCCGTCGGGAGACATGATCGTCAGGAAGGGGTGTACGTGGTGTGCAGCTAGTGTACGGTACTTCTTGGCCGTCACGGAGCTTTGCACGAGCTCCACTTGACCTGTGGATGCCCACGTGAATGTTCCCCAGAGCGTAATGGAGTCGCCGCCTGCTTGTCTCCGGCCCGTAGTACAGGTATCATGGAGCTGTTCCTCTGGAAGCCGAAGGATTCTCGCCCTCTCATTGGCATGATGAAGAAGTTGTCAGGATTCATCAGACCACGCAACGGTCTGCCACTGCGCCAAGATCCAGTTCCGATGATCACGTGCTCATTTCCGTCGTTGTGATCGAGGTCGTGCTATTAACATTGGCACGTGCATGGGTTGTCGGCTGATGAGGCTCATCGTTAGGAGTGTTCAGACACACTTGTACTCTTCCAGCATTAGTCTATTGTTAGTTTCGGTGCAGTTCGCCACGTGTCCTGTTTTACCAGTTTGCCCAGCCTACGACGTCCGACATCTGCAATGATATGTGACTGCCCAACCCCACGACGTCTGGACGTGGTTGCACCTTGGTTTCGCCGTATGTTGAAGACACTGTCCACAGCACTCGTCGAATACCCGAAAAGTCGAGCAGTTTCCGAAATGCTCACGCAGAGTCTCCGGGCCATCACAGTCTGTCCTCGGTCAAATTCAGATAGACTGCGCGCCTTCGCCATTCTTCACAGGAACAGCTCGCTCACTGATACTACAGGCACCGTGCGTGTATCTGACTAACAGCCACTCCTCGTCAGATAACGCTGCCATCGAATGGACGGGTTTATCTCGATAGTAGTTCGCAGGTCAAAATGTTCTGGCTGATCAGTGCATATTATAGGATATCATGGACTGGGGCTGATCGTGCCACATTCTCTCAAGTATTACAAATCGCCCCTTACCACTCAAGAAAAGTAGTAAACTAATTTATTACTTTATTTCTGCGAAAATCAACCTTCCTTCTTTTTTTTTTTTTACCAAGGAGGCAGCGGAATATAATGTGCCACTGTGGGAGCATGCGCGTTCAGTCAGGTTCGAATCATATTGCACATGAAAAAATCTGCAAACAGCTGTTCTCCTCCTCCTGTTTTGTTATTCAGAGAACCACGAAAGGCTTACAGAAGATTGTCTCACTGATATGAGACTTCTGGATTGTGCCACTGCTTGCAAATGAATACCGGCTACTAATATCCGCGTTGAAAATATTGCGCCATGCCGGTTTGACAGCAAAGGTCATCTTCGCCGCCAGTGTCTGGAGCTCGTAGTTACGAAGTGAACATGTCGCAGTGAAACTGCGTAGCAGACACTGAAGAATATCGATCAGGCTCACAGGCGCTTTTACTTCAACGCCAGTCGAAGCAGTCCTGGACTTGTTAGGAATTTGCCCCATAGACATAAAAAAATTCGATATTTAGGAGCCCCGTCATTGGTTGAATAGAGATAGTCTAGCAAAGTACGAGACATTATCATGCATAGCCTCACTGACAAACAGGAATGGCTGCTTGTCGAGTGGCAACGTCATTGGGGTGCGAGAAGCATAGAACGATGAGTGGGATGTTACTCAGCATTCATGAAAGTCTTCAACTAAATTATATAAACCCCTCCGAAGGGATGAAATATTCTTGACAGGACATGACCCGTATCCTGTCTACCGGATGTTCCAAATCGAATATACTTACGGAACAGTATTACGTATGTTGCCAAAACTATCGAGAGCTGCGCCACGGCTCGGTTACTGGTTTAATGAATACATTGTCTAGTTTATATTCATTGCGGTTAGATGTCGGTTGTCTTCTGTTTGCTGGTTAACATCGCATATTAAAAAAATGGCTACTTTGCAGCAGAATTCATTTTGTGTTCTCGAGTTTGTCAAGTGTTAAGTCCGTGATTACAGTGCAAAGACGTTCAGAATGAGGTACCTAACTGATCCTCCGAATGAATGGAACATTCGCATATTGTATCGACGGTTTATAGACGCAGGATGTGTATACATAGGGAAGTCTGCCGTCGTGTTTCCAACGAAAATGTAACACCAATTCATCTCGTCTTGCTAGTTGAGATTTACAACTGCCTGAAAGAACTATTTGGTGTATTTTGAGACGTCGGTTGGTTATGAAGCTACAGAAGTTACAGCTGTTATAGACACTATGTCATGACGACAAACGCAAATGTGTGACTTTTCTGATGAGCATCAAAAAGCTATTGACCGTGATACCACTTTTGCACAACGCGTTATGTTCGGTAATAAAGTGACTTACCACCTTAGTGAAAAATAAACAAACACAGTGTTCGAATTTGTGGACTACAGAACTCACAAGCACACAATGCACCAATGAATATGTATAAGATTCACCGAAAGTCAGTTTGTTTCGTGCGCTGTCCCACTCATCTGTTTATGGCCCATACTTTTTAATGGAGACACGGTTAATGGTCACCAGTATGTTATGTTACGAAACTTGTTGTTTCAGAGGCTAAAAGAGGACAACATCAATTTCTCCAAGAAGGGCACACACTAGGTGGAATCAAAGGTGTGTGATTATCTTAAAGAAACTTTAACGAGCCGTTGGATTGGTCATCAAACAACTGGTGACTTAATACGTCTCAGATAACCTCCACGGTCACCGGATTTGACGTACTGTGACTTCTTCCTGTGGGGTTTCATTAAGGACAACGTTTACGCCCCAACACTACCACAGAACCTAGAAGAGTTGAAGAATCGTCCGTACTGCCATAATATTAATGACGATGGAGTTCCTTACTCTCGGAATGGATAAATAGAGGTCCTGTGTGGTTTTCAAGGGAATCTTACACCATTCTTCCTGCAAAATAATGTCAAGTTCAAAAAAATGGCTCTGAGCACTATGGGACTTAACATCTGAGGTCATCAGTCCCCTAGAACTTAAAACTACTTAAACCTAACTGACCTAAGGACATCACATACATCCATGCCCGAGGCAGGATTCGAACCTGCGACCGTAGCGGTCGCGCCGTTCCAGACTGAAGCTCCTAGAACCTCTTGGCCACACCGGCCGGCAATGTCAAGTTCAGTCAGGTAACAACGATGGGGGTGGAAGCGACCACGCACCCTTCTCTCCAGAGCAGACCACAAAGTCTCAATAATATTGAGATCTGGTGACTGCAGTTGCCAGGTGAGATGAGACAATTCATCCTCGTGCTCACAAAAACGGCCCTGAATGATGCCAGCTGTGTCGTCTTGGAACAGAGAATCACCTTTGGGGAACATATATTGTACCGTGGGATGAATCTGATGAGCCTAAATGGCCACATATTATTTGGCAGTACTTTGCAGAGTAAACATGGAGCTCATGGAAAACCACGATATGGCCACCCAAATCATCGCCGAATACCAGCCATGTTTCACTTTTGGGACGTAAACTCTGCCAGAAGCTGGAAACAGTGTTGAACAAGAATCATCGGACGAAATATAATTCTTCCATAGTCTAGGTGTTACGGCTTCTGCACCACGTTTTCCTGTTATGGGCACTCGCATCGCTGACAAGTGGTTTTGTAATTCCAGGTCGACCTGTAATTGCCTGCTTATGGAGCTCCTTCCCTGTTTTCTTGGTGTTGATTGGATTCGCGAGTGCGACATTCAGCTCTGCAGTGACTATTGCAGCAGTCGTCCTCTTAGTCCTGTTCAGTGACTCCGAGTCGCGATCTGTCAATATACACTGACGTCCGCTTTATGACTTAGCGGATTATCTTTTTCCTCTTTCCCTGTATGCGGTATAAACCTCCGATAAGGTGCCCCTTGACACACCAAACACCTCGGCTACCTTGGTTACGGAAGCTCCCACCGTACGAGCACTCACAATTTGCTCTCATTCGAATTCACTTAACTCCGACATAACGCGCTCAAAATTACACGTAGCACTGATCTGGATATGTCTGACACATTACTATGCATTGAGAACATAACGTAGACGCTGTTCGTGGACAAATACAACAGTGAAAACTTCTAGCTTGACTACCTTCTGCATTTATGTTCAATCATGCATTTCTCGCTGTGTTAGCAATTTTTTGTCCAACCCCTGTACTTTGTTTTGTACTTTGATTGTGATCAAGATACTGAAATAGACAAGGAGTGGGCATGAAATCTGATAGTGTATATGTCATAGTACACGATGAAGAAAAGTGGCAGCTGTCTGATACTCTAGCCAATAATATATCCAAAGTGAAGCTAGATGAGTAACAAAATACAACAGGTCTCGAGCAAGAAAGTTAAATCAGTAGTAGTCAAAACAGTAAAACAAGCAGTAGTCAAAACAAGCAAGTTCTAATGGCAGCTAGATATGGGGAAACGTCACTGCGAATTATGACAAGATCAAAATCAATACGTGGCCTCTCTAGCAATGTGAAATATTTAGGTTTAAGAAGTTAAATCATGGATTCTTAGTCAGATTATTCCAGCCGTAGGAAACTGATTTCATTACCGAATGATTGTATCAATATATGATTTAATATTTGGCCAATTACAATTTCCGAGAACGAAATTCTTCCCGACGGCACTGTCGTGTAGATTATTCTCGGACTTCTTACCGTGGCAGTTCAGCGCAAAACCTCAAGCTGTGGACGATTACCTTCTTCGTCACCTTCAGGAGCAACCGACTGTCTAAACAGCTGTTATGGTGGCCTTACATGACCCATAAATGACTTGTGACTGATCAACAATTACGTAATGCTATCGCAGATTGTGTCAACGTCTGCGCTGGTGGCAGCGCCGCTCCCGTAACGATGTACACATTGCGACTAATATCTCTGAATCTTCTCTGCATCGAGAGCTCGCTTGTATGCACCGCTAAGATTATATCCGCTCTCACAGTTCAAATTCTTCTCACACATTTTTGTTTCTATAGCGTCTTTATTTACAGGATCCCAGTATGTTGGATCCTGGGGCGAAACTTTCGTTTCATCAAACAATATTTTGTGTTCGTTAGTAAGCCTGTGTTCAACTACTACAGATTCCTCCAGTTCTCGAGTTTTAATATGGCGTTGATGTTCTGCACAGAGGCCCGAAATGGGACGGATGGGCTGACCGATGTAACTGCTTCCCCACTCTCAAGAGATGTTATAAATTCCAGGAATCCTGAGGCCGAGTCGGTCCTTAGCAGGGCTTAGCATCTCTTTTACCTTCTCAGTAGGTCGGAAATAGGTCTCGCACCTCGTTTTCCCTTGACTGTTCCTTTTTTGCTGAATATAGTTCCTCCGAAAGGAAGAAATACAATCGGTGGTCCATCACGCGAATGTTCAACAGATTCATGTTTCCTTCCCTTGGAGAACGCTGACCTCATATCACGTGATACACACTCGTTCTTTCGGAATACGTACCTCAGACGATTAATTTCGGAGTCCAAGTGGTTATGGTCAGAAACAGTTTTTGCTCTATTTACCAATGTATTTTAAACTGCTGTCTTCTGGACTGGATGTTGGAAACTGTGGGCGCTAAGATACGAATCAGTGTGCCTCGACTTGCACTACACTGAGTGGCCGAGATGTCCATCCGACTTTCGTTGTACCAAAACATCTAAAGATGGCAGTCTTCCTTCTTTCTCTGTCTCGGTAGTGCACTGGATGTTTGGGTGCAGGTTGTTCATATGCTCAAGGAAGTGCTCAAAACCTTCTACCCCATGTGGCCAGATCATAAACATGTCGAAACATAGAGATAAAATTAAGATAAACGAGTGGGAGTCAGATTTAATGTACGAGGGTTGAAACTTTAATAATGGCAACTATTTATTCTCGTATAAAATAGATACGTGTTTCAAAGTTTTACTGACCCTCAAAGTTGTCACCAGCATTATGTATAACCCGTTGCCAGCGATGTGGAAGTCGTAGGATACTCTTAGCAGTGCCACTTGTGTTGACAGTTCGAGCGGCGCGGTCTATTGCCCGACGAATTTGAAGCAGTTCTGAAGCGATGCCGTGAAGTGCTTCCTTCAGTTTAGAAATCGAGTTGAACTTACGAGGGCTTAAGTCAGGGGAGTGCAGTAGGTGGTATAGCACTTAGGATCCCCATCAGTCAAACAAATCAGTAGTAGCTTGCACTTTACATGTTTGAGCATTGTCCTGCAAAATGATGGTCAGGTCCTGCAGAAAGTGTCATCACTTCTGTCTCTAAGCTGGTCGTAGGTTGTGTTCCAAAAATGAAACACTTATCTATTTTGTACGAGCTGTAAGTAAATAGTTGCCACTATTAAAGTTCCAACCGTCGTATGTTCTTCAAAATATTCCATAAAAAGTTGTCCACTGCTAGAGACAGCGGTGAACCCATAGCCATTCTGTCCGTCATTTCGTAACATTTACCGCCATACAAGGAGTAGGTCGTCGTCGTAACATGTCAGAACAAATTTATCGTTTCAGGCGAAAAGTGATCTGTCACCAGTTTCAATGAGTCCTCCACAGGAACTAGTGAGACAACATCCAGGCTGACTACAGTATCTTTTGGGCCAAATTTAATATGTTTAATTTTCTCAATGAACATTTGAGAGTTTGTCATGTGATGTTCTCAGTGGCCAACTATCGGAGTCAACAACTTCGTTAAATATTTGGATAGCCTATAGGTAGGAGAGCCAATAGTGCCAAAAATTGGTCCCAGTGGAATATCTCCCTTGTGTATTTTAGGTCAGGCCACCACAGAAGCAGTTTAGACAGCTGCTGCTGTCGATGACGGTGGAGGTAATCGTCGAATGCTCGAGGTTTTACCCTGAACTGTCACGGCGAGAAGTACGAAAACGTTTCGTATATGTACAGTTTGTGTTATCCAACCAGAGCTAGGGAACGAGACGGCAGGTATAGTTTGTTAGAAACAATAGATAAATTCTCTCTCTCTCTCTCTTGTCTACGAGGGGGCGCAGTGATAAAACACTGGATTCACTTCACCGGAAAACCACTCACCCATGCATGCGGAAAGTTTCAAACACATTAAGCCGTTCACGGTTGGAGAAATATTCTCTTACTATTTTCAGCTTTTTAGGCTTTAAATGTGAGAGCATGCTAAAAAGTTGAAGGAATCCTCAAAACGAAATTTTATGTCACTATGATAGCCTACTACGGTAGAGTTAGTGAATCTTTTATATTTTGTCGTACCCGTCACAATCACAGAAACATGAACTGGGCTTAATTTAGTCATTTCTTCCACTCGTTTGCGTAGATCTAATTATAAAATCCACATCGTAATTCTTTAGATTGTGAAAGTACAGGCGTCATAAAATAAAGTTTGTAATTTAAATTATATCTATCAAGTGTATCACCACGACATCTGCCTGTAAAATGGTAGTGATGTCTGTCTTTTACATGTGCTTGCTTATAGCGGTTCTTACAGGTGGGTGAAATTTGAAACGCTTCTTCCTCCTCCGCGCTGATAATCGTATGCATGTTTTGTAACACACATTTTTACGTACATTGAAATGTGATACAACTGAAACAATTCCATGCAGTCTACACAATCTCGGCATAGCTGAAACTGAATATTCAACACTGTAACTACAGTGCACGTAGAATGCAATAGTACGTTGCTAATGCACGTTATTGTAGTTACTAACAGCTGGTTGCAGGAAACATTCGATAACTGTGCATATGATGAATAGTAACTTTAATTGTTTGTTAGACGAGTCGAATTTTATGAAATGTTTCTCCATTTTGGGCATGATTCTAGTGACTGGTTTAAATTACGAAACATCAACTAAATGTGCAGCCAACTTGTCTTTAGAATGGAAGTAGCATAAATAGTGTCCACATACTACTATATAAGATACGAAGGAGTATGCTGTTAGGTACTAGCATTAAAAAGTTTTTTGAGTAACAGAAATTGTGAATTTCTGTGTTTGCGACAGGCAGCATTAAGAGAATCATATGTTTCTCACGTTTATAATGTTTCAAGACACACTGGAACCACTTCAAACTCTTTTGGTTCATGTTCCTTTGTCCCTCCTCTAACCATCCAGTCATGCTTACAGTACTAAATACTGTACACATAAGCAGTTGCGTTTTCACTATTTTTCTCAAAAATTCCCACACGATTAAATTCAGTAGGAAATGAACTGTTGACAATATTTAAATTATCTGAGTTATGACGGTAACTAGACACTTGGTACATTACCAAAATTACCGTTTTCTGGCTACAAATGGGCTATATCTGACCACTTGGAGCAATAATCATCATTGTGCGTTTGGACTTTTATCGCGGTTTCTTTGTTAGCTCTCACTATTGGTAATTTTCTTTGTATTCTCCCGAAAGTTGTTTATTTATTTTCAGTGGCTAAGCGAATCACTAACCTAACCTAAGGACATCACACACACCCACACCCGAGGCAGGATTCGGACCTGCGACCGTAGCAGCCGCGTGGTTCCGGACTGAAGCGCCTAGAACAGCTCGGCCACAGCGGCTGGCACTGGCGCACAGTCACCGCTCTTGTAAAAAAGTGTTGCAAGCAGCGCACGGTCCTTCATGGAGACAGTCGTGTTCGGCGTCCTGGGTGCAAAATGAGGAACAGCTACGTCTCGCGAGTCTGTTGGTATACTGACGCTTAGAGAGCCATCCATTGCTCAAATTTTCGTTAAATTTTTCGTTCAGTGACATTGCCCCCTGAGTCACAAATAATTCTGTTCAAATTTGACGTCACTCTGAGCTGTCGTTCTTTTTCTTAAGCGTTCTGAAACTGGATCTTTAATTATGGAATTCTGAATATAAAATATCGGTTTCTATTCATAAGGTATGACAAAACCACGTACGAGAAATTACTGTTTACCCCTCAAAAGAAGACTGTTGTGCCTCTATGTTTAAATAGCTGCGATGTTTAGTTCTCACATACAAAGTTTTAAGAAGTGAATGTGAAAATAATACAGTCGCTCAAAAAGGATTCCTTTACAGATTCTGAACTCTTCCTTGCTTTTTAAGTCTATGATAAATATGAATCTATTTATTACAAAGAACTATTTCTGTTTCGTTGAAACAGACTGGTTCTTCATATTATATACAGTTTGCCCAAAGCTGGCAAAATGTTCCAATGGTTCCAATGGTTCTGAGCACTATGGTTCTTAACTTCTGAGGTCATCAGTCCCCTAGAACTTAGAACGACTTATACCTAACTAACCTAAGGACATCACACACATCCATGCCCGAGGCAGGATTCGAACCTGCGACCGTAGAGTCGCGCGGTTCCTGACTGTAGCGCCTAGAACCGCTCGGCCACACACCCGGCTGGCAAAATGTGATGGAGAAGTCTCAAATATTTATTCAATTTGTAACGACTTACTGGTTGCAATAGATGATTTCCTAAAAGATGTTGAAGACGAATTAGTATATGTACTAAATGCGTATGTTTCCAAAGTTTGACAATATAACAGAACTTACGATTACACCTGCAAGGGAAAGTTAACTGTGAATTAGCGTATGTGTGAAAACGTGAGTTTTTGTATGAAAATGTAAAATAATAATAATAATAATAATAATAATAGTAGTATATCTACGCCATTTTTTGGTTTTTTTCCATTCCATCTGTTGTATTTTATAATGTTGTTACCTCATTAAAATAAATATTACAGAGAAAGAGAGAGAGAAGGAGATTGGAAACTTTCTCACGCAGTACAGTATCTCACACAAACATTTTTTTTGTGTATGAGTGAGAGAGATGAAATTTACTATTCATTATGGTGATGATGATGGTGATGAAGCAGGTGTGAAATACTGTACATAGTTGCTTTATATTATGTGCATACACTTGAAATGAAATTTAATGATGAGGCAGTATACTATTTGACATAAATAGAGGGAGAGGGAGATAAAGATGAAATACAGAGTTGGAACGTTATGTAGCGTGACTGTGTGGGTGTGTGTGTGTGTGTCTGTGTGTGAGAGAGAGAGAGACAGAGAGAGAGAGAGAGACGAATACTCTTAATTCAGTTCAGGTGAAACTTCCATACATTTTTGGAAATGCTGTAGTGTTGCCAATACTTTGTAAAGTTTCTTTTTTCTTTTTTTAAGTGAAGTGTGAAAAAATACAGAGATATACATGTGTTTGTGTCTATGTGTGTGATGGTGTCGATTTACGCAGTTCAGGCAAAAGGTTATGTATTTTTTATGTGGGAGTACTGTATATAAAAATAGCGCCATCTTTGGGCAATTTAAGTTCATCTTACGTAATTGCAAAGCTGCATTGTGGTTGGCTACCTCGTCTTACTGCTCACTAAAATACTACACCCTAATTGGCTACGCGTCCGGCCAATCTGATTTAGGTTTTCCGTGATTTCCCTAAATCGCTCCAGGCAAATGCCGGGATGGTTCCTTTGAAAGGGCGCGTCCGGCTTCCTTCCCTGTCCTTCCCTAATCCGATGAGACCGATGACCTCGCTGTCTGGTCTCCTCCCCCAAACAATCCAATCCTAATTGCCTAGAGAGTAGAGGGCGGGGGAGAAGAATGGTAAGGGGATGATTGACAAGTGATGATAATGATGATGCATTAATAAGGGTGGTTGGTTGGTTGATGTGAAGGAGGGGACCAAACAGTGAGGTCATTCATCCGATCGGATTTCGGAAGGATGGGGCAGCAAGTCGCCCATGCCCTTTCAAAGGAACCATGTGCCTGGACACAGTTATCTTGTCTTTCATAGGTCCTAAATTACAAACAGATAAGATGCAATAGTGTATCTACAGAGTATCTCCATTTCCAGAAATGAAAAATGATAGTGTTAGAACTAGAAATTAAATAAGAGGGATTATTTCTGCGTAAATGTGATTTAAGATGATTCAACTAAGTTAAAATACGACACATTAACGAATGAACTAAAGATAAATTACAATAGTTGTTCATAGCAGAAAATGACTGAAAACAAACTTCGTTGACATATTCCACACCATGGCTTAACAAAATACTTCTGTCTTTGGTAGACCCTAAATTACAAACAGGTAAGACATAATAATGATGTTAGGCAGGTGAGTGAAGCAGGTTTGATTATACAAGTAAAATACTTTCAATACAACATTATTTTCAATACAACATTATAGGAACTGAAATAAAGAAAAGTGGAACATATCTGATCATTCAGTTATAGACACGTGTTTATTAATTTACATTATTTCAACACAGTTTATCTTTCTTCCTTTATGATGTAGTATTTCATGTTTCATCTTGTAACTATGGCATTCTGTAAGCAGTTAGTTTGCAAATGTAGAATCTCTTCCTCTAAGTTTTCAACGTTCATGGTGTTCCTTCTAGGGGGTACATATTCCCCTGCCAGACAATTACAAGTAACCTTCTATATACCACTCTTTTCCAAAGCTGGAGTGAGTTTTTGCCATTGGGCAAAAAGTGTTCAACAGTGTTGTACACCTTGCTGAAATCTTCATATACAATTCTGAAACACAATTTTTGGATAATAATCCACGCTCTTACAAGGCTGGATACTAGTTTAAGTATGTTGGTGATGTGTTGTGCTTATGGGCAGGTACTACCAGGCAAATTCCAAAATTCCTCAAGCAACTAAACTCTGAATACAACAATATAAAATTCGAAATGGAGTTTCGGGCTAACTTCATTAATTATTTAGATCAAACCATAGACATCAGTGACTGTATTCATACTTCCAAGATTTGTTGGTAATCAGCCACCCCAGGTATGGTAGTACTGACCAGTTCTCAACAGCCAGTAACCAATAAACATGCTGCCTTTCATTTCATGATAAGTCACCTAATATCCTTCCCCAAGAGTGAAGATAACGTGCAAATGAATTTAAATGAAATCAAACGAATAGCATCAAACAATGGCAATCCGCCTACCTTAGTAGACTCCATAATGCCAGAAAAGCAGAAGCAATACCTGTACTCTCCCCTTGACCCATCACCTCAAGAACGCACAATTCAATAGTTAGGAAAAGTCGCATTAGATGCAGCCAGGAAGCCTAGATCCAGAAGCGAGAAAACATCATTTTATGTGCACAACATTGTTGGACACTTTGCTCAGTGGCAAGGATAGGACTCCATCTTTAGAAAAGAGTAGAATGTATAAAATTGCTTGTAATTGTGGCAAATTGTATGCAGGTGAGTCTGTGTATATAGGTGAGTCTGGCATGGCAATTAGTACCTGCTTGAAGGAACACCACGGAAGTTGGAAGCTTAGAAAGGGAGACCCTATTTAGAAGACCAATTACCTAGGGAAGGCCAAGGTGAAACAAGAAATATTACATTTCATCCTTAAAGGCAGGAAGATGAACTATGTTGAAATAATAGAAATTGATAAACACGTTTCCATCAACCCAAGCCTAGTACTGAATGACCAGGCAATGTTTGCTTACTCGTCACTTCTAGAGGCAGATACTACTCATAACTCCATCCAAATCATGTTGTGAATTGCCCCCCTTACTCATAAGCCCCAGATTTCTTTGTTTAAGTTTCTATAATTTCTCTCTTTACGTTAAAAATATTTTATTTTTTATAATCACAGCCGTCTCACACCAGCTTAGTACCACTATTATATTTTATGTATTTTTAATTTAGAACATATTGATGGCAAGATTATTTCGTTCAGTCACATCTATGGAATATGTCACCGAAGTTTATTGTTCAATCGCTTTCTCCTATGTAGAACAGTTGCAATTTTTCTTTAGTTCATTATTTAATGTATGATATATTTTGTATAACTAAATAATCTTAAATCACATTTACACTGAAACAATTCTCCTTGTTTTATATCTGATTATAACATTAACTTTCTTCATATACTCAGATAATCTGTAGATGCACTGATTTAAAATCTTTGATCCAACAACATTTCGCTGCACCAGATACTTATCGTCAGCAGCTCGTGGTCGTGCGGTAGCGTTCTCGCTTCCCACGTCCGGGTTCCCGGGTTCGATTCCCGGCGGGGTCAGGGATTTTCTCTGCCTCGTGATGACTGGGTGTTGTGTGATGTTCTTAGGTTAGTTAGGTTTAAGTAGTTCTAAGTTCTAGGGGACTGATGACCATAGCTGTTAAGTCCCATAGTGCTCAGAGCCATATACTTATCTCTGTATATGATGATTGTGTAACAGCCAAAAGCCGCCTCGTGTAATAAATAATAAAAAACGTAGGATATTACACCAGCGTTGTGTGTATTTCATTCATAAAAGAACTACTTATAAATGTCAGATTACGTTGAAGTCAAGACTGTTTGTTTCAGTATGACAGCCATTTCGAATGTTACAGGCCTTTACACTAAGGGGGGGAAGAGTTCAATAAAACATCTTGAAACTAGAAGGGTCAGCGTCACCGCTGTAGCACATGCTAAGAGTATGTTACTAAAGCTAGAGGACATCGCAGATTATAAGTCGGAGTCATTTATGTTGCGACATCAGAATATCTCTGCAGCAGTGCGTCCAAGAAGAACACAGTGAAAACTAAATTCACATAAATTACAGGGACCTTCTAGATTGCAGTAGCCGTTTTCTGCTAGATAGAATTGTTAGTAACTCTAACTATTAATAGTGAGCCCCTAGGTTTTACTGCATATTGGTGTTCTACAAGGGAAAATGAATGACTTTGTACTAAAACAGATTTCCTTTCATTCATGCTACAAAAGTCCTAGAATGATAAGCTAGTTTATGTTTGTCTGTGCAAAATGAAATAAGCGCCAACACGTTTGCCACCCTTCTTTCAAACTATATGTTAATTGATCAATGACGGACTTCAAGCAACCTAAATAGGTATACAGGCCTCTGGCAATACGTGTAGCGCGTATTGTTGTCACTGTATTTCGTGTAGCCTGACTTTCTGAGAAAAATACATGACGGAACAAAGTTTGAATTTATTTATAATTGATCGCAGTCCTATGGGGAAAACATGAGGTGATTACGGGAAAAAACCGCCACGAAATTCCTAATGTACAGAAATATAATAGGGTCGGAATATATGATGCCGTAATATTCAGAAAACACTACTTTGAGATCTTATGCGAAGTTCACATAAACGACAGTGTTTAACACTGTAATCTCAATTTTACCACGTTAAAATTATTCTACGTGTCTTTTTCATCAGTTATACGCTTGTATTAAATGTATATTGTGTCATAATTTGGCAAAAGATAGCACGAAATCTTATTCTCGCCAGGAAACATCTACCATAAAGGGTTATAGAGTTTGTGATTCTCCTTTAATGGAAATCATTTCAGTTTCTCCCTCAACATAATACTTCGCTTCACTCAGTACTACCTACTCTCTCAAATGTAGCTTACATACCAAAAACAGCAGAAATAACAAGTGAAAGTCAACTGTACGAAGAGACTCTACACCAGGGGTGACGATAAAACAGAACGATGCTCTTCTGTTTTTGGCATTTACAACAGGAAGGCTCGTAGTGAAACTACATCTACAATATGATCCATTTCCGTAAGTCTGCATGAACAAAAAGTCAACAGAACTAACATGCAGTCACGCTCAGTTCCATATTAGCATTTATATAAGGACAAATCCCTATTCGTTGGTAATGGTGATGCAGCCACTAAAACCTCTATAAAGTCGGTGTATGTACTGGTGTCACACCGCATTCCAAAAAATATTACATGTCAGTATTAGAGCTATCATTTTCTCCTAGAATACGAATAGGAAGCTAAAACGGAGGGGGGGGGGTCCCACATCAAAAAAGGGAGTTATCCTCTGTTTCAACGACAATAATGTTGCCTTTCATACAAATTTGGTATGTTTTCATGTAGGAGGCATTGTTCTCAAGATGCTTTTTCATCTTTATTGAAATGACTCATGCTGTATACACAGGATGCAGATGCAGAAAATCAACTCGATTAAACAGGTCAGAGTAGGATAGCGGACCTCACATCGAGCAAAATTTTCCATGTAACAATAGGCCGTGAATGTAACCTTGTGGAATTAGCGCCGTAAAACGACACGCAATAAGGGACGAGGGCGTGGAATGCGAATGCGCAACTAGGAATTACAGAGAGGGGGCGTCCATCGTATTTCCGACGATGTCAACTTTCTAGCGATATTGGAGGTAGGAATATCGAGCATTTGCTGTTAAATATCTGATTTGTGACGAGAAAGAACGCTGAAAATTTAATTTCTGTATAACTTTTCGCCATTACCTTAGTTCACCCTCAGGGGCGTACTTTACTTGTTATAATATAAGTCACTTCCCCCTACCAGTCCCAAGTCCGCGATCTCATCGTGCAAGTGATGAGGATCAAGGGGCTACCAAATCCTCCGCCATCAATGGCGTAACAAATCTATCGTATTCTGGGGAAACAGGGATGACACGTTTATTCAAAATCAGAGAAAATCGGAGTCGTTTGGCCATCTCATGCCAAAAATCAAAACTTTCTATGGCACCATCAACGTTAACTACCTCCTAGAGCAAGGAAAGTTCTACAAATTAGGAAAAACATTACCAGTAAAAATGTTACGCAAGTAAGGAACAAGACTGCCAGATGAGAACACAATAAATTTTGAAAATTACAGGCTGTTCAAAAGTAAAACGGACAGAAGAATCCTTAAAAAATACATCCCATCTGAGGGTTGCATTCGCAGTTTCACAAGGGATTCTTAGTTCTGCAGTCGAACTAAACGCTGTGAATAACAGATTAAAGACTGTTTGGTTGAAACGTGTAAATATAAATTACGTACTAATTAATGCATGTATGTCGATCAAACAAGACAATAAAACAAACTCCGAGAAGTTAAACAAGTCACGGGAAGTAAAAGCAAACACAATCTCTCCAGTTCCACAAAATCTTGTGAGAATTCAAATGGGCGATTTCAGTGCACCTTCTGAGATGGAGAGAAAATTCAAGGAAAACTACTGCTGATTTACCTGTACACAAGTGGAGCAATCAAAATGGAAAGAGATCAGTAGAACTGTGTAGAAGCTTCATTCTCGGAATTACGTCAATCTATTTTACCATTTTAAGGAAAAAAATCTCCAAAGAAAAAAAAAAAATGCTGCCAGCCAACACGAATACAGGCGAATTCCAAACTGATCGTATTAGAATCTCGTATGCATATCACAAGGTGATCTTAAACGTTCAAACACGCAAATGAGCAACTATTGCCACGGACCATTACCTAAATCGCGTGAAACTAAATTTAAACCACAAAATATCCAAAAAAAGCTAGTTAGCAATTTCTACATATGATACTAGCAAAATCCAACCACCGGTGTTAGCAAATGGACTTGACAAAATGCAATCACAAAATCCGAAATAACGTACTCACAAGCTGATCAGAACTATCCAGAAGCAAATTCCTTTACATAGGTAGAAAAAACCATGCCTGATGGAATGAAGATTGTGAACAAGCAGTGAAATCTCGACTCAAGGCATTCAAAACATATTGCAGAAACAAATCAGCAAATGGACATGTTATGTTCTTTGAAACTACAAAAGAAGCTTCAAAATTAATTTAAAAAAAAGAAAAGCAATATGGCGACAGTCAACTTTGCGATACTGAAGAACACTTAAAAAAAAGACATTAGGACTTATTATAAAACCTTTAAAACAAAGCTGCATTTGTAGCAACTCCAGACTCTCTGCTTAAAGAATGAAACTTTCAGATTTTGTGTGCGTACTGTGAAGAGGGAAATTTGAAAGTGACCCATCTTCACACTTATTGTACATTCAAACGGTACATTGCCCCTCATGGTTTCCTTATCAAAACCATTTACAGATCTTAGAAGCCAGTATACAGTACGTGCAAGTGGAATGTCTGAACAGATGAGTGACAGAATTGAAGGCCTGCTGTCAAACAAAACTGTTGGAACTCAGTACGTCGCTCTTAATGGGGAGGGGCCGACTAGAGCGAAGACAGCGTCCGATATACCTCACGACTGACTTAACAACTAAGAAAGCCGCAAAGACGTTTAGCAAATGTTTTAAAAACTCATTAAATTGTCCTGCCCCCAAGAAAGATTTCCATCATAAATTCGCTCAAAGACCAATCCAGTTCAGAAGCACCAAATGGAGAGGAAATTGCAAGGTAAATTAAAGCGGTAAAAAGTAAGAAAGTATCTTGTGAGGATACAGTTGTGCAAAGCTCCTGAAATCAGCTGTCCCAGAGTCCTTTAGGAAACACATCGATCATGCAAGGCATTTGGCAAGCTGAGAAAATCCCAGACGATTGGGAAACCGCATTGACATATCCACTGCATGAAAAGGGAAACAGAACAGAAGTTGATAATTACAGAAGGGTTTTTGGTCTTCTCACCCAATATAACATTCTATGTCAATGTCTCCTGGACCAAAAACAACAATTTCAAAGCAAAATTGGTGAGTATCAATAGGATCTTAAATACAGATCTAGCCCACAACAAATTTTAGTTCTGGCCCTCTTTTCCAATCTGATTATTTGGTTCAAAATTTCTTATATTTTAAAAAGGTTAATAACTCCGTGGGTCATAAATCTCTCTTCCAGATTACAAAAAAACAAGGTCTGGACCCTATAACCACTGAAATTTTTAGCGGAATACTACAAAATGGTACAAAATCTAAGATAAAATTCAGGGGAGTAATTTCGAAAAATTTTTTAATTAAAAAAGGAATGAAAGAAAGTCTTGGAATTCTCAGTTGTTTTTCAACTGTGTCTTAAAAAGTATAATCCAAGACTGGCGGAAACTAAAATCAGAGCTTAAAATTGGAGGCCAGTCAAATTACGAAGAACCAGTATACGGACAAGCTGCTTAGATTGTGCAGATGACCTATCGATTCTATGTCAGGACCCTTAGACAGCAACAACGCAAACAGAATTTATCGAAGAAACATCAGAAAAAGTGGGGCTTCAAATAACGTTTGAAAAAAGGAAAATACATGTCGAGCAGCAACCCGGCACCAAAAATTCTAGAAACTAAATACGAAAAAAGTGAGAAAGTTACCAGTTCAGTTATTTAGGCGAAACCATTCAAAACTGGCCTGGAGAAGAGTGGTTACGGAATTAATCCTGAAAGAATTAAAGTAAGGTGAGCACACAGGAAAGCTTGTTGGGTATCGGGTGATCCAGTACAGGTCAAACGTCAAAAACAATAATAAAAACCACAACGAAAATTCATTTTTTCTCCCTGTACGTTAAAAAAAGTTGAAACATATGGCCTTTTTCTTTCATCATTAATAACATTGCACCGTACGTACCACATGAAGACTATTTTGCTATAATGCTGTTTCCGCAGCGGAGCATTTCTTCTTCTTTTTCTTTTACCTGGTCGTTACCCTAGCCTGTTAATTAATAGCTTTGGTAATGTTTGTGACAGAGGGTGGACGGATGGCCTCTCTGTCACCTACACATTTGATCCCCGTCGTCGTCTCTGCTGTTTCTCCTACGATTTACTCTTCCTTGTGTTGATAAATGAACCTGTAACAGTATTTTGAAATTAATTTCCAGCGCAAATAAGCGAGTTTGTAGAAAAACAGAGAGATTATAGAAAATGAATTTTTTTCAACTTCAATGACGACGAAGAGCACTGTTTTATGCAGTTTACAGCCATAAGGTCAGATAAATAATGGAATAAACGGAAAACTCAGTTCCGTAGACAACGAAGTCATTCGAGACGGAGGACAAACTCGGATTAGAGAAGGATGAGGAAGAAGTTCACTCGTGCTGTTTCCGAGGAACCATGCCGGAGTCTGCCGTAAGTGATTCAGAGAAAATCTGAAAAATCCTTGATGGCAAGACCTGGATATGAACCTCTATCCTCCAGAATGTGAGTCGAGAGTCTTTATGCCTCCTTTACTACGGTGGGTCGTATGCGACCAAGTTCAAAGTCATGTTTCGCGTCATGGCTAACCTAGAGGGCGCTACATGCTGTCGCCCAAGGGCACCTCCTGCTCAGTCGTGAGGAAGCCATTGACCCGATCACATCGATAAGGTACGTACGCCGCTTCACTTATCCCCCCTTTTCGGCGGATCTGACCACACGGCAGTACAAACGTATCAGGCCGGATGCGACCCCACTGTAGTACGTAAGAACTATTAATGTATTTGCGTCCGATAATTGTTATGTCTTTACCGGATTTTCGTTTGTGTGTGTAATATCTATTGTAAAGTCGTTCATTTATGATTTCAGAAAAATGGCATTCAACACAATTTTTTCAACCGCTGAAGCTTTTTTGGGAGACTTCTAACGGCAATGCCTCGAAGATGATGACGAGGTTGACGATGTTGCACCTGAAAAAAATGGTTCAAATGGCTCTGAGCACTCTGGGACTTAACATCTGAGGTCATCAGTCCCCTAGAACTTACAACTACTTAAACCTAACTAACCTAAGGACATCACACACATCCATGCCCGAGGCAGGATTCGAACCTGCGACCGTAGCGGTCGCGCGGTTCCAGACTGAAGCGCCTAGAACCTCACGGCCACACCGACCGGCTGTTGCATCTGAAAACGACAATGAAATAGCATCTGAAAATGAAGATGAGATCCTGCCCGAAGTACAGGTTTCAGATGACTTTGATATGGACGATGATATCGCAAGCAGATCAAACGACAACGCGAATATAACGCAGCCGACCGTCAATTTGAGTTGGGACAAGATGGAGAAAGTATTTGGACGAACAAATCTATTCGTTCTATGTTAGTCAGAGTCCGCCTATAAATGTTATCAAAGGGAACCCTGGAGGTTGTTGGAAAAACTGATATCCTGGAATTGATTTCACTTTTCATCACTGATGGAATGATACAAACAATTGTCATGCACACAAATGAAGAGATAGATCGCGAAAGCTGCAATTATAATAAAGACTATTCGTCAACTGGCTGCACGGATGACGTTGAATTTAGACTGTTTACCGGCCTCCTTTTTATGAGCGGCTCTTTGAAAAGATCGACATTTAATACAGTTGAAATGTTTAGAAAATGCACGGGCCTCCGAGTTTTCGCCCCACTATGTCTCTCTGACGATTCCAGTTCCTTCTGCAACATTGCCGCTTTGACGATAAAGACACAAGAGAAGAACGTAAACAAAAGAACAAATATGCTGCCTTTCGGGAGATTTGGGATCTATTCAACGCCAACTGTTCCCGATATTTTTCTCCCACGCAATTCGTTACCGTCGATGAGACTCTACTAGGGTTCCGAGGACGCTGTCCTTTCAGAATGTATCTCACGTCCTAACCGAATGAGTACAGTCCAAAAATAATATCGCTTGTTCATGCGAAATGTTTTTATTTCTGTTGTGAAATAACGTCTGTGAGTAACGAAACCACAAAAAAAGGCTGATTTGTCCTTACCAACGCAATATGTTGTGAAAATTACCGAACCACTTAGTGGCAATGGTCGGAATATCACCGCTGATAATTGGTTTTCATCTATTGAGTTGGTTGAAGAGCTGCAAAAAAAAGGGGACTAACGCACGACGGTACTCTGCGAAAAAACAAGCCGCAGATTCCTCCATCGTTATTAACCAACGCACGTCTCGACCTCAGCATTTGCTTACGATGATGAAATAACGCTCGTAGCATAAACTCCTAAGAAAAATAAGAAAGTCGTCCTGATAGCACCAATGCATTTCGATGGGGAGGTAGACTGTGACACGAAATTACCAGAAATATTAGATTTTAAAACATGGCTACAGGAGGAGTCGATGTGTTAGACAAATTGTGCCATTCTTCGTCCACGAAGAGGAAAAGCAGTCGATGGCCGATGCGCTGCTTTCATGGTATCCTAAATATCGCTGGGGTAAACAGCCTGATTCTTTACATATGGAAACTGAACACGGAGCCATATCCTAATACAATCCGTACGACTTTCCTCAAAAACTTAACCACTGCGTTAGCTACTCCGTGGATGCAGAAGAGATTCGTCAACGAACGTCTTCCTAGGTATTTGAGAGCGAATATAGAACAACTGGGTATAATGCTCATAACACCTGCTACTTCTTCGGCCGCCAGCACGACCAAACAACGGAGACGGCGCGACTTCTGCGTCATCGACAGGAAGGGAAATTCGTATTGTACTTCCTGTGGGAAATCGATGTGTGGGGGACATAAAATTGTAATGTGCCCCGACTGTTCCTCGACCTACGATGATGAGTGTTTGTGATAAACAATTGTGATTCTTTTCTTGTCTTTTCTGGTTAGTTTTTTGTTGTTTTGTTTGTCGAATTCTATATTTTATTATGCGACGTTAGAATTGTGTATTTTGTTTAGTAGCTTGTCGATATACTTTGAGCCTGCAACTGTAAGGGCTGAATTTACCAGACTGAGGTTACCAGCCGGCCTGTGTGGCCGAGCTGTTCTAGGCGCTACAGTCTGGAACCACGTGGCCGCTACGGTCGCAGGTTCGAATCCTGCCTCGGGCATGGATGTGTGTGATGTCCTTGGGCTAGTTAGGTTTAAGTACCGGGTCATCAAAAAGTCAGTATAAATTTGAAAACTTAATAAACCACGGAATAATGTAGATAGAGAGGTAAAAATTGACACCCATACTTTGAATGACATGGGGTTTTGTTAGAACCAAAACAAAATACCTCATATTGCTAGACGCTTGAAAGATCTCTTGCGCGCGTCGTTTGGTGATGATCGTGTGCTCAGCCGCCACTTTCGTCATGCTTGACCTCCCAAGTCTCCAGACCTCAGTCCGTGCGATTATTGGCTTTGGGGTTACCTGAAGTCGCAAGTGTATCGTGATCGACCGACATCTCTAGGGATGCTGGAAGACAACATCCGACGCCAGTGCCTCACCATAACTCCGGACATGCTTTACAGTGCTGTTCACAACATTATTTCTCGACTACAGCTATTGTTGAGGAATGATGGTGGACATATTGAGCATTTCCTGTAAAGAACATCATCTTTACTTTGTCTTACTTTGTTATGCTAATTATTGCTATTCTGATCAGATGAAGCGTCATCTGTCGGACATTTTTTGTACGTTTGTATTTTTTGGGTTCTAGTAAAACCCCATGTCATTCCAAGCATGTATGTCAATTTGTACCTGTCTATCTACATTATTCCGCGATTTATTCAGTTTTCAAATTTATACCGATTTTTTGATCACCCAGTAGTTCTAAGTTCTAGGGGACTGATGACCTCAGCAGTTAAGTCCCATAGTGTTCAAAGCCATTTTTTGAGGTTACCACTTATATGTAAATAAAACTTTTATTTGATTACGTTTCGGTCTAATTTACGTTCATCTTGTAGTATCATTAGTTTTCATTGGTGTCTATTTTCCACATGCTAAAGGTTTTTTTTTTTTTTTTTTTGTTTAACACATGGCTCAATAAATACGTATGTCGAATTCGACCAAACAGTAGTATATATCTGATCTGAAACCACCGCAGTAGAGGAGGGTTAAAAAAGATGCATCATCTCGCTTAGCTGATATCATAGGCAGAGAAAATTTTAAAAAAAGGATCGAGGCTCGGAATCTTATTTTCTGGGATACCCATCTACTTGAAGACAATTCTTTTTTATTTCTGTTTCTCGTTGTATAAACAACACGAAAATTAACACGAATAACATAAACATTTCGTAAATTAGAGTCATTATTATGTTGACGTCCCGTGTACTACAATCAGCATACATTAAAGTATTTTAACCATCTTGTTTAGGAAACGAGCCCGTACCGTGGTCGGTGGGAAACGAAGCACGTGCAGTTCCTAGTTTTTTATGTTTTATTTCGTGTGTTACGCCGCACTACTACAACTGCGCGTTACGCAATCGGGAGGCCGCCCACGCCACTTAGCCATGCCCTTTAAACCACATGGCGAAACAATTTGAGAGGAATGAACCATTCTGTTTGAATATCTTCGCAAAGGTCTCCGTACTGCTCTCGCGTAATTCTAGGC
The DNA here is from genome assembly GCF_021461385.2 of Schistocerca piceifrons. NCBI lineage: Eukaryota > Metazoa > Arthropoda > Insecta > Orthoptera > Acrididae > Schistocerca > Schistocerca piceifrons. Next base: position 478,997,372 of record NC_060138.1, on the reverse strand, counting down.
CGCTGAGGATATCGCAGGACCAAATTAGTTCGGCCGAAGTGGAACCGGCCGCTGCCACCGGAAGCGAGCAGACGACGCTCGCAGACGAAACTGAGGAGACCGCGGCGCACGAAAGCCTCGCGGAGCGGACATGTGCCTTGAAATTACCGCGACTCCACCGGGGAACGGGGTAGACCCCGCCGGCGAGATTAGGGGGCCATCTCTCCATTATGCTGCCTCGCCTCCCGTATTACCGTCTGCATTAAACAGCAGCCGGGAATCCGGCCGACTTCCGCCGCCGCATTACAAGGCGATCCACGGGGCGAAACCGTCGTGGGGGGACCCTCGCCCTCTATTCAACTTTTATGTGCGCGTATTAAGTACGCACCATGATATTCTTTGAATTGTAATAACCTCGTTGTTGAAAGAGCTCACGGGCAAAATACCACAAATTTGTGAGCTCGGACAGCACTCATTTCCTTTTTATTCTTCTTTCCCTGTCTGAAGGAATGGACGGCGGCTGATACCAGGCTTGTCAAATTTTAATGCGACGTCACGTAAGACAACTGCACAGTAAAATGTAAGCCTATTACTCCCTTAAGTGCTGGAAATCATGGGTCTTGTGACGTCGATATCAGCGAGGGGATGGCGGGTCGACTCCCCTTTGCCTGCGACACGTACTGATTCAGTACTGGCACACGTCGGGAAAATGAAGAATCTTTAATTTTCTGAATGGCCCTTTGATACCTGCAACTGCCAGTTTTTTATTTATTTGCATAATGTTGCACAATTTCGGTCTTAGGTCATTTATTACAAAACAATGTTAATTCTTTAGCACAACGTTTTACTTAAAAAAAGTAGTGGCTAAACAGAAAATAAGTTACACTCGATATAGTGACTTATGGGAGGTATTTGTTAAGTCTTTGCTTAGGAAATATCTGCTATGGCACATATTGTCAAAAGTGTTAATACAAAGCGCTTAGCCTGTACCAAGAGTACACTGCATATTTAGAAACGTGATACATAGGTGTCATAGCTTTACGTATCCATCTAACATCATGCATATAGAGGTTTGGAGCAATATGTAACCTTAATGACTTTTCACCTACGTGAATGTATAATCTACCGGTTCCAATAAAACAGGGTAGTATTTTGCATCTACATATTATTGTTAGATCACACCATCTTAAGGTATAACTTTCAATGAACACCAAAAGTTACGAAATAAGAAATTTCGAAACAATATTGTAGCCGGTCTACGACAAATACGAGGGCTATCTACAAAGTACATTACGTTTTGGAAATAAAAATAAATAAAGTATTGGAAATTTTTTATTATATACAGATGAAAGCCACACTTAAATACTACTTTTCTACATAGTTGCCATTTAAATTAAGGCACTTATCGTAGCGATGGACGAGCTTGGACATTCCTTCTTCGTAAAATTCGGCCGCCTGCGCCTTCAACCACGTCGTTACCTCCTTTGGCACAGAAAAGGTGTGATTTTTGTGGATTTATTGGAAAGAGGCACTACAATAAACTCCCAAAGGTATTGCCAAACCCTGCACAACCTCAGAAGAGCAATACAAAACAAGCGCAGGGGAAAGTTGGGCTCAAAGATCTTGCTGATTCACGACAACGCCCGGGCCCACACGGCAAATGCCACTCGTGTTCTCGAATCTTTTAAGTGGGAGTTGTTTCCTCATCCGCCGTACAGTCCCGACCTGGCACCGAGCGCCTTCCACTTATTCCCAGCAACGAAGAAGTGGTTGGCTATGCAGCGTTTTGATGACGACGCACAGCTTCAAGAAGAGGTAACCACGTGGTTGAAGGCGCAGGCGGCCGAATTTTACGACGAAGGAATTTCCAAGCTCGTCCATCGCTACGATAAGTGCCTTAATTTAAATGGCAACTATGTAGACAAGTAGTATTTAAGTGTGGCTTTCATCTGTATATAATTTAAAAAAATTCCAATACTTTATTTATTTTTAATTCCAAAACGTAATGTACTTTGTGGATAGCCCTCGTATTAGCAGGACCTTCGACTTTGTCAGTGTTGTCATGTTGACACAGAATGCAGACTCAGTATTGACGACTACAAAGATACCTTAATACTAAGATGCGGTTTTAATACACAGACGTAAAATATTACCGTATTTTATTTTTCAGTTATAACTGCTATAGTAGGCTTCTCCTAGCTCTATATGCACGCTAATAGATAGGAATGAGAAACATAATTATGACACACGATACACAACCACTCGCTCGAAGAAAGATCCCTACCGAAGGACCGCAAAGCTACACAGGTCACACCAATATAGAACAAAGGCATTATGAGTAACCCATTGAATTACAGATACATATCCTTGACTATTTTCAGTAGGTGTTTAGAACATATACCGAGTTCGAACTTTCTGGTTTACATCGAAGACAACAACGTATTGACACAGATTCAGCACGGATTCAGAAAATATCGGTCTGGTGGAACAGAACTAGATATTTATTCTCACGAAGTAATGAGCGCTATCGACGTGGTATGTCAAATTGATTCTATATTTAAAGATTTCCTGAATGCTTTTGACACAATTTCTCACAAGCGACTTCTAATCAAATTACGTGCCTGTAGAGTATCATCTCAGCTGTGCGACTGGATTCGTGATTTCCTGAGAGAAATGTCACATTTCGTAGTAACCCACGGAAAATTATCGAGTAAAACAGAAGTGATATCTGAAGTTCCACACGGCATGGAAGTTTTTTGGTCTCTCTGCCGTTCCTAATTTATATTAACGATTTTGTTGGATATAAGGTCCGCCAGTTATACAAGACACCGTTTTTCCAAGTTCCCAAACACATTTTCATCAGTCGGTTTCTGTTTTATTTAATCTTTACATTCGGTTTGCATGATTTTGCAGGACCACTTGCGTGCTATTTCTTACTTGTAGCTTGTCATGTTTTTGTGTGGCAAGCCCTTATACATGACAAGCTACCAATAAGAGATAACACGCAAGTGGTTCTGCAAAACTATGCAAACCGAATGTAAAGATTAAATAAAACAGAAACCCACTGATGATGGCACAGAGGTGCTGAAACATGTTTGGGAACTTGGAAAAACGGCGTTTTCATAACTGCCGGACCTTACATCCAACAAATTAACGATTTTGGAAACAATCTGAGCAGCCCTCTTAGATTTCTTACATATGATGCTGTCATTTACTGTCCAATAAAGTCATCAGAAGAACAAAACCAATTGCAAAAATATTTTTGTCCGATATCCGTACGGCGCGAGACGTGACAATTGACTAAAAAATAAAAAAAAAGTGAGGTTATCCACACGAGTACCAAAAGGAATCCTCTAAATTTCGGTTACACGATAAGTAGCACAAATTTAAGGCCGTCAGTATAACTGAATACCCTGAAATTACGATTAGGAGCATCTTAAACTGGAAAGATCACATAAATATTGCTGTGGGGAAAGCGAAACAAAGAATACGTTTTACTGGCCAAAAACTTAGGAGACGCAACAGATTTACTGAAAAGACTGCCTACACTATGCTTGTCCGGAATAATCTAGTGTGATACGGTATCCTTACCAGGTAAGATTGGCGAAGGTCATCGAAAAAGTTCGAAGAAAGACAGCTCGTTTTGTATCACGAATTAGGGTAGAGAGTGTCAGAGATATGATACTAGAATTTTGGTAGCAATCATAAAAAAAGACGTTTTTCGTTGCGGCGAGATATTTTCACGTAATTTCAACCACCAGGTTTCTGCTCCGAATGCGAAAATATTCTGCTTACGCCCATATTCATAAAGAGAAATTATCATTGTGATAAAATAAGAGAAATCAGCTCGCTCGAAAAGATCTGACTGTTCGTTTTCCTTGCGTACTATTTAAGAATTGAACGACAAAGAAAGAGTCGTGAGATGGGTCGATGAGCACTCTGCATAGTATTTAAGTGTGAATTGCAGAGTAGTCATGTAGAAGCGGATGTGTAGGTATGTATAATTTTCGTAAATATTCATTGTACCACTGGTACAAGTTCATCCGCTTTATTGCCAATATCTGCTATCGCTAATGTTTTCTGATAAAAGAGCTAACAAATGTGTCTAATATGTTATTATATCTGGCGTAACTTACATTCTCTTCAGTAACTGCTTTGAACTTGAACTAGAAATAATGTATTGAAGAACTAATAGAAAGACCTTTTCTAAGAGTATTTGAAAATGGTCTCAGACCTAACTTTTGCAACAGGACAAAAATGAAATAAAAATTAACAACTACAGACACCATGATGTCTTTCAAAATACCCATAGCAACTGCAGAATAGCATCAAAGGAAATCTAGATTCTTTCAGATAGTCAACTTTTTAGACATTCGAAAGTATCACGCATTTAGCCTATTTATTTATATAGAGCTGTCTTTCTTGAACACAGGAGTTTACGCTTTCTTTTTACATCATTAGGAGCAAGTGAGAACTTGAATGAACTTAATTAGCTAATGCTTTCTCTTCCTTATTCTCCTACAACCACCTTCTTGTTGAATTTGCATCTACGTTTTCCTGCCCTTTATATTTCAACGTTTGTTTTTCCAGAAGCCGTAAATTGTCAACCAAAATTTTCGGTTCAGTTCCGAACCGTGTAATGTTCTTTGGACGACTGTTTCCTGGAAGTTTTCTGGATTTTCAAACAGCAATTTCTGTTAACTTTCATTTACAGTAAAAGATTAAAAATAATTTCATAATCATATAGCTGTAAAATCTCAGTCGTCTCTTCGAAACTGGCGGACTTTTTTCTCAGAAAGTGTACTTCACGACATCGTCTTTTCCTTCAGGTCCTTGTTTTGCAGAGTGGAGTGAAAATCTGTCACAGGATTATTCATTTCGTCTTTTTATTTAGAATTATAAAGGTTTCCATTATGTATAAAGTCGCATGATTAATTAAAGTACTGTGCTATGTCAGTTTTCTTTTCCACTGCGCTGACTTGCGTTCTGAGCTATCGTAGGCCATTCTATGAAATTGTTACTATTCTTATCTTATTCTTAACAGTTTCATATCTTGAATGAGATATTCACTCTGCAGCGGAGTGAGCGCTGATATGAAACTTCCTGGCAGATTAAAACTGTGTGCCGGGCCGAGACTCGAACTTGCCCGCGAAAGGCAAAGGTCCCGAGTTCGAGTCTCGGCCCGGCACACAGTTTTAATCTGCCAGGAAGTTTCACTTTCATATCGTAATGGGTAATTTTGTGGCAGATCACTATAGTTTCTTCTGCAATGACGTAATATTGCTGATCTTGTGTTACGCTAATTGTTTTCAGTTGAGCACGAAAAAAATGAAAAATTTTCTAACAGTACTGATCTTATTTCGATCTGTTGAATACTCACTCGTTTGGTAAATGCTTTGCGGGAAAGCAGCTCAAAGACAATGAAAACGAGTTCCTACTTATTTGGTCCCAAATATCATGACAGGGAATATTTCTATTATAGTTCGTATGTAGTTTCTGAAGTTAGACAGATATGTAGAGGTAACGCCACGAAGCAGTATGAAGTAGGATATCTGTTCTAGGGAAGGCGAACGGGAAACTTCTTTATCGAGAAGGTTGTGGAAAGCACTGTGGACCTGTACGGGTAACTAAAATATACATGTCTGGCCAATTCCGTAGTAGTCTTTGACAGTATCCTAACGTTGTTCTCGTGATTGCATGTAGGGCAAATTTCCTGAATCAATATACGAGAAAGGTTATTTAGCAGTTCTACCACCGTGTTATACATCTCCCCTACAGATCACGAGAATAAGAAAGATCGCTCATGAAGTGTTTTTCACTACACTTGTAAATGGAAAAGGACAGAGAGTCGTTAATTTTGATACCAAGAATCCTCTTCGATGTACCGACAAAATGGCTTGCGTAGTTTATACGTACATATTTTACATCTGGATGCAGTAAATGGCTGAATGTTACATGTAGCACATTATGGAATAATCGTTATGTTTCATCAACAGCTGATTGAGTTTGTATCAAACGTATACATGCATTGCCTGTTGTGTATTTTATAACAAACTGTTACAAAAGATATGAATTTGACCGGGTTGTAGTGGCATGCTACTGGGAAATCCTTAGAAGCTCTATGGATACATCGTGTGGAAGGTGATTGGACGGTGTGCCTCTATCGTGGTGAATGGTTTAGTAAGTTTTAACCATCACTTTGTCATTTTTCTTTTCTATTTAAATTGTTTCAGAAATTTTCCCATGACCATTGGTGGTGGTGGTGGTTAGTGTTTAACGTCCCGTCGACAACGAGGTCATTAGAGACGGAGCGCAAGCTCAGGTTAGGGAAGGATTGGGAAGGAAATCGGCCGTGCCCTTTCAAAGGAACCATCCCGGCATTTGCCTGAAACGATTTAGGGAAATCACGGAAAACCTAAATCAGGATGGCCGGAGACGGGATTGAACCGTCGTCCTCCCGAATGCGAGTCCTGTGTGCCATGACCATTGCAGACTTTAATTTATTCGTGTTACGATTAGAGTATTGTACACATCACGACAAAGCTGCAGTGAAGTGCATCGACTCTTCTAATATATTGCGCGTAGAATACGAAGACTCTCCATATATTTGTTTGAGGGGCATACGGATGCTACGTATCATCAAAACTTGTGGTAACTCCTTCGTTTACTTTCTTATCTCTACAATAGTAGTTTTGTAATTTACTTAATAAAAACATTTTGGATTCATGGTGCTCCGCACATTGCATAAATTTCCAACATCTGTTCTTAGCTCAATATAAAAGTAAGATACAATTATTCACATCCGGTCTGCATGTGAAATAATCCTAACAGGATGTAGAAAACGTGCTGTATCTTTCGATGATGAAATGGGGTGACCGATTGGATTATAAACTAATTTTCACGTTACATCGTTCATGGAACTTAAGAAAAAAATATATAATTTCGATACCACCGAGCCCGACATCCAAAATGGTGATGTGGCTTGGTTACTGCAGTGTGAATAAACGCAAAAAACAATGAGTTTTCGTATTAAGATTAAACTCTAGTAGTAACAAATGAACGAAAGTAAAGTGTACAGTAACAACAATAAAATAACAGCCGAAAGTGAACCTGTCGCTAGGTTCGTCAGCATTATTTAACAGTAATCTGCATTCATACGTTCATACTAAAAGTATTCAAATGTATATCAGAGAGCACTGCATTTAAGATTAATAAATCCGTAAATTACTACTGTGTCGCCAGACTACTCATCATTATGACATTTCTGTAACAAAATAACTCATCGCACAAAATTTTGCTATTTAAACTTGAGTACTTCGGCCTCTGCGTTGATACCCACTCTGTCTCTAGATTTCAGTGGCCACAAATGAGAGGAAAATCCTCTCCAGTGAAATTACGATGTTTCACTCAACAAGAAGTCAATACCCACTGTCAACTTAGATACTTCAAGCAGCGAAAAGTCCTTCTCGTGCGACACAAAAATATATAAGTTATTCCAACACTGCGTTGGTATCAGGATCAGCATCTCAATATACTATTTATTCGTTAACTAAGGTTTCCGTCAGAGTTACATATAACATTTCCGTTAATAACTTTTCCTTCAGTCTTCAACCATTATCTACATTAGAACGTACGGTATTATTAAGAGAACATGAAATACAAATTTTTCAGACGTTTTATATGTACAGATTACATTAGTGCAACAAATCTTTGTGCGTAATAATTTGTAATGTTTCACGGTACGTAATAAATTTGTTTTCCAGTAGATCAATAAAACAAATGTTATTTTACTGTATGATGTCTTGGTACATTCGAAATTCGATAGGTGGGTGTCGTTAGTTAGTTATACAAAAATTTATTACGTGTTCATATGCTGTGTCTCTTCAAAGATCATAGGGCTACAACTAAATACACAGATACGGTTTCATAAAAGTCTCAAACGTATTCGCATTATTTTGTAAATTACTGATATGTCATCAACTAACAGCTTTACTGAAACATGAATCATTTTTGGAAAGAGCAGTTAGCTGAATCTTATCAGTAATGCATGAAATAGTGTGGTGACGTCTGTGGCCTTTATCAGTACAGTATATATGTATTTAGGAGAAGCATTAAGATCTCTGAAGAGACGCAGCATATGAACACGTAATAAGCAACTGAGGCGCCTGTCAAAATTTTATGTCGGAACAACTAATGCGTCTATCGAATTATGAATGTATCCAAGACAATTGTACAATCAAAAACTTTTGGTTTATTGATCTGATGCAAAAAAAAAAAAAAAACATTGAAGAAGCGGGTATATCATAAAAGCTTTGTTGTACTACTGTAATCTGTGCAGAGAAAATTTTTGAAAATTTTGTGTTTAATGTTCTGTTAATAACACTGAATATTCTAATGTAGGCAATGGTTCGAGAATGAACGAAAATATTAGGAACTAGTCATTAAAAAAACTATTGTATGCAACTCTGTCAGAAACCTCAATTACGTAACCTCAGAAATATGTTTGGGTTCAGTGACAGTTTTTCCACATAGTCTCCTTTTTATTCTTCGTTAACCATAACTCGCAGTGCTATCAGTTCGACCAAAGTGGAAAGTAAATTACGAAGAATAACCCTGGCCCGCGCTGACTACAACCGCCATACAGCAGTGCTGCTCAGTCGATGCTGGAATACTGGTTATTCCTGTTTTAATGACCGTGTCAAAACATGTCGATAAAACGAATATCGCATGGGACTACTTTTGGGACCGCTATATAGCATGGCCGCATAAAATTCCGCTTTAAAAATCATTTTGCTTGTTATGGGAAAGAAATCGACGTTTTCCGTCGAAAGTGGCTGTCGGTAAAAGATATTATTTGTAGTATTTGTTTGAACTGACACCAGCTACACAGTATAAAAATCAAATTCCAAATATTTGCCGAAACACCACACGATTCTTAGGAGAGACGCTCTTCGTATATACACAATTTGTTGTGTCACATAACAAATGTCACATAGCCTTTGACAGTGAATTGTAAAAAAATTCAAGCTGCAGAATTTAGTTTCCATGCAAAATGTATAGCTGACTCGGAGAGCTGTTTTTTAGTTCACAGAAAGAGGAGAATATACCGTTTTAAATAACAGAATCATGGTGCAGTTCAAAGTAACGTCTGTGCTGAAGAATGCGTTTACCTACATTATCACTGGACGCGAATTCCTTCGAAAGGAATTCTTATTAATGTTTCATAGAACCTTTTCTGTCGGAAGGATAGGAAATTATGAAGATTACGTATCTGAATAACACGCTGAAAGTATTTGCAATGATCTCTACTTTACTTGGGTAGACGGTTTTTTGTTATAACGCCACGCTCTTTAAAATGTAATCAGTAAGAATAAATAACGTAACCATCATCAATGAATTCAACAGAACTAACCTTTGTGAGTTCATTTTTTGTTGACGTTTCGAGGTCAACGATTGCCACAGACGAATAACATGTATTGGTTTGGTGACAATTAGGTATTTAAAATGATTCACGAGCATGTAACAGACATTGTCACAATGAATAATATTTATCTATGCTTCATGTTTGTCGCGCATTACCAGATGTCAAACATTCTTTATTAAATAACAGAATATCCATATTGGACTACAATAGGAAACAACCTAGAAAAATATTTTCGCTGACATTCAAATTTTGTAGGACGCAGAACGTACGTAACACGTTAAAACATCGATAAACATTCTAAAACTATCACGGAAAATGCTTAACGTACTATGCTTGCTGTGTGTGATAGGAGAAAATTTCTGTAAGTAAATTTGTGGATTGTCGTGTCTTGCTCTGGTACATATCAACTTCGATAAATTCCTACATAGCCCCTGCCCACCGAATGATACATCACTTCTTATGTCGTTTAGCCGTTAAAAGGTTTTCCGATCTCTGTCCACATTGTTGCATTTTATCGTTTGCAATATGTAATATTTAGCGCTTGTCTTACGTTTATGTGCTTCTGTCTGCGATTTAGAGTGCGATTTTTTACTTTCAGCAGGAATTTCTTTTCCGCTACCTATAGATTATTTTATTTATTTGTTTATAAAGCGTCCCGTCTCCATATTTAACGCAGTCTTTTAGAAGACATCTATTGTTGTATAATATTTAGAAATGTGTCATTCGTGGTCTTATTATTTAGTGTTCCATATTACGTGACACACACACACACACACACACACACACACACACACACACACATCATATCGCATCACAGTAAAAGCGCCTGCGAGGAGGGTAACAACGTCCATAGCCGTGAACTACGACACGTTATTGGTATCATGCATTTTCTATAACCACGAGGATAAAAATAGATTGCAAGAAAATTGTAAGTAATAGAAGACTTAGTTATTTATTTTTTGTTCACCCACATATATTTCAGAACCTTCTATATGGCATGCATTATATTACTACCTTACATAAAAGCAATTTTTTGACGATAATATCACAGTTTGTCAATGTTCAGAGTTTTCTGATTGTTTGTACTTGCAGTTAGTGTGTTATAAAATGAAATAAATTAACTGTAACTAAATTTATTCCACGCAAGTAATATCGTTTCTTCAAACAAAGACAGACTTGGAATTGTTCATGCTCTATGGAGAACGTTGCATGTTGATAACTGAATGTTCGTTAGCAAAATTGATTTCCTTTATTTTTTCGTGAAATATTTTTTCAAAAATTTAACATAGACTCGTTAAGACAAGTGATTTCAGTTGTTCATATCTGGGGCGTTAGATATATATGCTTGTAAAATATGAAGATTTACAGCCTGTTTTCTTCATTGATTTTAATTTTCATGTGGCTTAATATACAGCAGCGTTCACTTGAATCAACACTTCGTTTTTGAAAATAACTTTGTATATTGTGATTTTGGGCTCTTTCTATGACTGATGATGGAAGAAAACTCAAACTTTACTAAACATGGATGACGTTTGAAATCGACTGCTGAGGAAAATAGCTGGGGCAGTCGTCAAAATTGTGCATGGAAACTGAACTTGCAGTCTGTGTGGGAATCGAAAATGTTTTCTTTTGTTTTACGTTGCAATGGTAAAATAACCAAAATTTGTTTGTGTAAGCACGTTCGATTCTGAATGAAATTATTAAAACTTCATGTTTTTTGGTGGTTCCAGCGGTAACATTATAACTGTCATCAGCACCAGCAATGGAAATAACGTAAGGTTCTCGATAGAGTTGTCGAGGATAGGAATGCGTGGAAAACACTAAAAAGGAACACGATTGTTGGGCAGGTTATAAGAAATCAGGGAATAGCTTCCATGGTATCAGGACAGGGTCAAAGAGGGCAAAAATTGTGGGAAAAGACAGAAATTAGATTATATCTGTAACTTTGGGTGCCAGTGGAATTCTGAGGTAAGGAAACTGACAAAAGACAGGAAATTTTGGTGGGCCGCGTCAGATCAGTCACAAGATTTAGAGCGTCTCTTTTTTAAATCACAAGCTAAAATTCGATATAGGATTAAATTTTATTTCCATTCGAGATGCAAAGTTGTAAAAGATTTAAATGTCAGTGTACAGAATTAAAGTTAGGAACTTGCGAGGGTAGATGTACTCGCCCTATTTTGCTAATGTTGATGTCATTTGCATTTTACTTACACGTTCACCTTTCTCTATCGGATCGTTGCAGAAGCAAGATTAGTAAGTTCGTTATTCTACATGCTTAAGGGTTGTAATATAAAACTAATTACTTAATGGTATCTTATTTCTTAAAATCAACCAGATACACCATTTATACATTATTTATGAATATAAAACGTATTTTTATGGTTCACAGATGCAACAAAAGCCGTCGGATGGAGCCTGACTATTCAATGAATAAATGATTCGAACTTCGTGTCTGCTCTTTCGTTAATAATTCTCGTAATAGAGAAAGAACATGTCTTCTTCACAACATAAATCCGATTGTATTAATTTTACATTAATACACTGTGCGAATATTATGGAATTTTCACGGTAAGAGTCGCTGAACAGTGACGCTGGACAACTAAAACACGTTGGCCTGAGACGAAGAATATTTTTTATGGATGTCACTAACAGGTATTATTAATCATATTTCTTACTCATTTCAAGTCATCAATAGCTGGTTGTGAAATATATAAATGATGCTCATATGTTCTGTATATAAGCCCATCGCTGTTAGAATGTGCCTTTTTGGTGCGTAAAAAATAGACATAATGAACTACGTATTATTCGCATTTTTTAATGTCCTTTAGTTCCAGAATCTTCCTCTGTAGATCTGTCTCTATCGAGAAGGCACATTTCAGACTAATTACCTAAAATAAAAAGAAATCAGACAGTTGCTAGGTTTCTGAAATATAACAATAGTATCGTTTGCCTCTTAACCCCTTCAGACACACATCGGTATTTCTACTGATTTGATGTCACACTCCTTTTTTATGCATCCCGCACAAATCTCTGATCTCCCTGTCCTATTATGATTAACAATAGACTCTCACGGTGGAAGTCCCAAAAAGTATCTTCCTTTTACCTCTTTCCACTCATTAGTAATTTACTTCCTTAAGGTTGGCCACACAAACCGCAGCCGGTCATTGGCCTCGTCAGTCAGCCTATTGCATCTTCCTCGGTCCATGTAGTCTCCTTCAGCTACTCCCACCATACACGTATCTCCCCCTCGGTCCGTTACCTCTGATGTCTTCTCCCACCACCTGACTGGTGATCTGCCCTACTCCGCGCATTACACACCCGTACCACCACAGTCTCCTCTCTCTAATAACGACCACGATGTCTATCAACTTGTACAAGTCCTGCTATTTGCGGTTTTTTTCTTTTTCTCCAGTCGTCTCAATCCGTCACTGGACCAAATATCTGCCTCAGAAAAACATTTTCAAAAGTTAGGAGTTTTCTTCCTGCCGCGCGGGATTAGCCGAGCGGTCTGAAGCGCTGCAGTCATGGACTGTGCGGCTGGTCCCGGCGGAGGTTCGAGTCCTCCCTCGGACATTGGTGTGTGTGTTTGTCCTTAGGATAATTTAGGTCAAGTAGTGTGTACGCTTAGGGACTGATGACCTTAGCAGTTAAGTCCCATAAGATTTCACACACATTTGAACATTTGATTTGAGTTTTCTTCCTGTTTTTTGTGACACAGTCCAAATCTCTGCTCCGTATACGACGACAAGTTGCGTTACTGTCCTGTAGATCCTAATCTTCATGGATCACGATATAAGCCGGGATTTAAGTAGCTTTCCGAACTTGAATTCTTGCTATTATTTCCTTGTTCACGTCTTCCCTTTCAATAACTAATGCTGAAAGGTATTTGAACTCTTTTACCCTTTCAACGATTTTACCATCCACATCTAACGATCTGTCATCGATCTCTCTGCCCAGTAACAAGTATTTGGTCTTATCTATGTTCATCTTCAAATATGTTCCCATTGTTTCTTCCATTAGAGCTTTTGCCATCCGAACCACATCTTGCTTATTCTGTGTTAATTTAAAACTACATCATCCGCAAAGGACAGGGTGCTGATCCTTCTACCAGCTGTATTTCTGTATGTACCTACGGCACATTAATTTTCTGCAATAATTCTTCAATGTGGAACATAGACAGGCCAGCAGGGCGACGTGGCAACAGCGTGATCCTATATTTTTTTATGAAAGTTGTCGTCAATAGCCGAAAACAGTGCATACACAACAATGACAATCATATATATAATATTAGAGCTAAAAATGATGTCATCTATCAAGTACTTTGCTTTAGGAAGCACAGATAAGGGTGAATTTGTACCCATAACATTGTTATCGATTACTCGTTCTTGAAGGTCTAGCAGGTAATCTCAAACACAAACTCCTGTTCTACAGAAAATTATGTTAACCTAAAGTGTCGAGCCTAAACGATATGACCATCTGCTTAATACTCGTAGCTTGCTTTTCTGTCTTTGGAAAGAAATAAATCGTTAATTCTACGTGTCAGGTTCAAAAAAATGGCTCTGAGCACTATGGGACTCAACATCTTAGGTCATAAGTCCCCTAGAACTTAGAACTACTTAAACCTAACTAACCTAAGGACATCACACACACCCATGCCCGAGGCAGGATTCGAACCTGCGACCGTAGCAGCCTCGCGGTTCCGGACTGCAGCGCCAGAACCGTACGGCCACCGCGGCCGGCCTACGTGTCAGGGGTCCGATGGTTTGTTCGTAGGTTTTCTAGGTATGTGCCATCAGATGTCTACGCACAGGTCATGTAATTCGCGTAAATAACGGGCCGCTGATTGGCGTACGTGGTGACAGCGCCCGATAGCGACCCAGGTGTGTTTCGTAGGATTTACATCACTGAGTTCACTACAATGCTCCTCAAACCACTCTTGTACGGTTCTGGCAACGAAACGACCAGCGGCCTAGTGTAATAAAAATGTGATTCAGCCGAAGAGCTGACTTGTTTCCGTTGATAAACTGTCGAGTCCCGATGGTTCTGTGCCCGCTGCAATCGTAATTCACATCTAAACACTTAGGGGCAATCCTCTGCGGAACCCCATGTTCAACATCGTACGATGAACGGTGTGCTCTGAAACACTTGGGCGTGTACCAGAATTGTGCTCTTTCGGCAGAGATGCTACAGATCACCATCCATTCTACTTTACAGGGCAGACAAGCCTCCGAACCCCACATTCTATGACGAGTCGTGTACGTCCAATCGTTTAGCGCCTAATGGTAAATTCACTCTCCTAATACCCTTTTACCTAGATGTTTACGACAGTAGCACATTCGACCACCTCCGTCTTTTTCGAGATACTCGTTCACAGGCTCTGCATAATAATAATTTGCCCTGTATCAAAGTCACTTACCTGAATGGATTTCCTCATTTGCAGCTCATATCTTCGCTAGGGTGATTCCCCTTCCCTGTCTGCTCCGATTACATACTTCCGTTACCACGTCACGTGCCCGCAACGCCATCAGGCAGCATCCAATGGTGTGGTTGGCTGTAGTCATAATTTTCTGGCTTATAAGTCTAAGATACAAATGTTTGTCGTCTTCTCTTCTGCAGTGGTACGTTTATTTTGTCATAATCATACAATAAACGAGCTGACAGAGAGCTGTGCGAATGACTGGTATGTAGCTTTCGATGCATTTAAAAGATATGACTGATGTTTTAACTCAGTAACGAAGTAACACGTGCAACAATACTATCAATTAACGAGCGTATTAACCATCAAAAAAGCTACAGACAATACGATACAAAAACTAACGTGAGCTATTCTTCTCATCAGCTAATGGCGTTATGTCGTTCATTTTAATTGCTACCTTCCTAAAAAAAGAACCATTGCAATGCGATTTTTGTGCCTCTCTCTTCCTACAGAAAATTCTTCCTATTCCTCATAAGTGTCTTACAAAAAATACAATTATTAGCATCCGAGGTACCACAGTTGCTGTTGTACGTAGAGAAGATGAAGAATATCAGATCAAATTTAAAGTAATTCTGTCACTTATGAATAAATATTATGGGCTTGTTTTTAAAACGATAGTGTTCGTTTACTAATTACCTATACCTTAATTTTCTGTTACGTCTCTTATGTTAAATTTCCGTGAAATCTGTGTAGAAAATGTAATTATGGACGTTTAATTTTTTTCAATATAGTAGACGCAAATGTTCTAACATTTTAAGATGACATACTCTAAAACAATTTTTGTACTTAACAACGTTACTCTTTTTGCAAACATGTGCATAAGAAGTTTTGTCTACAGATCCAGAGAGAGAAAGACATAACATTTCCATTTTGAATTCATATACTCTCGAGTATCTATTTTAACTCTCTTGAGAACGAAACGTAAGAAAATTTCAGAATCCGTTACACTCGACACTACGCTGTTACGACATTTGTACGGTAAGTTTTCCTGTACAGCTTTCTTTGACAGCAAGCAGAGACTAAAATATTCGAATTACTTTCAGGTAAGTTACAGATGTACTTTTCAGTAGATGTAACACTACACTTGGAATATTTGTGGAGTAGATAATTGCAACAGAGGTGCAATACCTAAAGAAGTGCCGATCTTCGTCGATTGTTTAAAGAACAGCGACTGTTCTGCCTTGCAGATAGATTATGGCTGCGGTTGCCCAGTTTATAGATCTTCCAACTTTACGAAAATGCTGACTTATTGTTTTGATCTGTAGCTGTCTACACATAGTAACCAGTTATAAGATGTTCAAAAAACAGTCTTAATTTTAATTCTTTACATTATCACTAGTTTCGGTCTTTCACCAGTCAGTTGATGCCTTGGTACATATGTTGGCTATTATGTCGTAAACCAGTAGGCTGAAGGATGAAAGGTTCAAATGCAAAGTAGACTAAATTTAATGGATAATATAAGAATTTTTTTAAAAAATTATCTGAATGTAAGTAACACATATGTGTCATTTTTTAGGTGTGATGATCTTGGCGTTTACAGAAGCATCGTGATATATGAAGCAGGTAATTGCTTAAAAATACTCAAAATGCTCCCTCGCATAACAAAATCAGCTTCTAAATGCTACGTTTACGTTTGCAGCAACCATCACCTCTACCTTCAGTCAGGTAAAAGGGCGTAACACATAGAGCAAGAACCAGACTTATATTCTAATCTATGCATATCCAATTTCTAGTAACACAATACTTGTACGCTTTTGTATCTGTTTAACTAAGGAAGATTTACATCCCATTCTCAAGAAAAATACTAACAAAACTCGAAATTAGTGTTGAGCATAATGACTGGTCTTTTATTTGTTAGGATACTTTATATGCACAGTAATCTGCATATTAAACAATTACCCGTGTTTGCATATTAAGCCTGTCAACACATTTCAAAACTGCATTGAATTCGCTGCCCCTGAGTAATTGTCCGCCAACAGTGTCACTGGCAGTCAGTACTCTGAGATAAACATGTTGGGACCGATGAGAAAATTGTGTCATATAAAACCAGTCAAAAGGCTCGACAAAAAAGGCTACATGAAGTTAGTAAAAAGTTCTCCCGGCCATTAATGTCGGATTTCCCAAATCGGAGCCCTATTTCTCCTTCACGCAACTCCTAAATTCTCAGCCGGCCGTTGTGGCCGAGCGGTCCTAGGCGCTTAAGTCCGGAACCGCGCGACCGCTAGGTCGCAGGTTCGAATCCTGCCTCGGGCATGGATGTGTGCGATGTCCTTAGGTTAGTTAGGTTTAAGTAGCTCTAAGTTCTAGGGGACTGGTGACCTCAGATGTTAAGTCCCATAATGCTCAGAGTCATTTGAACCATTTTTTTAACTAAATTCTCACATTGTAAAATATACCCGTTCTGGCTTTTCCGTCTAGTAAAAACCCTCGTCAACTTCGTGAATCGAGCTCAGGTCAACCATGTGGCTTTTAAAAACACTGATCAGAGAAGGAGGCAGCGACAAAAAATGTTTGACTTTAGGAACAGGAAAATCATTTTGGCTTGTCGAACACGAATTTCGCAAACTTTTCGGAAGTAAACTACAATAAACTGAGCTGTTTCAAGGCAAGGAAGTTCGTTGCTCAACGTGTTTTTTTATGTCATGGTCAAAATTAACACAAAGATTATCTGTAGAATATTTCACTTTTAATTGGTTGTAATAAAACACTGATATATAGTACTGTGTGATGAACTACAAAAGAGCAATTTATGCTAGAGAACTCGGCTGCAGCTTTCGAATGAAACTAAACAGCGGTCTCCCAACGTCGACCATGTTTCAGAAACTCATCCATAATTTCAAATCACTTTAGGTAGACTTTTTAGATATTACAGTATTACTGTCGGAGTATGGAGACATTTAAGCAGTCAGATGGATTTCTGAATGAGAAAATTGACGTTAATGATAGGAAAGTACGGGCTACATGTCCTGCGGCTCACTCTGCCGCAGAGACCAACGAAATGACACTAATTACGAATCGTAATTGGCCCACTGGTTTAACTTCCACTCGCTGTCAACTTTCCGTGGAGCGGGCACCGACCGGGGGGCTGTCTAATTAAAGAAGGAACATCACGAGATTAGTTTTTAATGGGACGCGTTGCGTAAGGAATTAAAGTGGGGGAGGGCCTCTCAAACTCGTTTTCTTTTTCCTAATTTTTGTTTCGTGAACAGTCCACCTAGTCAGAGCTCCACTGCGAACGCAAATCCGGCAGACCATAAAAGAGCAAGTGAAGGGGCGCTCCACTGGCTACGTGATGGGAGGGTTTAACGGCGGCGAGACGTGTACTTCCACAGTTTAGTCGCATCGTAGTTGTGAGGCCGCGGGAGCCTAATCACTGTTGTCTGGATAATGCGCCTCCCTTCCGTGCACCGTTTCACTCCTCTTCAGTTGGTCCCTTTTCCCTGCTGTTCGGCGAAAGCACTGGTTTGAGGAGGAGTGACAGCGCACGTCGTAAACATTGCTCGGCAAAAGTTTGATCGGCTGTGTCGTGATGAAGGGGTTGGCGGTGAAGACCCAGCACCTCCGAATACTACCAATCACTGGGCTGTGACGCGCGGGTTGCGTACCTTGAAGGGGGCTCCTGCGAAACGAGTCTGCGAATACGTTCCGTGCTGTTGGTACCACATTTATGTGAGGCGGGGAGGGGGGGGGGGGCACTTTCTGTACTAGAGTTACTTTCCCCTTTCTTACCTCGGGCAAGAACGTTGCATGGGAAGAATAATTGTTGATAAGCTTCCATAGTCAATCTTATTTTATCTTCATTGTCTTTACGTTTGACATGCGCTACGTGATCAAAACTGTTCGGACGCTCTCACGTAATGTGGGATTGACCCCTATATGTCACGAGAGCACGAGAGGCGGACCCACCTATACAAAAGGAGGCAGGGAGTATTGCATTGTCGGTAGAGAGGCAAAATAAGTTGTTCAGGAGAGCTGAATGTCTGCGAAGGTGGACAAGTCACTGGATGTCACCTTAGTAACAAATCCGTCAGGCACGTTTCAACTCTTCTATGGCGGCCACGTCGACTGGTGGTGACGTAACTGTGACATGGTGACGTGACTGTGACGTGGAAACGCGAAGAAACAACTGCAGCTTAACTAAGACCGGGCACGTCTCATGTACTGATTCCGAGCTTTGCGGAACGTCGTTGTAAGAAATCGCATGAAATCGGCGTAAGGATTCACTCGTTAGTTCCAAAGTACTACCAGAAGTCTAGCTAGCACAAAGATTATTGCTAAGGTGCTAAAACGAATGGGGTGCTAATGGTTGAGCAGATCCTTATAAGCCACACATTTCTTTAGTCAATTCTAAGCGGCACGTGAGATGGTGTAAAGTGCACGCCTCTGGGCAGTGAATGACTTGAAGTGAGTGATTTGAAGTGATGAATCACGCTATACTCTGTTGCAATCCCATTGAAGGTTATGGATTTGGATGACTGGAGTACGGAGGAGTGGTGTTACGGCATGGAGGTGTTTTTAGTCATCAGCGTCTGATTCCCTTACTGTACTTAAGAAAACGCTAAATGGGAAAGGATATAAACACATTTTATAGAACTGTGTATTGTGTACCATAGAAGAACAGTTTTGAGATGATGACCATGTGTATCAGCATGAAAACGCACTGTTTCAGAAAGCAGCATCCGTGAGGCAACGGTTTGTGGTTAATTACATTCTTGAAATCAACTGGTCTATCCAGAGCCCCGATCTGAATTCAGTGGAATATCTCTGAGAAGAGTCAGAACATCGATTTCGTTCCAGACCCCAGCGTCCAACATTACGAGGTGCATTCAACTTCTAAGGCCTCCGATTTTTTTTCTAATTAACTACTCACCCGAAATCGATGAAACTGGCGTTACTTCTCGACGTAGTCGCCCTGCAGACGTACACATTTTTCACAACGCTGACGCCATGATTCCATGGCAGTGGCGAAGGCTTCTTTAGGAGTCTGTTTTGACCACTGGAAAATCGCTGAGGCAATAGCAGCACGGCTGGTGAATGTGCAGCCACGGAGAGTGTCTTTCGTTGTTGGAAAAAGCCAAAAGTCAATAGGAGCCATGTCAGGTGAGTAGGGAGCATGAGGAATCACATCAAAGTTGTTATCACGAAGAAACTGTTGCATAACGTTATCTCGATGTCCGGGTGCGTTGTCTTGGTGAAACAGCACAAGGGCAGCCCTTCCCGGACGTTTTTGTTGCAGTGCAGGAAGGAATTTGCTCTTCAAAATATTTTCGTAGGATGCACCTGTTACCGTAGCGCCCTTTGGATCGCAATGGGTAAGGATTACGCCTTCGCTGAGGCAATAGCAGCACGGCTGGTGAATGTGCAGCCACGGAGAGTGTCTTTCGTTGTTGGAAAAAGCCAAAAGTCAATAGGAGCCATGTCAGGTGAGTAGGGAGCATGAGGAATCACATCAAAGTTGTTATCACGAAGAAACTGTTGCATAACGTTAGCTCGATGTGCGGGTGCGTTGTCTTGGTGAAACAGCACAAGGGCAGCCCTTCCCGGACGTTTTTGTTGCAGTGCAGGAAGGAATTTGCTCTTCAAAATATTTTCGTAGGATGCACCTGTTACCGTAGCGCCCTTTGGATCGCAATGGGTAAGGATTACGCCTTCGTTGTCCCAGAACACGGACACCATCATTTTTTCAGCACTGGCGGTTACCCGAAATTTTTTTGGTGGCGGTGAATCTGTGTGCTTCCATTGAGCTGACTGGCGCTTTGTTTCTGGATTGAAAAATGGCATCCATGTCACATCCATTGTCACAACCGACGAAAAGAAAGTCCCATTCATGCTGTTGTTGCGCGTCAACATTGCTTGGCAACATGCCACATGGGCAGCCATGTGGTCGTCCGTCAGCATTCGTGGCACCCACCTGGATGACACTTTTCGCATTTTCAGGTCGTCATGCAGGATTGTGTGCACAGAACCCACAGAAATCCCAACTCTGGAGGCGATCTGTTCAACAGTCATTCGGCGATCCCCCAAAACAATTCTCTCCACTTCCTCGATCATGTCGTCAGACCGGCTTGTGCGAGCCTGAGGTTGTTTCGGTTTGTTGTCACACGATGTTCTGCCTTCATTAAACTGTCGCACCCACGAACGCACTTTCGACACATCCATAACTCCATCACCACATGTCTCCTTCAACTGTCGATGAATTTCAATTGGTTTCACACCACGCAAATTCAGAAAACGAATGATTGCACGCTGTTCAAGTAAGGAAAACGTCGCCATTTTAAGTATTTAAAACAGTTCTCATTCTCGCCTCTGGCGGTAAAATTCCATCTGCCGTACGGTGCTACCATCTCTGCGACGTATTGACAATGAACGCGGCCTCATTTTAAAACAATGCGCATGTTTCTATCTCTTTCCAGTCCGGAGAAAACAAATCGGAGGCCTTAGAACTTGAATGCACCTCGTACTACGTCCAGTGGTATCGGCTCACGAGGAAGAACTGTTTGCCATTTCTCCACAGTAATTCGGACACTTTATTGAAATTGTCGCCAACAGAGGTCAAGGCATCATAAAGGTGAAGGGTAGATCCACTCCATGTCACTGTCCGAAAATAGGTGGGACGGGTTTGAACAGACAATGTACGTAGGAGTAAGCAATATGTTGGTTGACTCATCTAGGAGTGTGGCTCTCTAAATTTTAATGGCAGAACACGTCGTCATGTAGAACGCCTTCCTTTTACTGTCTAACACTGTAGCAAGGTGGTCATCTCTACAATACATAAAAAAAGTGACGAAACGCGCTGCTCGTTTTTGTCGAACAAGAGTTTTGTAAGCTGATTACCTCCATTGTGGGTGGACTAGAGGTCTAATGAATCTGTGTGCCATATGCCTTTCCTACGATTACTTTTATGTGGTCGTTCTATTTTAAACTGCTCCGTACAGTACTCTCTGGTTTTCAGTGACCGTAACAGTTTCCCTGATTGTTTGGCACTCGTGTAATAGAATAATAATGCATTTACCAGTTATTAATGCGCAAAGCTTAACATTTATTTTCGTGATCTGCTCCCGTTAGATAACTCACGCACATCCAATGATGAACCTTCTTCTGGGGGAAAATTACTCTTGCTTTCCACAGAGTAAATTCTGCGACTGCTCCTGTTCTTGCTATATTCATATATAAATGACCTGCTTTATACTGTTATGGCATAAATATTGCGCCCTACTGATGTTGCAAGTATCATACTCAAGCCCATAAAAACTGTAACAACGAAAGGAGTACGAAATGAAATATTAAAAAATATTATTTATAGGTTCTCGGTGCACTATCTACACTTAGTTTAAAGAAAAAATACCACAATTAATTCGTTTCTGTTCACGGAAAGATTTATCCCCGTCAATAATAACACAACACGGGGGAGAGGAAATGAATAAATATGATTGTTTAACATTCCTGGGTGTGCATGTTCATCAGAACGCGAAGGGTAAACCAGATGTTATTCACCTCTCACTTACTTTGCACACATATAGTCATTGAAGTCTTAGGGAATAATTTTCTCGAGCAATTACACATACACATAGACGTTAAGTATTTATTGCAAAGAAACGTTCCATGTGGCTGACGTCCTCTATTTAAAAAATTTGCCACAGTAACAACTGCCGTAAAATACTTTTACTGTCGTACGAATTTTCTTTTGAAGCATCAGACACAATTTAAAAACAATAGCTGTATTCATAAATAAAACAATAGGAACAAAACGTAATGTCCAGTATACAGAAATTAATTTTACTCTTGCACTGGAAGGACCATAGCATGCTGCCATAAAAATGCTATTCAATCTGTATATTGAGCAAGCAGTAAAGGAAACAAAAGAAAAATTTGGAGTAGGAATTAAAATTCATGGTGAAGAAATAAAAACTTTGAGGTTTGCCGACGATATTGTAATTCTGTCAGAGACAGCAAAGGACCTGGCAGAGCAGCTGAACGGAATGGACAGTGTATTGAAAGGAGGATTTCAGATGAACATCAACAGAAGCAAAACGGGGGTAATGGAATATGGTTGAATTAAATGAGGTAATGATGAGGGAATTAGATTAGGTAATGAGATACTTAAAGTAATAAATAAGTTTTTCTATTTGTGAAGCAAAATAACTGATAGTTGTCGAAGTAGGGAGGATATAAAATGTAGAGAGCCTATGGCAAGGAAAGCGTTTCTGAATGAGAGAAATTTGTTAACATCGAGTGTAGATTTAAGTGTCAGGAAGTCTTTTCTGAAAGTATTTGTATGGAGTATAGCCATGTATAGAAGTGAAACAAGGACGTTAACTAGTTTAGACAAGAAGAGAATTGAAGCTTGGGTAGATCACGTAACTAATGAGGAGCTGTTGAATAGAACTGCGGTGAAGAGGAATTTGTGCCACAACTTGACTAGAAGAAGGGATCGGTTGGTAGGACATGTTCTGAGGCATCAAGGATCACCAATTAAGTATTGGAAGGAAGCGTGAAGGGTAAAAATCGTAGAGGGAGACCATGAGATGAATAGACTAAGTACACTGAGACGGATGTAGGTTGCAGTAGTTATTCGGAGATGAAGAAGCTTGCACAGGATAGAGTAGGATGGAGAGCTGTATCAAACCAGTCTGTGGACTGAAGACCACAACCAGAACAGCAACAACAAAAATATTTGACAATCTCACTTGCAAATTAAAGATGCTGCAAGATAATGAAAGTTTTAAAAACAAATTAAAATAAACTCTGTTTGAAAACATACACAATGTAGCTAGTGGTTTACATTTGCCATATTTTGTTACAGATTAAAATTCTTAACAATGTCCAGTTATATAAGTGGCCAGTTTGTCGCTATGATTTCACAGAGAAAATGCATTTAATTTAAAAAGCTAGTGATACGTTGCAGATCATGGCGAGCTACCAAAAACAACCAAACTAAACTAAACTGTTGTGGGTCAACTGCCAATCCTTGCACTAAGCTTCGATCCTCTACAGATATTTCTGCATTTCGATATAATTTTCTATAACTGTAATCTCTCTGCATACGTCAGCATCATCCGGGAACAGCCTCATGGAGCTTCGACATTATGCCATCATACACGCACACACGCATGTGTAATGCCTGACAAAAAGAGTGAAGCACCCAGAAGGAGAAGAGGAAACGAAATGAAATCTCAAGAACTGATAGGATCTGTGACGTTATTTCAATGATTAGAAAATCGAGTTAAATTTTCAAAGAACTTGGAAATAAGACACCGATCGTCAGTATGACGTTGCCCCCTTTTAGAAGCACGCTCTGATTCGGTTCGGAAGGGTGCCATAAAGCCGTTGTATCGCTTCTGAGGCAAGCTGTCCCACAACTGTTGTAACTTGTCCTTGATATCCTGGGTACTGGTACTGGGACGGAGTTCACATATTAGTTGATGCCTTATATGTTCTGTTGGGACCAGGCCTGGGTATCTAGTTGGTCGTGGGAGTAACTCAACATCACTCAGACAGTTCATACGATTCATAGAGACAAAATCGCTGTGCCTGCGTTATTAAGAAGTGCAATGGATTGCTCTGTACTTGTTAATAACATGGGCACAGCGTTTTCGTATTTATTTCCCAATTCCAAGCCCTAGACTTTCAATAAATTTGTCCTTCCTGGACGGGAATATACGGAACGTATGAGCGCAGGTAGTGGCAAAAGAACGTAAACATATGGAAGTTTGGGTCTGGCCGTGATTCGCACACGGTTAGGAAAAGCGGGTAGGCGACCGCCCGCGTAAAACGGGAAATCCGGATTCGAGTCGTGGTCTGGCACAAATTTTCATTGTCGCCATTCTAATATACAGCCGAAGGTGGTTCATACTCGCAGCTGCGAATACATTTCGTGTAGTTCCTAGAGACACGTGGCATATGTGGACAAGCATTGTCCTGCTGAAAAATGGCAACACCCTACTGTCGCGTGAGTGGTAACGTATGGTGATGCAGAATATCCTGCTGTGCAAGGACACACAGAATGTTACAGAGAGTCCATTACTCGTCCTCGGATGGCAGACGCAAATGTGATAGGCTTACGATGTGCTTTGTGCACAATACGGCGATCGTCCCTTGTGACAGTCAGCCCTGGTCGGCTAGAACCTTGACGACGAGTATGCCTGTCCTCTGGTTCTCAGACAGCCGAACATCTGGCGCATAAATACAGGGTGTACATAAAGTGCGGGAACGCTTTCAATTATTTACTGCACAAGAACCAAACACTGTACAGATATCATACACATGTTATTTTGAAGAGAAACTCTGAAAGTTTTTTTTTTTCATGTATACCGCCACAGCGTAGTTTGGTAATTTGCCGATAGTTAGCGCTAATCGCAAACATGGCGAGTTCGGGTGCGGAGCGAGCTTTCTGTGTATTGGAGTTCGACAAAAACAAGTGTGCTACAGCTGTTCAACGGATGTTTAGATCCAAGTAGGGTAAGGAGCCACAGACAAGGAAAGCAGTTTACCAGTGGTGCAACAAATTCGTTACGACGGGTTGCTTGTGCCCGGCAAAGAGAAGCGGACGTCCCAGTGTGAGTGAAGTGGATGTGGGGCGCGTACGAGAGACATTCGTAAGGAGTCCAAAGAAGTCGGTGCGTCGTGCATTCCGTGATGCCTCAAATGCAATCGGACTCTTCGTTCATCTTTCAGCAGGATGGGGCTCTACCCCATTTTGCCGGCCGGGGTGGCCGAGCGGTTCTAGGCGCAACAGTGTGGAACCGCGCGACCGCTACGGTCACACGTTCGAATCGTGCCTCGGACATGGTTGTCTGTGATGTCCTTAGGTTAGTTAGGTTTAAGTAGTTCTAAGTTATAGGGGACTGATGACCTCAGCAGTTAAGTCCCATAGTGCTCAGAGCCATTTGAACCATTTGAACCATCCACCCCATTTTCATCGAGAAGTTCGTGGGTACCTGAAGACGGAGCTGCCGCATCGATGGATCGGCCGTGCCACAGAAGGGGACAGCTATTTCATGCAATGGCCTCCCAAATCACCAGATCTCACTCCGTGTGACTTTCTTCTGTGGGGACACATTAAAGATCTGGTACATGTACCGCCTCTACCACGTGATGTAGCAGAGCTCCGGGAGAGAATACGGGAAGCGACTGCCACAGTCGACGATGTCGACTGGGACGGGTATGGCAAGAATTCGATTACCGTATTGACGTCTGCCGGGTCACTCATGGTCGCATATCGAATGTTTGTAAGAAAAAACTTTCAGAGTTTCTCTTCAAAATGCAGTATGTATGACATCTGTACAATGTTTAGTTCTTGTGCAGTAAATAATTGATAGTGTTCCTGGACTTTATGTACACCCTATAAATATACTGGACGATTCGACCAGCCGTCCTAACGGAGACCAACAATATAGGTGCTTATAACGCTGCCTTACACGAGTGCGCGGCATCTCCTTATCCTTCACGGCAGTCACTCAACATCTGACGCTGTTCATCCCCTAATACACCCTATGAGGTGTGGCAACAATTCTAAACACGAACAGCACTAAAGCACTCCGATAGCTGTTCCATCTCTCACAGAGAATTTATATACCTGCCGATGTTGTACACGTGTACGTTGTCTCCTGAGTGCAACACTTTTTTTTTGTCAAGCAGTGTATAAGGAAATATTACCGAATGTTCGGCCGTTATGGTAGCGAGACAGGTAAGCTGCACATATCGAGCAAGTCATAGACTTTATTCAGTACACACATAACAAATACGCGTTTTGGATACTGAAGACTCATTTTTTTCTTGGACGCATTGTGCCAGAACTAATTTAAAAGTCATTCAAAAATCTGATTTTGACCAAGGTTTTCGGGTGGTACCGTTGGTTGTAGCGCGTTTGCCGGAACTGGGTATTCCTCTCGAACATTACCCAGCACCACATCTCCTGGTATTTGTATGAAAGTCCCCTATTGTTTATGGCTCGTTACTCGAACATCACCTTCTAACCAGGAAATTAATGTAGACATCTTCTCCTTGTTTCCCATGGTACAAGCCTACAGTGACAACTAGACGAAACAAAAATAGCCAACATGAATGATTTGTCCAGAACTGAATTTGTTTACATATGTTTGCAGATCCCTATCAAACTGTTACATTTTACAAACATGAACCTTAATTTGACAAGAAGCTATTCCTATCCTTCGTGTAGCTGTAACATGTAGTACTGTAATTACGCTATTTTTGAAATTGTCGGTTCATATTTCTGTAGCATTAGTGTTGACTAACGATCTTGCTTCCGAAGTGTTGCCTTTCCCAGAAAATCAGTACTCAAAGAGATTTACAGAAAATGTAGCTCACACATTTATTTCTGGATTGGTGTAGTTAGTGCTAATTCGTATAAGCAGTATCCACCGGCAGACTAGTTAACTGTGCTAGCTGTCCCTGTGTTGAGAGCAAGATAGGAACAATAATTAGATCCATGAATTGCAAATAAATAAATAAATAAATAAATAAATAAATAAATAAAAAATATAATAATAAAAAAAATAAAAAATGTCTCTGAGCACTATGGGACTTAACATCAGAGGTCATCAGTCCCCTAGAACTTAGAACTACTTAAACATAAGTAACCTAAGGACACGCCCGAGGCAGGATTCAAACCTGCGACCGCAGCGGTCGCGCGGTTCCAGACTAGAACCGCTCGGCCACTTCGGCCTGCCATGAATTGCATTAACAGTTCATTTGTTGATCAATGATTAAAAATTCTTTACTGGAAACGTGTAAATTTGTCATACAAACACTACAGAAAGTAATGACGTTCATTAGTTTACTAACAAGCAAAATTTTTATTTTGAGATATCTTCAGACGGAAGAATTCCACCATAATAAAGCTAACTATTTTTTACGATGTCATCAGCAAAACGTGAGGCAAAAAATCAGGTAAACAGCTGTGAGAATCGCTATGCTACTGGTAAAAGTTACGCAGTACAGGCTCAAAATCATAACCTGGCATAAATATTGCAAAATCCCGTATACAGTTATTTTATTTGGTAGACATCAGAGTGGCAATGGTCCGCCCCGGTAGCTCAGTTGTCAGCGCCACAGAAGAGCCCAGGTTCGATTCTCGGCTGGATCGGAGATTTTTCTCCGCTTAGGGACTGGGTGTTGTGTTGTCCTAATCATCGTCATTTCATCCCCATCGACGCGCAAGTAGTCGAAGTGACGTCAGCTCGAAAGACTTGCACCAGGCGCCGGTCTACCCGACGGGAGGCCCTAATCACACATTTACATTTTAGAATGGCAATGTATCAAAAGCTTGAAAGACGAACATTTTAGTCTAAGATTAACTGTGATTTTTATGAATAGCAACTGAAAATTTAAATTATTGCAACCAGTCACTGCGCTGTGGGAAGATGAATAACTGTGACTGGTTACAGTAATTTTTATTTTGAGTTCATGTAAAAAAACTAGTCGATTGTCCGGTAGCACTGAATTCATCTGACTTCCTCAATCGTTAAAGTATCGTGTGTGATGAATGCTAGTTGGGTTCCAGATGATCGACGTGTTTCGTAATCCGTGGTGGTTTCGTTGGAGAAGGTGATTTTATTCGAGTTAGGTTATTATCTTTGGATGCAATAAAATAAGACGGTAATTCAGTGGATCAACTTTGTTCTGTTTGTGATTATGAGCGTCGTTTTTGAGCCAATAAAGAGCTTTCTGCAACCTAGAACTGTCTTTTAATGTTAATGGAATAGAATTGTCTTCAGTGATGAGTCCCGCTCCGAACCGAGCTCCGATGACCAACGAAGACCAATCTGACTGTCACCGGCCATACGGCCGATAACCCGGAGTGACGGTCTGGGGTGCTATTTCTTTCTTTTTACAGCCGGACCACTTTAGTTATCATCTGTGGCACACTCACAGCACAGTCATTTGTCGACTGTATTCTATGCCCCGTTTTGTTGCCTTTCATGGTTAGCCACTCGGGACTTAGATTTCAGCAAGATAATGCCCGTCCGCACATGGAGAGAGTTTTCTTAGTTGGTGCCTGCCAAACACCACCTTGGCCAGCAAGGCAGCTGGATCTCTCACCAACTGAGAACGTCAGCAGCATTACGGGCATGATCCTCCAACCATCTTGGGATTTTGATAATCTAACGGCAAGTTGGGCAGAAGTTGGCATGATAGCCTTCAGGAGGAACACCCAGTAACTCCATCAACGCCAAGCCGAATAAGTGCTCATAAGGGCCAGAGGTGAACCAATGCGCTATTGATTTACTTTACGCACGCACGCACGCACTCTCTCTCTCTCTCTCTCTCTCTCTCTCTCATACACCATCAGGCAAATAAACATACCAAAAAAAAAGCACACAACAACGACGCCTACAAAGCAATGGTTTCCACAGATGCAGCAAAATAACTGTATGCTAACGTGGAGCATATCTTGTGAAATAAGTGGGCAAGGATTTAAGACATGGGTAGAATGTTAACAACGTTACAGAACTAGAAATTTATTCCACCGTCCATTTGATTGTTCCCTTTTTATTTTCTATGAAAAATGTTATGTTTCCATTAATACAGCCACCGCTATTGTTTTTAAATTTGTGCATAAAATATTCTTTGATTAAGAAGTCAGTTATGTAATTTTCCTTACTCGTAGGTGATCCTGTTTCCTCGTTCGGAGTGAATTCTAAAAGGCAGATAAGAAAACCAACTATTGTAATACGTTGGCATGTTTAAGCGCCCACTATCAGCCTCAATATTTCTGAAACTTCTTTATTAACGACCCACTCGTTCCGAGACTTCTCGGTTCATTTTCAAAAACTCAGAGCATTAATTTAATCGAAACGTTACCAACAGGAATGTCAGACCAAATTTATGAATGATTTAGAACGGCGTTTCACTTGATCATGCGATATCCTGAATTCTGCCATGTTTTTTTTATTTTTTTTTTACTTTTTTTATGCTAATATGTACGTACTTCAGCGATAGTTTTGACTCTGTTGAATCTTGGAATGCTGCTGAATGGACCCAATGAAGCAATAAATAAGATTCATTACAAAATATAATTTTCAATGACGATGGAATGAAGGGAAGGAATAAATGAACGAAGTTTTTAGGTTTAGATAATCAGGATCGTAATCAGTCATGGACGTATTCCAGCTTTCGTTGGCGTGTTTAAAGTAAACCATACAAAAAATAAATCATTGTCCTCTCCATCAGACTCAGCAAAAGCCGAAAGTAATGCTTAAGTACAATTAAAGCGAAACCAAGGACAAGGAATAAAGATTTAAGCTTTAAATTACGTCATAACTAAACCTCTATTATTATTCTGCTAATAGCTAATAATCACTGACTTTTGTGAGAACATAACAAAAAAGTCAAGTAGTAACATATCTCTCTTATACCAGCTACGAGGGTTAAATTACCTCTGCAGAAGAAATACTCCATTACCCCGTACAAAACTGAGAACAGTAGCTAATTTTGTAGTTAGAAAGTCGTAACATCTTGAGATGTGCGCTATGACAGCAGTGAGGAATCTGTATTATTTATGTGTTTACATGCGTGTAATATGGTGGGATAAGAGTAATTTACCGCATGTAACCAGAGACATAATATACAAAGTGCACAGTTAACCATTATCCTGTTTCCAGGGGCACAGAAACTTTCCGAGTAAGTAATGCTGTGTTGCCAAGAGGAAAAAAAGGTCCCTGTGATAGGCGCCGTGACTTACGGCCTCGACACATTCTGCTGTGACTTTTTCGGCGTTCTTCAGGTGGTGTTCTGAAATATACTATGGTAAATTGCTTACAGTGACGGAGAGAGTGAATTCTTAGACTTTCATAAAGGACACTGTTTACCACAAATAGCAATACTAAACAATTCTTTCATCTCTAGTGGAATGTGCTGCCTTTCTCCCCTGGAATTACATACTTAGTATTTCAACAACGAAATCGTACAAATGTCGGAGTAACACGATCTTCAAGAATTGTTTACATTGTGTTTGATCGTTTCTAGGGCTAGTTACGTTTAAAAAGGTCGTTCTTAACATCATTTTTGGAGGTAGAGCACCACCACCACAAGGAACTTTCACAACAAGCGGAATAAAGAACCGAAAACTAACGTGAACAGCAACAAAAGTGTTATCTGGAAGTGAAGAGCTATCTTAAGATGAAATTGTCGGTTCGAAGCCGGAAACGGCGCTGTTTGTATAAGTAAATAACATTGTCAATGGTGGCTTGTTGCTGTTTTCTTCGTGGCAAGAATGAACCTGTGTTTTTCATACAGTCACTGTCTCAAAATGTCGGTTTCGACGAAATAGTAAAAAATAGCTTTCTTGTTTTTCTTAAAAAAACTCAGAAGTTGGACGCAGAAAGGTCAGAGTTTTATGAGCAGTGGAAACCGCAGAATACCATTTGAGAATTACTTCAATGTAATACAGCAGAAGAAGGGTAGATCCTCAAATACAGAAATACTAGCAACAAACAAAAAGCAAAAAGAAACTAAGAATGAGGTCTGCTGGAATTACCCCCTATAATAAAATGGTAGCTAAGCCATTATCCAGGATATTATTTCTCTCAAAACTACTGGTCCAGCAAGGTATACACCAGAGCTGTCGGTAGAATGGAAAATATGAAATTTATGAGTCGTGCCTGGATAGCTCATTCAGTAAGGGCATGTCTGCAAAAGTTACGTCTGGTGTGGCGCTACAGTTTTAACCTCTCAGCATGTATTGCAACAAGTGGTTTGAGAAGGAAGAGCTAACAGACGGAAGAATATAAGTGTAATTAATGTGAAGAGGCGAAGAGACCGGAACAGAGTAGAAAGAAGTGCGGGACGGTATTTAATAATAAGTGGAAAGACTGATGAGATCTGGATAGTTGAAAATTTATTCAGTGTTCATAATACTACAGACCGCCCCCACAATGATGAAGTCAAAAAAATGGTTCAAATGGCTCTGAGCACTATGGGACTTAACCGCTGAGGTCATCAATCCCCTAGAACTTAGAACTACTTAAACCAAACTAACCTAAGGACATCACACACATCCATGTCCGAGGCTGGATTCGAACCTGCGACCGTAGAAGTCGCGCGGTTCCAGACTGTAGCGCCTAGATCTGCTCGTCCACGCCGGCCGGCAATGATGAAGTCAGAAGTGTATACTCATGATAATGATAATCATTCCGGTTTACTGTGTTCGCACAGCCAGTAGACGCATGAAAGGAATCGTCAAGTGAAGTGGCGCAATATTGGCAACATGAACGCAAAAAGTTAATTTTAGTGGGTGGACCTACCTTTCATAGACACAGACCAAATGCCGTATGATTTTCGTTACTTATTTATTTACTTAGACATGGAACTAGATGATAGCTACAGAGAAGAAAGAGTCTGACGGTGGTTTAATGTCATGCATTGAAATGACTTGGACTCTGGACAACCGAGTTATTGTAAGATACGAAGTTTATAGTTCCAGAAGGAAGGTCAGAACAAGGCAAGAATCAGAAGTAAGGTTGCGTGTCTAACTGGAACAATGCCATCTCAGTACAAAATATGCTGACAGTCTAATACCACAATGTTACGAACGCGGTTCAGCAAGTGAAGGATTAAGAAGCCACTTTTTTAAAAATAAAATCGCTGTTTTTGAGCATAGTCTCCTTCTAGGGATGTAAACTCTTAACAACGACCCGGCCATTTTTGAACTTGTTTTAATCCTTCCAAAAACATGAATATTCACGTTCTTAAGACGTGCTAACTTGTCGACGATGACCTCTTTTTGTAGAAATGTATGGCAACAACAAGAAATCTCAGGGAGCCAGGTCGGATGAATACGGGCGATGCAGCAGCAATTCATAAATAAATTTATGAAGTTTTGTAGCGAAACGTCCAAACGAATGTGATGGTGCTTTATCATGGTAAAACAGCACTTACTCCTTTTCCAAATGACTTCGTATTTTGTTCTATTTATTATCGAAGCGGTCCAATATTACACACTACTGTTTTACAGACGTCGTTGTTTTTTCCTTAGAAAAAAATGGTTGCTATAACTTTTCTTACCTTGTGTTCACCGAAAAAAAAAATGTTAGGCACTCGCTTAAAAGAACTCACTGGTCGCCTTGCAGCGCTGTAGATGCTATAGAACTTGTAGCAGACTATCATATGACCCTCCATCGTTGACATCTGTCATGGCACTGAAATGATGTGTTTGTGTCAGTCACCTGTATATATAATGAACGCAGTGAGACTGTTCGACATGCAACGTGGTTAAGTGGCATAAAGAAGCTATCGTGTTTAAATGTGCCCTTAGTCACACAGTGAATGAAGTTTCCCAATGTTTTGGTCTATCAACGTGAAGTGTCCAACATGTCTGCACTGCCCAGTCACGTTAATAAGACATCGAGTCAAAAGCCTCAATAACTACCCTCTGTAGTGGGGGCCGCTGAGAGACGTGCAGGTAGAGGGTCAGTGACGTTCAGGAATGTGGAGCCATGCCGTGGCCAGCTGGCACAGGCTGACAATCCACTGGGCGAGCAGCCCGATCGAGGTGGTACTACAGACTCTCAGTTGGGTTTAAATTCAGGTTGTTTGGTGGCAAGGAGAGTACGGTAAACTCATCCTGGTGTTCTTCGAACTACGCACGTACACTGTGAGCTGTGTGATTCGTTCCATTGTCCTGCTAGTAGATGCCATCGAGCCGAAGAAAAACAAACTGCTTCTAGGGGTTGGCATGGTCCCCAAGGATTCTCGTGTTGGTCCATTGTCCCTTCCAGAATGACGATATCACCCAGGGAATGCCACGAAAGCATTCCCCAGACCATAACGCTTCCTCCTTGTTTGCTTCCAGAAGCTTCACGCCGTACAGCCGACGGCCATGTGTCGGACGGTGCGTAAAGCGTGATTCATCTGAAAAGGCCACCTGTCACCACTATGTGGATACCTATTTGCGGTATTGGCATGCATATTGCAGCCTTCGTCGCCCATAAACTGCAGTCAACATGGATACGTGAACGGGGCACCTGCTGCGGAGAGCTATACGCAGCACCGTTCACTGAACGGTCGTTAAGGAGACACTGTTGGTAGCCACTTGGCCCCTTTGGGCAGTCAGCTGCTCAACAGTTGCCCATCTATTCACCTATACACAGCGCAGCAGCCGTCGTCCACTCCTGTCATCCATGGCCCTAGCTGCACCACAGTTGTCTCGGCACGAGTTTTGGATAGCGCCATTTTGCCATGCACAGTATACTTTAATCACGGCGGCGCGCGAACAGTTTATGAACATAGCTGTTTCGCAAATGCTTTCACCTTTGGCCCGAAAGCTCATGATCATGCCAATTTGGACGTCAGATAAATCGCTTCGTTCCGCGTTACAACAACGACTGCACTGTTTTCCACTTCCTCTCGACACGCTTTATATACCATCCATTGCTAGTGCCACCCATCATCTGCGAGTGGTTAATGAATGTTGACGCAGAACGAAGGCGGTGGTCACAATAATGTGACTGGACCGTGTTCAAGGAAAAGTGAACCATACACAGCAGTGTAACACGTCATAGGAAGAGTTGATTGTATATTCTAAACAAGAGGGACTGGGAACGAGTGTCACGCCTTCTCAACGACAAATGGCATCAAATCTGGAAGCAGTTGCTGCTTGCCAGTGAATGTTGCGAAATGGGCTACATGCAGTGGTTTGAAGTTGGCAGCCTCTCAAAACAATATTTCTCATAGTCACAAAAATGGTTCAAATGGCTCTGAGCGCTATGGGACTTAACATCTGAGTTTATCAGTCCTCTAGACTTAGAACTACTTAAACCTAACTAGCCTAAGGACATCACATACATCCATGCCCGAGGCAGGATTCGAACCTGCGACCGTAGCAGCCGCGTAGTTGCGGACTGAAGAGCCTACAACCGCTCGACCACAGCGGCCGGCCCACAGTCACAAATAAAGCTGCATGTCTTTGCTGGGCTAAACAACGCATCTGATGATGTAAGGTGTCAAGTATAGCAACGCCCCAAAGACGCTCTTAAACCACTGTGTATGGAGGAAATTGTTCTGTGATAGTTTGCGGTGTTTCTGGCAGCATGAAAAAATGTTCAAATGTGTGTGAATTCCTAAGGGACCAATCTGCTGAGGTCATCCATATCTAGACTTACACACTACTTAAACTGACTTAAACTAACCTATGCTAAGAAGAACACGCACACCCATGCCCGAGGGAGGATTCGAACCTCCGACGGGAGAGTGACAGCATGGCATGAGGCGATTAAGTTACAGAGAATGTGTTTGACCTGGACCATTATACGAATACTGAGTACATCCTACCATTACAGATGTTACAGTAGATATCAGTTGACACGACACTTTATTTTAAATTCTTTTATCTGATTTTCAGATGGCGGAATAACCTCGGAATGCGTGAATGAAAAAAGTTTTAGCGGGTTGATTGTTGCTATCAGTGGACGAAAGGCGGTGCTAGGCCGCGATCATAACCTTGAACCTTAACTTGACTGTTTTTTATTCACAATCCGATTAACACATGTTCTCCGTACTTCCGTCACC
Organism: Schistocerca piceifrons; assembly: GCF_021461385.2. NCBI lineage: Eukaryota > Metazoa > Arthropoda > Insecta > Orthoptera > Acrididae > Schistocerca > Schistocerca piceifrons. The sequence continues at coordinate 478,961,967 of NC_060138.1, read as the reverse complement.
TGATGATGAATACATTGTGTACACTCCTGTCTTTCAAATATAAAAAACCGTGTTTACAGGGACGTATGTAGACGTTCCTCGCTTGATGAATATTCGGCCTATAACTTATTTTATTCGAACGTTATTTCCTCCTAAAAATATGTTGCATCATCGATACTAGGTGAGTCGGAACGCTGATATGTAAACATAAAAACAGATATGGGTTAATAGTGAATCACTTAACCGAGACGTCCTTTTTGAACTAAACAGTTTGTATTTGTTTCATCAGTATCATATACTCCGTAACGACAAATTCATTTGTTTCGCTCAGCGACAGAGAATGAGGCCCTGATTCGTATTTTTATCGTTCGTTTCGTCGAGAAAACCAGTGAAAACAATTTCTCTGGATAGGAATCATGCAGATGATCAACTGATCAAACCTAACCCCTCAACAACAGCTAAGGAATTACTGCTAAAATAATAATAATAAAAACAATAATCAATCGCTTTTTGTCGCCGCCTTAGATATCGCAAAGTACCCCATCCCATCCCGACTGGCCCTGTTAAATCTCCAGACTTCAGTCTCAGAGAAAATATTTGGCACTGATTGGAACAGTTGTAAAACGCAGGAATGACCTTCCCTGTAATTTGGTAGCTCCGCAGTATCTAATTTAGAATGAGTTGCTCCAGCTGCATATCGTGTACCTGAGTTTATTTACTTCTCTGAGTCCATAAAATACAAATAATCCTAAAGGTGCAATCTAGTTTTAATGACTGAGAGAATTTCAGGCTTTGTGAGGCCAGTATTTACTAAAAAAAAAAAAAAACTCCAGTTTTGAATCTGTATAGAGTCTTCTAAGTCCCGTATTGGAAATGGCACCCCGACGGCAGATGGCCTTAAGCTATCCATAATCCTCCTAGGGACTTTGTTCTCCATTTCTCCGTTCAGCAGGCTTCTGCTGAAGCTGATATTGGTGGTGTTGCAAAGACACTGTCCTGAAGTCTCTCCCTGTCCTTCACGGCATTTAAAAATTAAAACCCTCTGAAAGAGTCTGCCAAATTAATAAAAAGGGGGTGTTCATATTATCAGCTGGAGGCGACGCGGGCACGACTATAAGAAACACTGAACTAGCTAGAACCCTTTTTATCAGTTGGCAAACGTTTCTAGTGACTTTTAATTTATCAATGACGCGAAGGCAGGTAGAGGCTTCCCGGGAGCGGAAAATAAGGTTGCAGACACAGTACACTAACACACACACACACACACACATAATTGCAAGCACAACACACACACACACACACACACACACACACAGACACAATCACACACTGTCACTCTGTCATGTGACCAGAGGGGCACTCACAGAACAATCGTAGGATGCGAAATGGAAACTTGGCGCGTTTAATGTTCTAATGATGCATCAGTCATATTTCTAAATGTAATACTGCGGAAAATACTGAGTTTTGAAAACGAATTAATCATTTATAGCCGGCCGGTGTGGCCGTGCGGTTCTAAGCGTTTCAGTCTGGAACCGCGTGACGGCTACGGTCGCACGTTCGAATCCTGCCTCGGGCATGATGTGTGTGATGCCCTTAGGTTAGTTAGGTTTAAGTAGTTCTACGTTCTAGGGGACTGACGACCACAGATGTTAAGTCCCATAGTGCTCAGAGCCGTTTGAACCATTTTTAATCATTTATTGTATCCTGTTTAAGACTTAACCTAACGGGCTTGCTGCAGTGGTACCACCGGTCCCCGTCAGATCACCAAATGAGAGCGTTGTCGGGTTTGGCTAGAACTTGGTTGGGTAGATGTCTGGGTCTGCCAAGTACTCTGCTAGCAAGCGGGCTACACTTAGTGCTTGTGAGGACAACTGAAGTGCTGCTTGATTGAGAAGTAACGAAAACTGACAACAGCCGGGAGAGCAGTGTGCTTATCACTTGTCTCTCCTTATCTGCAACCAGTGACACGTATTGCGGTCACTCGGTACCGTTGAGCCTTTCGAGACCGGTTCGGACGGAGTGTAAGACTTAGAGCTATCGTATGTAGTTTTCACTATTCGTACCGTGTTGCTCCACAGCACAGTAGTCGAAAAGCTTACGGTTCTCTGTTAGACATTCTAGCCCTGCCGCCGTTCGGCAGTCGTGAACAGCTGCCGCACTGACAAAGCTGTATCGGCCGGGCAGCGACACCTCACACATCGTGGGCCGACCGGAAGTACCTCCAGCGCCGCCGTCAGAGTCCTGGAGAGCGGCGGCGCTCTTGAATGTCGCAACCGGACCCTGAATAATCCGCGGTGCCCTCTTTCCGCCTGTAATCGCCGCCCTAAATCACCCGCGATTCGCCTCCACCGCCCCCGCTCTGCCGCTCGTTTTTCACTGCGAAACGGTGCGTGTAACAAGAGCGAGGACGGGCGGACAATGTCGCAGCAGGAAGTGCGAGGGGCGCACAGGTAGCCAGTAAGGCGACACCCGAGGCCAGCTCCGGAGGGAAGAAACTGTTGCGTGCCTTCGAGAGGGATGACGTAAGGTTAAGGAGAAATCTTCTCGGAAGCGTTGCGGGTCAGCGCTTTCCGAACGGTTTCGAGACTCTTTAAATTTGAAGGGATAACTCGTCCTGTCACTATTCTTAAAATCCCTGGACACGGGATGTAAGCCGCCTGACAAAAATCTGAAGCACCCAGAAGACATGATCGGATGTCAGTATAACGTTTTTCACAAACACACCACGAGCGGGTATGTAAATAATTAGAACTGCAATTCTGTGGGACAAGTAGAACGTCCGTCGTGTTCCGTTAGTGCTGCTCATTTTTGGTTTCGTTACCGTGCCTTGTACGGTGTATAAGGTGCATGGACAGTGTCAGATGTTGAATGATACTGTGAAGGACACGGAGATGCCGCGCACTGATATGAGGCAATGTTATCAGCACCTGACAGAGTTTGAAGGAGGCTTCATTGTTGGACTCCATTTAGCCGGTTCGTCGAATCGTGCAATCTCTGAACTTGTAGGGCATTCAGGTTCGACACTATTGGACGTTGGACCGCATGGGATCGTGAGGACAGGCAAATTCGTCAAGGTCCCAGTCGACCACGTTTGACCACTATAATGGAGGATCGCCATATTGCGCGCCATGGACATTGTAACCCCTCCACATCTGCGCCTGCCATTGTAGATCAAGTGACGGGCTCCCTCCAATATTCTGTGTCACTGGCACCGTTACTCGGAGACTAGGAGCAGCCAGACTTGGGAATTACCGTCCCATGCATAAGCTGGAGTTACATCACAACACAAATGTGTGTGTTTGGAGTGGTGCCATGGCCGCGAAGCATGGACTGTTATTAAGTGGCATCGCACTGTGTTCAGCGATAAACCGCGGTTCGGCACTACCCTGGATGATCTTCGTCCGCGTGTAAGGCGGCGACCTGAGCAGAGGTTCTACTTTCCCAGTTTTTCGGTGAGGCACAGGTGTTCCTCCTGCCGTCATGACGTGGTGAGCCATCGACAATGATTTCAGTCGTGGCTATTAGTGGTTCAGGGAATTCCGACGGCACAACGATGTGTCACTGATGTCCAGCGTCCTCACGTGTTACCCCTCACACGACAGTAAGGTGGTGTTATTTTCTTTTTTTTTTCAACAGGACAATGCTCGTCCGCACGTGGCAAGTGTTTGTGTGAACCATCTGCGTGATGCTGAGGCACTCCCACGGCCGGCAAGATCGCCAGGTTTGTTCCCGATTCAACATGGGTGGGGGGGGGGGGGGGGGGAGGGGTAACTCGGACGTCAACTGCATCACAGAGGACCTGGGGTACCAAAGATTAGTTATAACAGTTACGGACCGGATTGCGTCCGCTGAATAGTTGTTTGACGTGGGCTGAGCGGTTTTCTTTTCTTTCTTTTTCTTTTTTTTCTAGTTTAGAGGGACTCGGGAAAACAAAAAAAGGGCTTCAGTCTCAAACGGTGCAGGCCGAACACAGGAAGAATGTAGATACAGGAAGCATCGGTATAATAATTGTAAATTGTCGTATCTGTGTTGGGAAAGTACCACAGTTCCTAGCGCTAATAGAAAGCACTGATGCTCAAATCGTTATAGGCACCGAAAGCTGACTAAAGCCGGAGATAAGTTCAGCCGAAATTTTTGCGAAGAACCAAACGGTGTTGCGAAAGGACGGGCTAAACACAGTTGGCGGTGTCATGTTTGTTGCTGTTAGAGGTAGTTTATCTTGTCGCGAAATTGCAGTAGATGGTTCCTGTGAGTTAGTATAGGCAAAGGTCATTGTTGGCAACCGGAATCAAATTACAACTGTTCGTTTTTACCGACCTCCCAACTCAGATAAAACAATCGCTGAAAGGCTCAAAGAAAACTTGAGTTAATTTCAAACGCGTACCTGACTCATTCAATCTGTATATTGAGCAAGCAGTAAAGGAAACAAAAGAAAAATTCGGAGTAGGTATTAAAATCCATGGAGAAGAAATAAAAACATTGAGGTTCGCCGATGACATTGTAATTCTGTCACAGACAGCAAAGGACTTGGAAGAGCAGTTGAACGGAATGGATGGTGTCTTGAAGGGAGGATGTAAGATGAACATCAACAAAAGCAAAACGAGGATAATGGAATGTAGTCGAATTAAGTCGGGTGATGTTGAGGGTATTAGATTAGGAAATGAGACACTTAAAGTAGTAAAGGAGTTTTGCTATTTGGAGAGCAAAATAACTGATGATGGTCGAAGTAGAGAGGATATAAAATGTAGACTGGCAATGGCAAGGAAAACGTTTCTGAAGAAGAGAAATTTGTTAACATCGAGTATAGATTTAAGTGTCAGGAAGTCATTTCTGAAAGTATTTGTATGGAGTGTAGCCATGTATGGAAGTGAAACATGGACGGTAAATAGTTTGGATAAGAAGAGAATAGAAGCTTTCGAAATGTGGTGCTACAGAAGAATGCTGAAGATTAGATGGGTAGATCACATAACTAATGAGAAGTATTGAATAGGATTGGGGAGAAGAGAAGTTTGTGGCACAACTTGACCAGAAGAAGGGATCGGTTGGTACGACATGTTCTGAGGCATCAAAGGATCACCAATTTAGTATTGGAGGGCAGCGTGGAGGGTAAAACTCGTAGAGGGAGACCAAGAGATGAATACACTAAGCAGATTCAGAATGGTGTAGGTTGCAGTAGGTACTGGGAGATGAATAAGCTTGCACAGGATAGAGTAACATGGAGAGCTGCATCAAACCAGTCTCAGGACTAAAGACCACAACAACAACAACCTGACTCATTCAGTTATAGTTGATGGTGACTTTACTTTATCCTCGGTATGCTGGCGAAAATACGTGTTTAAATCATAAGGTACGCATAAAACATCGTCCGAAATTGCGCTAAATGCATTCTCTGAAAATTATTTCGAGCAATTCGTTCATGAGCCCACGCAATTGCAAACGGTTCTGAAAACACATTTTGCCTCTTAGCAACAAATAATCCTGAGGTAATAAGAAGCATCAAACGGATACAGGGGCCGGCCAGAGTGGCCGAGCTGTTCTAGGCTCTTCAGTATGGAACCGCGCGACCGCTACGGTCGCAGGTTCGAATCCTGCCTCGGGCATGGATGTACGTGCTGTCCTTGGGTTAGTTAGGTTTAAGTAGTTCTACGTTCTAGGGCAGTGATGACCTCAGATGTTAAGTCCCATAGTGCTCAGAGCCATTTGAACAATTTTTTTAACGGATACAGGGATTAATAAACACAGGATTGTCGTAGCGAGACAAATATTGTAACCCCCAAATCCTCCAAAAATAAACGAAAAATATACCAACGCAAAAAGGCAGACGCGTCCCTGAGAGACAATTTCCACTCCTTCCAAATGAATAATATAAGTGTTGACCAGATGTGGCTTGTATTCAGAGAAATTGTATCGACAGCAGTTGAGAGATTTATACCAAATAAATTAACAAACGACAGAGCGGATCCTCCCTGGTACACAAAATGGGTCAGAACACTGTTGCAGAAACAACGAAACAAGCATGCCAAATTTAAGCGAACGCGAAAACTCCAAGATCGGTGGTCTTTTACAGGAGCTCGAAATTTAGCGCTGATATCAATGCGAGTTGCTTATAACAGTTTCCACAGCGAAACTTTGTCTCGAAACCTTGCAGAAAATCCATAGAGATTCTGGTCGTGTGTGAAGTATGCTAGCGACAAGACACAATCAATGCCTTCTCTGCGCGATAACAATGGAAATATTATAGATGGCAGTGCCGCCAAAGCAGAGTTACTAACCACAGACTTCCTAAATTCTTTCGCCAAAGAAGACGAAGTAAATATTCCAGAATTCGAATAAAGAGCAGCTGCCAACATGAGTAACGTAGAAGTAGATATCCTCGGAGCAGTGAAGCAACTTAAATCACTTAACAAAAGCAAGTCTTCCGGTCCAGATTGTATACCAACTGGATCACCAAAAAGACTATGCTGATGCAATAGCTCCATACTTAACAATCATATACAATCGTTCTCTCGACGAAAGATCCGTACCTAAAGACTGGAAAGTTGCACAGCTCATGTCAATATTAAAGAAAGGTAGTAGGAGTAATCCACTAAATTGCATGCTCATACCATTAACGTCGATATACAACAAGATTTTGGAACACATATTGTGTTTGAACATAATGAATAACCTCGAGGAGAACGGTCTATTGACACACAGTCAATACAGATTTACAAAATTTCGTTCTTTCGAAACACAACTAACTCTTTACTCACACGAAGTGTTGAGTGTTATCGATAAGGGATTTAAAATTGTTTTCGTATTTCTAGATTTCCAAGAGGTTTCTGGAACCGTACCTCACAAGCGGTTTGTAGTGAAATAGCGTGCTTATGGAAAATCGTCTCAGTTATGTGACTGTATTCATGATTTCATGTCAGACAGGTCACAGTTCGTAGTAACTTACGGAAAGTCATCGAATAAAACAGAAGAGATTTCTGGAGTTCCCTAAGGTAGTGTTACAGACCCTTTGCTATTCCTTACCTATATAAACGATTTAGTAGACAACCTGTTTAGTCGTCTTATGTTCTTTGCAGCTGATGCTGCCGTTTATCGTCTAATAAAGTCAGCAGAAGATCAAAACAAATCCGTGTGGTGAAAAAATTGGAAATTGATCCTACATAACAGAAAGTGTGATGTCATCCACATGAGTGCTAAAAGGAATCCATTAAACTTCGGTTACACGATAAATCAGGGAAATCTAAAGGCCGTAAATTCAACTAAATACCTCGAGTTCCAATTACGAACAACAAGAACATGCAAGAAAATGTCGTGGGGAAGGCAAACCGAAGACAGAATTTTATTTGCAAAACACCTAGAAAATGTAACAGATCTACTAAAGAGGCTGCCTACACTACACTTGTCCGTCCTCTTTTGGAGTACTGCTACTAGGGGTGGGATCCTTACCAGACATGATTGTCGGAGTACATCGGAAAAGTTCAAAGAAGAACAGCAGATTTTGTATTATCGTTAAATAGGGGAGAGAGTGTTACTGAAATGATACATGGTTTGGGGCAGACATAATTAAAACAAAGACGTTTTTCGTTGGGGCGGAATCTTCCCATGAAATTGCCATCGCCAATTTTCTCCTCCAAATGTGTAAATATTTTGTTGACACCAACCTACACAGGGAGAAAATTTTTTTCTGTCTTGGAGCCTTTATCCCTCTCGACGCGAAGTTGGCCATGTTACCATTGATTTGGCAGTGTTAGTTACAGAGGGTGGCCGGATGCCCTTCCAGCTGCCATCCGAACCCCCTCTGGACGGACATAGTGTACCCCAGCTGTTTGTGTCTAGTGTAAGCTATCTAGATATGCGAACGTTTTCAAATGTCTGCGAGCAGTGTAACTGAGGTGGAACGTGTGGACCAGCTCGGTGTTCACCTAGTGGATATAGAAAACCACCTAAAAACCACATCCAGGCTGGCCGGCAGACCGGCCCTCGTCGTTAATCCGCCAGGCGGATTCTATCCGGGGCCGGCGCGCCTACCCGAGTCCAGGAAGCAGCGCATTAACGCTCTCGGCCACCCTGGCGGGTCTCTGCATAGGGAGAAATGATCTTCATAATAAAATTAGAGAAATGATAGCTCCCACTGGAAGATATAGGCGTTGGTTTTTTCCATCCGCTGTTCGAGATTGGAATAATAGAAAATTAATGTGGAGGTGGCTCCATGAAGCTCAGTCAAGCACTGAGATTTGCAGAATATCCATGTAGATCTAGAAGTAGGTATAAGAGAAAATACAATGGCTTTATTACACGCTTCCTATCCAAATCAGTGCATTCATCCAGACCAGAGGAGGTGCAGCGTCATACCGATAAATGGTTCAAAAAATGGCTCTGAGCACTATTTGACTTAACATCGGAGGTCATCAGACCCCTAAACTTAGAACTACTTAAACCTAACTAACCTAAGGACATCACACACATCCATGCCCGAGGCAGGACTGGAACCTGCGACCGCAGCAGTCGCGCGGTTCCGGATCCGATAAATGGTCTTGTTGCTTCTTTTTTTCTGTCATGCAGTACATCTCATTTATGACATTTAGGAGGACAGCGTAAAACAATGTGAGCATCCTGATACTAATTCCTGTCTTCTGAAAATTTCCCAACATACCTACATTTGCACTCCACATGCCATCTTACGATGTGCGGCAGAAAGTATTTGTGTACCACTGCCTATAACCCTGTTTCCTGTTAGAGTCGTGTAAGATGCGCCGGAAAAACGACTGTTTGTAATCCTTCTCTATTCTAATTTTACCTTCATGGACTTTAATTGACTATGCCTTCCGTCCAAAAAGTTCCGAGACTAATTTTATTCCTGGCGTTCAAGCGACGTCAGTTGTGTTGACAGTTCGAGCGGCGTGGTCTATTGCCCGACTAATTTGTAGCAATTCTGTAGCGAATGCCGTGAATTGTTTCCTTCAGTTTAGAAATCGAGTTGAACTTAGGAAGGCTTAAGTCAGGGGATTACAGTAGGTGGTGTAGCACTTATCAGCCCCATCAGTCGAAAAAATCTGCAACAGCTTGCACTGTACGTGCTTGAGCATTGTCCTGCAAAATAATGGTCAGGTCCTGCAGGTCCTGCAGATAGTGTCATTACTTCTGTTTCAAAGCTCTTCATTTTTGGAACACAACCTACGACCAGCTTAGAGACAGAAGTGATGACACTTTCTGCAGGACCTGACCATCATTTTGTAGGACAATCCTCAAGCACGTACAGTGCAAGCTGTTACTGATTTGCTTGACTGATGGGGCTGCTAAGTGCTATACCAACTACTGCACTCCTCTGATTTAAGTCCTCCTGAGTTCAACTCGATTTCTAAACTGACGGAAACACTTCACAGCATTCGCTTCAGAACCGCTACAAATTCGTTCAAACTGTCAACGCAACTAGCACTGCTAAGAATATCCTACGACTTCCACGTCGCTGGCACCGGGTTATACATAATGCTGGTGACTGCTTTGGAGATCAGTAAAACTTTAAAAACACGTATCTATTTTGTACGAGCTGTAAAGAAATAGATTCCACACTGCCTCCAAAACTTTTTAAGCAGGACGTTGCGAGATAGTTGGAGTCCATCTTCAGGGTTTGCCAGTTCATGTTCTTCAGTATTTCTGTAAGGCTCTCCTGTGAGTCAAACACACCTTGTGACCATTCACACCGTTCTTCCCCGTATACGTTCATTATCCCTTGTTAGTCCTACATGTTATGATCCCACACACTTGAGCAATATTCTACTATGAGACATGAATGTTTTCCAAGCTATCTGCTTTGTAGACTGTATTTTCCCAATATCTTGCCAATGAACCGAAGTCTGGCACCGACTTTGACTACGACTGAGCCGGTACGATCATTCCATTTCCTATCCCCTCAGACTGTTACTTCCAGGTATTTATGTGAGTCGACTGAGTGTAATTGTGACGTGTTGACAATGCAGCCACCGAATAACACTTTTTTGCATTTTTTTCAAGTTTTCAGTTTAACATTTCTCCACGTTTAAAGAAAACTGCTGATCTTTGTAGCACTTCAAAATCTTGTCGCGATCCGGCTGCATTTTTGCAACTTTTTTTTCACTTAGTACGTCTTTAACGGAAAGGTCATCTGCAAACATCCAGAGGCTCCTATTAATATTGTTTGCCGCGTCGGATGTATATATGAACAGCAAGGATCCCAACACATGTCTGGGGGAGCACAGCTAAAGCTGCTTCTACATCCGCCGATGACTCTCCATCCAAGATACATGCTGCCTTCTCGCTACCAAGAAATCCTCAGTCCACTCATAAATGTATTTGATACCTCTTGGAATCGTACTGTCTTTGGTGTCGGACCCAGTCAAATGCTTGTGGAGCTACGAATAGCTGGAGGGCCACATCTTGCGCTGTCGCTATCTAAACGGCCAGTGCGTGGGCAGGAAACTTTACGTTATGGAAAATCAGTTTTCTGACTACTAACCTTGGATGCTACAGCTTCAGTTCACCATGCGAAAGGTGCAGTAATGTTGCGTAGAAGGATCGAAGGACCCTTTTCCTCTTCCCCAGATAATCGCTTACGATTGTGCCTATTGGCTGTATCTGCAGTATGATTCTCTGGTCTAATGTTAGATCATTGTTTTATCTACAGTCCTATACAGGCTCCAGAAGTACTTCCTATAATGCTTCAGATTTTCTGGACACAATTTTGAAAGTTTTCTCGAGAGTCCAACAAACACGGCAGTCACAGCGTAAACTCTGCGTACAGAGTATAATTTAGGATGTTCTTGTAAGAAAGTCATTACAATCAAGAATAGTATAAAATACTAAAAATAGCATGAAATACTTAGTATAAAATACTACGAATAGTATAAAATACTAAAACAATTTTTCCCAAAATAGTTTATCCATGACAAACAAAGTGTTAATCATAGTCACAAGCTTCACGGTCTATTTTCTTGAATAGAAATGCCAAATCACCCTACAATCCTCTCCTTCGTCCAGTACTGCGAAACGTATGACACTCGCCACTTAGGACAACTTCCCACAAACAAGGGCGCAGTCCATCTGAGACTTTGAACAAATCTATTACAAGAATCACGCTTACCAAAAGTGTACTCCTGATTACGTGTCTAACGTCAGCAATCTCCCATTCAGACTCCAGGACGGTATCTGTGTACCGCAATTCTCCGCGCCTGGAGTTAATGCTACATGCATGAGGGACAATGTTTTCGAAATGTTTGCGTAACGTGTATCCTGAGGCGGTGCGAGGCCAGTATTCATCTTGTAGGATGTGGAAAATCGCCCAGAACCTACACTATGTGATCAAAAGTATCCGGACACCCCCTAAAACAAACGTTTTTCATATTAGGCGCATTTTGCTGCCACCTACTGCCAGCGATCTCAGTAGTCGTTAGACATCGTGAGAGAGCAGAATGGGGAGCTCCGTGGAACTCACGGACTTCAAACGTGGTCAGGTGACTGGGTGTCACCTGTGTCATACATCTGTACGCAAGATTTCCACACTCCTAAACATCCCTGGGTCCACTGTTTCCGATGTGATAGTGAAGTGGAAACATGAAGGGACACGTGCAGCACAAAAGCGTACACGCCGACCTCGTATGTTGACTGACAGAGACCGCCGACAGTTGAAGAGGGTCGTGACGAATATGTAATAGACAGACATCTATCCAGACCATCACTCAGGAATTTCAAACTGCATCAGGATCCAACGCAAGTACTATGACAGTTAGGCGGGAGGTGAGAAAACTTGGATTTCGTAGTCGAGCGGCTGCACATAGGTCACACATGTCGCCGGTAAATGCCAAACGACGCCTCGCTTGGTGTAATGAGTGTGAACATTGGACGATTGAACAGTGAAAAATCGTTGTGTGGAGTGACGAATCACGGTAGAAAATGTGGCGATCCGATGGCAGGGTGTGGGTATGGCGAATGCCCGGTGAACGTCACCTGCCAGCGTGTCTAGTGCCAACAGTAAAATTCGGAGGCGGTGGTGTTATGGTGTGGTCGTGTTTTTCATGGAGGTGGCTTGCACCCTTTGCTGTTTTGCGTGGCACTATCACAGTACAGGCCCACACTGATATTTCAAGCACCTTCTTGCTTTCCACTGTTAAAGACCAATTCTGGGATTGAGATTGCGTCTTTCAACACGATCGAGCACCTGTTCATAATGCACGGCCTGTGACGGACTGTTTACACGACAATAACGTTCCTGTAATGTACTGGCCTGCTCAGAGTCCTGGCCTGAATCCTACAGAACACCTTTGGGATAGTTTGGAGCGCCGACTTCGTGCCATGCCTCATCGACCGACATCGATACCTTTCCTCAGTGGAGCACTCTGTGAAGAGTGGGTTACCATTCCCCCAGCAACCTTCCAGCAGCTGATTGAACGTATGCCTGCGTGAGTGGAAGCTGTCATCGAGGCTAAGGGTGGGCCAACACCATACTGAATTCCAGGATTACCGATGGAGGGCGCCACGAAGTTGTAAGTCATTTTGAGCCAGGTGTCCGGATACTTTTGATCACATAGTGTACATCCAGGATGACTTGCGTACCAGCCCTCTTCGTTAATGTGCCAAGCGGATTCGAACGGGGGCTGCCACGTCTCCCCGTACCGAAAGAGGGCGCTTAATAAACACCCACGGCTATCCAGACCGGTACCAAAATTTTTCTTTTTAGCGATACATACGATAATATCTATACGTTTTAATACAAAGTTTATTTGAAAAAAATTACACAATATTGTTGATACGCTTGTTGACTATTTTGCCAAATATTTACCAATCTGTTCAGTGAGTGGCACGAGCTTGTTTATGCCCTCCTCGAAGAATTCTCTCGTCAGGTCCTTCTCCCACTTCAGAACCTGTTTCTGCAGCTGCTCGTCGGTTGCAAATTTAATTCCACTCAAGTATGCCTTCAGGGAGATGAAAAGATCTCAAATCGCCAAGTCAGGGGAACACGGGGTTGATTAAAAAAATCGCAACCAAACGAGTCCAAGAGCGCCTTGTTGGCTACGGCTGAGTGAGGACGGGCTTTATCTGCAACAAGCACAGTCCTCTCGTCAGCTGCCCCCTGCTTTTGTTTTGAGTGCACTTATTGAGGTTTTTAGGATTTCACAATATCGTTGTGCATCGATAGACTCCCCCTGAGCCCGAAATTCGACCAACATGATGCCTTTTTGTTCCCAAAACAATGAGACCATGACTTTTTTTTTTTTTTTTTTTTTGCCCGTAATTGCCAGTTTGGGAGTTGGTGTGACGCCACTGTGACGACTCTTTTTTTGTCTCAGGCCTCTAATGAGCGATTCATGTTTCATTTCCAGTCACAATAGAGCTCGGAAAATCTTCACCTTCGAATCCCATTCTCTTAAGAAAGTCACCGACGCCACTGACCCGGTTTTTCTTGTCCTGATTTGTTTGCTGTTTAGGGAACCATCTCCCTGAACGGCAGCGTTTCTGTGAGTGTCTCGTATAAGAGAGTTCTTGAGAGTCGTGAAATTCGAAGAACTTTCATCCACTATCAATCAGCAGCCTTCACGAATACTTTTCTCGATTTTTAACTCCAATGCAACTGTCAAAATGGAAGGTAGTCCACTTTCCTGTTCGTCATGAACGTTTGTCCTTCCTCCACTAAACTACATACACCACTTAAACATACTCGTTCTGTTCGTAACACTTTCTCCGTAAGCGCTTTTGGTTTACGCCAAAATTTTGATAGGTGTTACTCTTTCCGAAGCGGATCACAGCACGTGGCTCGCACTTGGGATTTCTTACCGACATCTTTCGCGCAACTAGACGCTACAACGTGAGTGTACGTGCTAAGGTGTTCCTGCTATGCTCGCTCAGGTCAGGGAATCCCCATCTACCACTCAGTGTTGCCAACTCCCAAAAAGCAAAACACCAAAGCCCGTTAAGGTCACAGTATACTTACTTTCTGAACAAGGCTCGTACAAGATTTACCCAACCACCGTTGAAGAGAGGTCACCAGCAGGAAAGTTAGCCAAATCATAGTCCATTACTAGAAGAAAGGATGGAAGATTAAGGTTTAACGTCCCGTCGTCCGTGAGATCAACAGGGTCGGAGCACGAGGTGTGACTGGAGAAGGGTCGGGAAGAAAATTGGCCGTTATCTTCTCAGATAGTTGTCCCGGCATTTGCCTCCAGGTATTTAGAGAAACCACGAAGGACTTGAAAACATTTCCAGGGAAGAACATCTAGTCAATCGCCTTAAAAAGTTCATAAAAAGGCGGATGGAACTATGAAGTTATAGAATCAGTTACTGATACGTAGTCTTTCACTCAACAAGACCGTATAATGACGCTTTTTATGCATATTTAGTTTGTTTATTTCGTGATGTATTTGTCGTTAGTAACAGTTACACCTTCCAAAATCGAGCAACAAAACTGTAGAAGCGATTTGATTCAAATTTATAACAGTTAGGGATACATCACGGTATTAAATTATTGTTTCCATTCCCTCACATTATTCAAATTCAGAGACTGCTTGTCTCCTTAGGAGTAAATGTATTCGTGCCAGCGTTAGGCTGCCGTTCCTGGAGGGGGAGTTGAGTTGTAATGTTGGAGTATGGCACTCCTATTTGGCGTTGCACCTCGTCGTTTGTGTTTCGTCTCGCTATTTGTTCGGTAAGCAAATGAAATTGTGGATCAGCTCCTGGTGATGCTACCGGTGAGGCGAATGTGTGCTTGTGTGTGTGTGTGTGTGTGTGTGTGTCTGCTTTTAGGTCAAAGCGAGGGGCCGTCATCTGACACGCACGGCCATCACGCGTGTCGAAGAACTATGCGGACACGCCAGCTCCTAGCGTCACGCTGGATTCCGTCGGAGGCGGGAAACCACCTTGCAAATAACACACACGGGACGTTGTTACTGTGTAACGTGAATTTACAGTAAGTGCCGCTAGTTTATGTATAAAGCTCAGTCTCAAGCTGGGAAACGTTGTAATTTACGACGTATAGTGGATACAGGCGTGAATCGACTGTTGGCGTAATGAATAGACCTTATGCGCTATTAGGTACAGACACCCAGTTATTATGCAAGCAAGAAGTCGTCCCGAGCGGCTCTTCGTCCTTTGCTGATTTCTATCGTCAGCGCTTGCCGTACCATTACTGTAATCTGAATAAATGCCTACTCAACCAAAAGAAGTCGCATATTCTGTGCTTCGAGAGAGCAAAAAGTCACAACTGGTACGCCAACAGCAAGTAAAGTTTTATAATGTCTGTTATACGCCATTTTCACCTTCAGAAATGCCGTGAGGCACCGTTGTACCAATTGGTTGAAGCTGTAGTGGAAGCTGTTGTCATTGTTTGTTGAAAATTTTACTGAGTTGCACAATTACACTCTCAGAAAAACAATACTCGCTTCGTGAATAAATTATCACACTGGGACGGAAGTCGGCAGATGTGATGTACATGTGCAGAGAAACAGATGATTACAGTTATTTCAGAAAAATTGGATGCTTTATTCAAGAGAAAGAACTTCACAAATTGAGGAAGTCAACAATGCAGTGGTCCACCTCTGGCCCTTTTACAAGCCGTCGTTCTGTTTAACATTGATTCATTGAGTTCTTGGATGTTCTTCTGAGGTAGGTCGTACCAAATTCCGTCCAAATGGAGGGTTAGATAGTCAAAATCCCGAGTTAGTTGGAGTTCCGTACCCCTAATGCTATAAATATTCTCAATTGAAGAGAGATCCGGCGACTTTTATGGACAAAGCAGGGTTTGGCAAGCACGAGGACAAGCAGTAAAAGCACTCGCAGTGTGCGGGCGGGCATTATCTTGTTGAAATGCAAGCTCTGGATGGCTTGCCATGAAGGGCAAAGAAACGGAGCGTAGAAAATCGTCGATGTGCCGCTGCGCTGTAAGGGTGTCTCGGATGACAACCAAAGGATTCCTGCTGTGAAAAAAAAGTGGCGCCGCAGAACATCACTCCTGGTTGTCGAGCTACATGGCAGGTGACAGCCAGGTTGGTGCCTCACCACTGTCCAGGCCGTCTCCAGCACGTCTTCGTTGGCTATCGGGGCTCAGTTCGAAGCGGGACTCATGACTTAAGACATTTCTGTTCCAGACATTGAGATTCCAGCGAAAGACGTGGATGGAGACGCCCCGAAAAGCGGTGGCATACGAGCCTGACTGTCGCCCGATAACCAAGAATGATGGTCTGGAGGAGCCATTACTTTTCATTGCGCGACCCTTTGGTTGTCATCCACGGCACCCTTACAGCACGATATTCTACGCCCCGTTTTGTTGCCCTTTATGGCAAGCTACCTGTGCTTGTACTATTACTTGCCAGACTCTATCCTGGCCAGCAGCGTCGCTGCATCTCTCCCCAGTTGAGAATGTTTGTATCATTATTGGCAGGACCCTCTAACCATCCCGGTATTTTGACGATCTAACGCGCCATTCGGACAGAATTTGGCACGATATTCCTCAGGTGGACATCTAGCAATTCTATCAATCAGTGCCAAGCCGAATAACTGCTTGCGTAAGGGCCAGAGATGGATCAACATGTTGCTGACTCGCACACTTTTTAAGCTTTCTCTTGAATAAATCACCAATTTTTTTTTAATTGTAATCATTTGATTGTCTGTACATGCATGTACTTTGCATCTGTCTACTTTCGTTCCATCCGGATAAATTCTTCATGGTGCGTCTTTTTTTTCCTTGTCTTAGAGTATATATTTGCAATATGACTAGATTCCATAAAAAGTTGATCATCTTGTTGCGGAAAGCGTTGCAAGTCGCGAGGAATACGTCAGCAACGATAATGATCATCGTGTTTTATGTTAAAAATTCGATTCAAACCTTTCAGTACTGGACAAGTTCATTTTAGCACATCGGAAACTGCCGATGGTGCAAAGAAGCTAATTGATCTAATAATTACAGAATGAATTTTCACTCTGCAGAGAAATGTGCGCGGATTTGAAACCTCCTGGCAGATTAAAATTGTGCCCCAGACTGGAATTCGAAACTGGAACGTTTGTCTTTCACAGGAAAATGCTCTACCGCCTGAGCTATCCGGCTACCACGCAGGAACCGCTCTCACAGCTTTACTTTAGCCAGAAAGTCTTTCATTTTCCTCCTCTCCAAACTTCACAGAAATTCTCCTGCAGACCTAGCGCGACAGTTGCCGGCCGTTGTGGCCGAGCGGTTCTAGGCGCTTCAGTCTGGAACCGCGCTACCGCTACGGTCGCAGGTTCGAATCCTGCCTCGAGCATGGATGTGTGTCATGTCCTTAGGTTAGTAAGGTTTAAGTAGCTCTAAGTTGTAGGGGACTGATAACCTCAGATGTTAAGTCCCATAGCGCTCAGAGCCATTTGAACCATTTTTGAACCTTGCGTGACTAGCACTCCAGGGCAAAGGATGTTGCGAATAAATGGCTACTTTTTAATCTGTCAGAAATTCGTGTGATGTACGATGCTACTTCCTCACTTTCGTGACAGTGCAAGTAGCTGACAGTGGTCGTTTCCCATGTTACTTATATTCATCTGTAATCCAATTGGAAGACCGTGGGCCACGGCCACCACCGAAACGATTGCGGACCACCTGGCGAAACAAAGTGTGGCTGATGACCAACCTTACCACATTTGCTCTCCACATACAGATTTTGTTGCTAGCGTAAAGAAAGAAGTCCATCAAGAATGGTCACAGACTTGAGAGATCTCACAACAGTCCAAAGAAAGACATTATGCCGCAATACGGCATAGTATTCCGCGAAAAACCTGGTTCTCCCAAATCAAGCCACATAGACGTCAAACCACTACTATAATGCGTGTCCGGCTGGATCACGGTTGTTATTCTTCATATCTTTATAGGATGAAACTTCAGCCGTCCCTCTACTGCAAAGTCCACCCAACTGAGATTGCGACCTCAACCATGTGATACTAGGGCGCTCAGGTTACGACAACGTCGCAAGATTTTTAAGGTCTTCATTAGAACAGGAATTCACCAACCCACATATGTAACAGACTTGTTTAGACAGCTGTCCACAACGCACTATGACAGTATTGCCTGATTTCTGCAAGAAGCGGATTCCAGTTATATGTCAGACACATAGGATCCAGGATGTGTAGTTGAGATATACGGACTGTGTTAAGTGTATGTGAATATACAAAATGTAACATAAAGTTTACCGGGAATTACTGTAATTTTAATGTCTAAGCTCTGTTATTATTCACTTCTCAGACTAAATGGTTAATGCCAAAGGCCAAAAACACAAATTAAAAAAAAAAGACTCCGAAACAATTCCTCCAGAGGGGTTTAGGGTAACGTGGTAGGTTATAGTCGAGTCGATGTGAGAAGTTACAGTTTTAATCTACAAGGAGGCTTCAAATCAACAGTAATGTTGCCAGCTTTCAACTGCGAATCGCAAACGACTGCAGGCGAATACAATAGCCGTGTACAGAGCTTTGCCATACAGACTTTTCCAGAATCGCATTACATGACTGGTTGAGGCAGGTGCGCTAAGAAGACGCGCCCAGCCCACTGCAACTATCAGAGATCTTCTGACGCCAGCCCGACTGTATTAATTAAACACGGTTGCTCTTGGTTACCAATTCTGTTTTACCTCTGGGCCACCTGCATAGGTGACTCAAAGTGAACTTCAGCCGCGTTGAGGTACAGGCGCATATCCAATGCGTATGCAGATTCATATTGGCAAGCACAGCACTATATCGGGTCTCCCCGTTGTTATCTCGATAATTGCGACTTGCAAATACGCCGAGCGGGACTCGGAATTGCTGAAGGACGAGCCCACCTCCACTCCCGTATTACTCTTTCATTGCATCTCGGTGGCGTATCATTTGCGTCCATGCGGCCCGTATTAACGCCGCCTCGTAGTCCTACCTGCCGGAACCACCTGTGATCATTAGGGTCCGCAGAATTGCGTCTGGAACGGCCGCGAAGCACGGAGCCCGTCTTTGCAGTTATTACGTGCACTCTGCTTTTTGCGTTCACTGTTTCATTATTAACGTTGGAGCGCCTAGCCGGAGAGACAGCTGTAGCAGAACATCGTCAAAGGCGGAACACGCCCGAGGAGGCCGGCAGGCTCTGCAGCCGAGCAGTGTCTCGCCGACAGCAAGGGCTCAATTCCAGGCGTAAATAAAAGGAATAAATAACGCTCGAAAATTCGCAACTGTTTTTCAGATAACCCCGTTGCAATTAAGTTTGCATTAGAAACGGAAAATTTGCAATTGTCTTCATTATTTTCTCAATTGCGCTTACATTTCGCTACACTGACGTCATTGTACGTAAATGTCACGAACGTAAGAATTATCAGACCGCGATATAAATTATGACTTCTCGGCGAGATGCAACATTGTATGACCGAGCTTCAGAGGTAGAGGGGAAGAAAGTAACCGGTAAGACTAACAACGTGATCACGGATCTCGCCCAACGTAACAGCTACTTTGTCCTACCGATCGGGGCGACGGTATTACCCGAACGTGACGCAGGTGTCATTATTAACGGAACATATCGCGGGCAGCAGTTGTTTCGTACATGGTGTTACAGATTTTCACAGTGATCTTACACCTCAGAAAATGCAAATATACTCCAGAAATACAGCTTATCTACATATATGAAGAACAAACATATAATTAATATGATTTTTCTTGAATACTTGTTATTTAATTCAAATAATTATTCTTTTCTAGCCATATAATCGGTGCACAATAACAGTGCACGTTTTAACATCTTTTTTGTAGCAAAGAATTGTAATATTTATTCATGTTCTTTTCGCTGGCCTGTGTCCCGTGTCATCTCGAGGTCGGCATGCTAATGTGGATTTGTCAAGGTTGGTGACAGTGGGTGGTTGGTTGCCCTTCTTCTCGCCACCCCTTACCCCTCCAAACTGCAGCGGGTTGTGGGCACCAGCCCAGTTTTCACCTAGCCCGATTTGAGAAACCCAGGCTGGCCGCAAGTCGGCCCTCACCATTAATCCGCAGGGCGGATTCGTTGGTGGGCCAGCACGCCTCTCCGAATTCCGGAAGCGGTGTGCTAACGCGCGCGGCCCTCCGCGACGGTTATTTCAGTATTTGTAGATTCGTAATACAGACATTTAAAATTACACTTGGGGCAACATATGAGGTAAATTTCTGCCACTTCTTTGGTGATTCATGTGTTCTCTTCCAATGAAATTTTTCAGTAATGGTTTTGCATAAATGTTATGGTATTTCGTTGATAAAGCATTCAGTTTTCGAATTTAATGCTTGAATTGTCTTGGGGTGGTGGTGTAAATCCGATACTTCAGAAAACCCTTCAGAAAGAAGCCGTTTTGTGTTAAAATCACAAGATCGTGGCGACCAATTATTGTTATAAAAACAGGAAATGACATGATCATGAAAGGACGCGTGCAAGATCATCAATGATTCATGGGTGATATGACAAGTGGCACAGTCCTGCTGAAACCACGTGTGTTCAACAGCAGTACCTTCCAACGGAGACACAAAAAAACAGGCTATTATGTCGCGATAATGTTCGCCATTTACTGTTAATTCATTGACTGCCTCATTTTGAAAGAAAAATACTCCAATGTTTCCGCCGGACCACAGTGCCCGCCAAATAATGTTCGTCATTTACTGTTAATTCATTGACTGCCTCATTTTGAAAGAAAAATACTCCAATGTTTCCGCCGGATAACAGTGCCCGCCAAACCATGACACGTTGGAGTTTTTTCTCATAAGAAATCTTGAATTTTATGAAACGCAACTGTGGGAATTGCGTGTATTAACGAAGCCACCGAGTTGAAAGTGGGACCTGTCATTGAATATGACTTTGTCCACAAAAACGGCATTTACTTGTTTAACATTAAGGATGTGTTGTAGTATCGTGTAGCACACCCTGTTTACTAATTGCTATCTGTTTCCTATCGGCCTATCGAATAATGACAGAAAATGGCGCGCAGGTCAAAAGTGGCGCTCTTATCGTAACACAGGTCGTGCGCTACATTTTGAATTAGGTAGAGTAATCGCCTTGCCACACTCGAGGTTTTTCTATACATTTTCGCAACTTTAATGAAGGTTAAATGACGATAGGAATGTAATGAACAATTTAGGGTACGTTACGTTGTGTTTACTTGTGAATGAACTAATACATTGTAGGCAAAAAAATTAGTACACTTTTTTAGAGATGCCCAATTCACTCTGTGGTGTCACCGCCAGACACCACACTTGCTAGGTGGTAGCCTTTAAATCGGCCGCGGTCAGGTAGTATACGTCGGACCCGCGTGTCGCCACTGTCAGTGATTGCAGACCGAGCGCCGCCACACAGCAGGTCTAGAGAGACTTCCTAGCACTCGCCCCAGTTGTACAGCCGACTTTGCTAGCGATGGTTCACTGACAAATTACGCTCTCATTTGCCGAGACGATAGTTACCATAGCTTTCAGCTACGTCATTTGCTACAACCTAGCAAGGCGCCATTATCAATAGCTATTTATCTTGTGATGCATGTACCGTCAGACCGATGTTCACCAATTATGGATTAAAGTTAAGTATTCCAGAAGCTACGTACTATTTTTGCTACTATAAAGACCTTGTCCTGTTCCAGACCTCACGCCATCCTGCGTGAGCTTAAACGCGTGCCCTTCGGCCTCCCGTCCTAGTGGATTGGCTGTCTTGCCAGTCCACAAAACACTCAACACTTTTTGCTGCACATGGTGTACATGAAATCATTACATTTACAGATCAGTAGCACAAGCGGTTCTGAGGTATCAGATATTGACCCATGCTGAAACACTCATATAAGTAGGAGATGTATCCTCCAGCAGCGGCAATGTAGGCGTTGACGCTGGCGTCCAGCGATCGTACAGATGGCGAATACTGTCTTGTGGTATGTTATACCACGCTTGCTCGACCTGTTCCAGTACCTCTGTAAGAAGAGTTGTTGGTTGACGCGTCGCACTTCTCGTCTCATCACATACCACAGGTCCTCGATCTGATAAAATCCATAGATCCTGATGGGCATGTATTTGTATGTTGCTGCACTTTGAGTTGCACGGGCAGTATGTGGGCGAGTTTTATCTTGTTGGAACAACCCATCACCTTCATGTTGTTCTCGATGGTGAGTGTTCATTGGAGGTGAGGGTATCATCTGGAGTGCCCCAGGGAAGTGTGGTACGTCCGCTGCTGTTTTCTATCTACATAAATGATCTTTTGGATAGGGTGGATAGCAATGTGCGGCTGTTTGCTGATGATGCTGTGGTGTACGGGAAGGTGTCGTCGTTGAGTGACTGTAGGAGGATACAAGATGACTTGGACAGAATTTGTGATAGGTGTAAAGAATGGCAGCTAACTCTAAATATAGCTAAATGTAAATTAATGCAGATGAATAGGAAAAAGTATCCCATAATGTTTGAATACTCCATTAGCAGCGTAGCGCTTGACACAGTCACGTCGATTAAATATTTGGGCGTAACATTGCAGAGCGATCTGAAGTGGGACAAATATGTAATGGCAGTTGTGGGGAAGGCGGATAGTCGTCTTCGGTTCATTGGTAGAATTTTGGGAAGATGTGGTTCATCTGTAAAGGAGACCGCTTATAAAACAGTAATACGACCTATTTTTGAATACTGCTCGAGCGTTTGGGATGCGTATCAGGTCGGATTGAGGGAGGACATAGAAGCAGTTCAGAGGCGGGCTGCTAGGTTTGTTACTGGTAGGTTTGATCATCACGCGAGTGTTACGGAAATGTTTCAGGAACTCGGGTGGGAGTCTCTAGAGGAAAGGAGGCGTTCTTTTCGTGAATCGCTACTGAGGATATTTAGAGAACCAGCATTTGAGGCTGACTGCAGTACAATTTTACTGCCACCAACTTATATTTCGAGGAAAGACCACAAAGATAAGAAAAGAGAGATTATGGCTCGTGCAGAGGCATATAGACAGTCATTTTTCCCTTGTTCTCTTTGGGAATGGAACAGGTATAGAACATGTTAGTTGTGGTACGAGGTATCCTCCGTTACGCACCGTATGGTGGATTGCGGAGTATGTATGTAGATGTAGATGTAGAACAACATTCTGCATTTACCGAGCACTGGTTAGCGTACTCTCCAGAAACACCAGAGATGAACGAGAGTTGTTGCTTGCTACACCGCAGACCATAAGGCCTGATGTGGGACCAGCGCTTCTTGGAAAAATGCACTCTACGAGATAGCACTCAGCAACTCCACGTTGTACGCTCAAACTACCATCACTTGCGTGCAGGGAAGATCTGCTTTCATAGCCGAAGACCACGGGCCGCCATTCCACCTTCCAAGAGACCCTCTGACGGCACCAGTCTACATAGATGGCGTGGCGTATGTGGGAGGTAGGCTAGACGGATGCGTGCCCGTAGTCCCACTGCTAATAACCGGTCTCAACAGTTAGTGTCGACACGTCTGGTGTCACAAGTTGTCTTTACTGTGCTGTGGTAGCTGTATAATCTGCCACTGCTTTCCTTACAGAATGACAATCCTGGAGGGCGTCTGTGCTACGTCAACGTCCAGAACCTCGTCACAGGTGTGAGAACGTTCACATGACCACTGAAACCAGCATCGTTGCACACCGATCCTGCACGTCCTAAAGGACTATACCGCCACAATCTGGCCGCCTTCAAAGTTACTCAGTTGACTGTAGGATGCACGAGAACCTCTCTGCGGCACCTTTATCTGCTTGCTTCACACGTCTGCACGAAACTGAGCCTTCTGTCTGTGAGCATTCCTTATTAAAGGACAGACTCGAATGTCGCTCTGGTAGCCATGTTACTACGTTATCTGTTGGTGGAAGACTTTGAAATCACTGTCAGGACATCTACTCTCCCCCAGGTGGCATACGCGGTCGTCGGATTAAAAGCAATGTCGTCTTTCCAGGTCTGTACTAACTTTTTCCGGCAATGTATATATAACAGTATGTTCCTAATACTTGCGTATATTGTGTAACAGAGAGATTCTGATACAATTTGAGTAGTATTTGTTACATTTGTAAGCAACGATATAATGCTGTAATCTTGTTTAACAAAACCCTTTCTCGAAGTTGTAGAACGGGTTGCGTGACATCTCTCGAAGAAAAGTGCAGTGTCTAGTTGGACACATAAATACATTAGCATTGAGCATGGTTAATAAATAACATTTCTTACAGATACAGTAATTACCACTCACAGGTGTTTACCATTGCTATTTCGCAAAGAACAGCAGAACACGCTATTATAAACGTACTTTCTGGTGATATGATGACGTTCCGTCAACGGATATGGTTCTGGTTGTTATCTTATAGTAAGTAACACTATAGCTCAATGCCATACATACACTGCATAGTATCTGGGCACCTGTTAAGGGGAGATTTACTATCTTTTGGTTCAAAAAATCGATTTTTTTAAATTGCATTTTTGGATCCATAAAAGTGTTTAGAATCCACCCCTGAAACGGTTTTTCCGAATATGGAACAGAAATGTTTATTATTCGGGGTTGAACAAAAACGTGCACCTGCCTGAAATGGTAAACACCTGTGAGTGGTAATTACTGTATCTGTAAGAAATGTTATTTATTAACCATGCTCAATGCTAATGTATTTATGTGTCCAACTAGACACTGCACTTTTCTTCGAGAGATGTCACGCAACCCGTTCTACAACTTCGAGAAAGGGTTTTGTTAAACAAGATTACAGCATTATATCGTTGCTTACAAATGTAACAAATACTACTCAAATTGTATCAGAATCTCTCTGTTACCTAAAAGTGTTTAGAATCCACCCCTGAAACGGTTTTTCCGAATATGGAACAGAAATGTTTATTATTCGGGGTTGAACAAAAACGTGCACCTGCCTGAAATCGGTCTTTTTCCACGCACCAGTTTTTTTCGGGAATTTCGACTTTGTAGCAGCGAAAAATTATTCTATGTGCTTGCCCATGACTAAAACTGATAAAGTGATCAAGGAGCTTACGACGTACTACGGCTTGGCAATCCGATGGCATTCCATTTCGGTAGAACAAATGAAGAAGGCAATTTGGGCAACGTATTTCCACAACTGTTCGATGGATGACCACCCACAACACCAAAATTGTCCGGCTGGGGAAACTAGTTGCTGCAAGTGGTGCATTGCAAAGGCTACCGGACATCTGGACGAATATCAACACGACCAGCCGCTCTCCAAAGAAGTTCAAACAGTGATTCATCCGATCTATGAGGCCCTTTCGGAGGGCGGGTTATTATACCGGTACTTGGGAGGAAACGCACAAAATTCAAATGACAGTTTGAACGCGTGTGTTTGGAAGTTAGCCCCCAAGCATTTGCATTCTGGTACGAAGACTGTGGAGATGGCTACTTTCCTGGCAGTGAGCAGCTTCAACTAAGGGTATTCAGCAATTCTGAAGACCATAACAACGATGCACGTCACCCTGGGACTCTATTCGACGCGGTTCGCCAAGCATTCGGACGACCATCGGGTTCAAGCGACCTAAAACCGCTTGTCACCGGCCGTACGAGCGGCTCTGGAGCAGCGCAGGATGGCCCAGATCGAGCAGAACGCCCTCTATGAGGAAGAGGAAGGACTAGTTTATCGACCCGGAATAGCAGATTGAACGTAAGTTGCATAATATTGCGTTTTTATGTAGTCAAAACTTCAAACGCGTTTTTCTCGAAATGACTTTTTTTTATCGCACGGTATGGTAATTTCAAATCTACTGAACCGATTGGCATGTTTCTTTGTTTCCGACGAAGCTAACTAAATTGTCTAGGAGTTGTACCACTTTTATTCCCATCCATCAACTATAAATATTTTTACTTAGCCGACAAAGTCGAAAAATCTATGACAAAAAACCCTATTTATTTTCAAGTGGGCGCCATTTTATTTCCTATGGTCCAAATAACATAAGCGAGGTACAACTCCTAGAGAATCTTATATACTGCGCTAACGTCTAGTCGATTTTGATTTCAGACGAGGCGGCTGACCTGTGACATACTGCGCATGGAGGTCTACATCGAAATATTGTTTCGTTCCGACGGCACTTCCGCCTTTGCTCTTCGATATTTCCGGTTGAAAAAAATCCAGTTTGTAGAGGAAATATCAATAAACTTTTGACCAAATTTGACATTGATATCTATAACACATCTTGAGAAAAAAATTCTCAAAGAACATGCCTTTTTCGGGCCAAAGATAGTAAACCTCCCCTAAATGAGCATTAATAAGGGCCCGTATGACGACTTCAATAGTCTAGGGATAACTTGAGTGAGCTGCCTGGATGTCTGTAATAGAATGGCACCCCATTCTTCCGCAAAAGTCAAAACCAGACGAGTTAGTGACGTTGGACGCTGGGATCTGGAGGGAAGTTGACGTTCTAACTCGCCTTTAAGGCGGTCAAGTGGGTTCAGGTCGGGACTGTGGGCAGGCCAGTCCGTTTCAAGAGTGTTGTTGTCCACAAACAGCTGCTTCATAGATACAGCTTCATGACAAGGTGGACTATCATCCGATACAGTAATCGTCTCCGAGCAGTTCATTTACATTACGCAATACACGATGCAATAAACACGTCCTTCCGTATTTAACCTTTTCTTAAGCGCAGTAAAGGACAATACCCAAACCAAGACAAACACCCCCATACTGTATAACGTCACCACCTGTGTACTTCACGGTTGCCACTACATGTGACGGTAACTAATGTGCTCCAGGCATATCCCAAACCCAAACCGTTCCATCGGATTGGTACAGAGTACAGCTGTGATTCATCACCTCAAATCACTCTTTTCCACTTGTCCGCTGTCCAGCGGCGTCATTCTTTGCTCCACCTCAGTGACGCTTAGTACTGACCACAGAAATGTGTGGTTTTAAGTGAAGCTTCTCGAAAATTGCACTCCATTCCAACACCCTACACACGCTCATTGTGCTATCTGGACTGATGGAAGCACTTTGGAACTCACGATTGATTCCTTCCCCTGATTGTACGAGATATTTTTTTTTCCCAACCACCCTCTGGAATGCTCGACGGTCCCTCTCCTTCAGTATATGCTGTCTGCCTGTTACTGGTTTTGCTGCGGCTGCTTCTTCGCGTTTCCACTTGAGAGTCACATCATCAGCGACGACTTGGACAGCTTCAGGTCACTGAGCTCTCCTGATCGACGCTTTCTGCTGTTACTGCTTCTCTGCTGATAACACAATACTCTTTGCCTCCTTTTATACTAGTGAGTCCACCTATTTTGATATCCTGTGGTCAATCCCACATCAGTTCGTGGTGTCGCCATACTTTTGTTCAGATAGTGTGCACGTTTGATACGTTCTTTTCTATTATTACAATTTTTTAACGAATCTCTCTTTCCTAGCATTTATTTTGTTGTTATTTCGGAAATATAATTCATTTTAAATTTTAGCTGCTCTTCTTATCACAAAAGTCGTAAGATAACCAAAAGACAGGAAAGTCGCATGTGCCATGTGTCCGTGTATCGTGTAAGCTCTGTTCTGTGTGTTGTCGTATTTTAACTGTCTTCGTGTCGCATTTTCTAGGTACCAGTCCAGCATTTGGCTAAAAGAGTGTGGGAAAAATGCCTAAACACCACTTGCAGGCTGGCCAGTATGTCAGACCAATTGCCTCTAATACTCCAGACGGATTCGATACCGGTCTGGCGCACCTCCTTGTCCCGCAAGTTGGCGCGCTGCGCATTAAGTTACACAACCTGTTCTTTTAATTGAATGTGTAACTAAATTTCGTAATGAACTGGTAATTTCAAGTGGATGTATAGTAGTTGAATAACTCTGTAAAATAATTTAAATGATCCATGTATAGGAATAATGTTTTCAGTAATTGCAATGTTATAAATGATTTTTCAAGTTACTGTTTCAATTTCAAATAGAATTTTATGGCTGTTTGCGACCTCCACAGCGGCCCGTATATTGCGTAGCTGAGATGGCCGCCCCGTCCCTGAAGCAGAGAGCGGAGTGATTTTTAGGATCCGCCTCGTGGTGCGCTCTCCGGTCACTTCCTGACCTTTTTTCGGCAATTACGCGCCTGCGACCAGCCACACACCCCTGCAGCCTCCGCCGTGTCCCCGTCGGCATCGGCGCCGGTCAAAGCGTCTGGGGGTGCGCCGCCGCTCATTCTCATGCTAATCGAATGTTGGCCCCTGGCAGCCCGGCAGCCCGACATCCAAAAGAGACCGCGCTACCGCCACCGGCAACTCCCATTACCGGACGAGGGCGGCGCTGATGAAGGAAAACCAACAACTTGTGACCTTCCCGCCCGCCTGATGGTGAGGACTCATCTCTAGGGGCGAAATTCGCCAACTTTTTTGCCCCCCCCCCTCCCCAACTGCATCGCCTTCTAATTCCCAGCCTGCCTTCTCCAGTTCAATCTGTTGCTCTTCCTGTTCCATCATGGGGTGAGTGTTCCCTACAGGTGGGCTGGGCAAAGGACTCCTCCGTAATCGCTTTGAGCTGCCGACGAAATGGCGATTCTATTATCTGGCTACTCACACCGTGTGTATAAATCATTAATCATACCAGTAAACGATGCGTAACTGGAAAAATCTTCATTCTGGTCTCTCCAAAAGCTGGCCGTTTGTCTATTCTGGAAGTGTGACTCGCACGAACAAGTTTCGCTTCGTTCCATCCCAAATTTAATTACTAAAACAATTAATTGCTCTATTCTGGCGTGACCGCCTTTCTGTCTCTATAACCTACCAGTAATCAAGCCCTTCTCTCTCCAGTTTGTACAGTGCTTCTGATGAGGGGTGCGTTTGTTTTAAACTAGCTGTCTTGTGTGACAGTTGCTTTTGCTCATAACACACTACTGTCTTTGGCTGCATGGCTTCTGTGGTATGGTTATTAATGATGGAGCGTAAGAACGCTGCATGTATAGAGTGTATACTTCGCTTGTACAGGCTGTAACAGGTAAAAGTATAGATATTTATTATGGTGACAGAGGAAAGCGTACCGAACAACATTAAATCAGTATTTACGTCGTTTGCAGAATAATAATTACAGCCCTTACAAGTCGTATGTTGTTAGGTTGGTTAGTACCTGTAACTACTTGTAACGAGAGCAAGGTATTTCCTCCTGGGCAGCAGGCGAGGTACTGAAATGTGGACTCTTGTATGCGAAACGGTTAGTCTATACTGACTGGAATAGTCCACCTAGTGGTGCAGCACGACCGTGCAGGAAACATTAGGTCATAAAGTTGGTGACGTGTTTGTGGACAGACCGTTCAATGAAGAGAAAAAACGGTCAACACACTGATTTTTGTTCATATTAAAGTATGAAACATAAAAATACCTGCACTTACGCCCATTAGCGGTGTACAGGTCTCAGTATTTGTTAATTGGGAAGAACTTAAGTGCATGTTATTCTCAAAGATGAGAAATTTTCAGATATAAACGTAATTTCAGGAGTATCTCATGATATTGTTAAGCGCCATTGCTTTTCACAATATACATATAAATGGCCAAGAAGATATTGACGGAAGCACCATGAGGCTTTTCGCGGATGATCCTATTGTATACAGAGAAGTCCAACAGTAGAAAACAGCAGCGAAATGCGGGAAGAGCATAGGATCGACGCCTAGTGGAGGCAGCAGTAATTGACTGTCAACGTAAACACGTGTAACGTATTGCGTATACGCAGACAGGGAGATCCAGCATTGTATGAGTACACGAAAAAAATGGTTCAAATGGCTCTAAGCCCTATGGGACTTAACATCTGAGGCGATCAGTCCCCTAGTACTTAGAACTACTTAAACCTAACTAACCTAAGGACATCACACACATCCATGCACGAGACAGGATTCGAACCTGCGACCGGAGCAGCAGCGCGCTTCCGGACTGAAGCGCCTAGAACCGCTCGGTCACAGTGGCCAGCTTGAGTACACGATTGCAGAACAATCTATGGAAGCAGTTACTTCTATAAAATCTCTAGCAGTACGCATACGAGCGATATGAGGGGGAACGACCACATGAAATTAATGGCGAGTAGATCAGAGGCCAGACTGAGATTCATTGAAATAATCCTCAGGAAACGTGGTCCGTCAACAGAGGACTTAGCTAAGCAAAACACTCGTTCGACCAGTATTTGAATATTGTTCTTCAAGCTGAGATCCGTACCAGGTAGGAATGTTAGAGGAAATAGAGAAGATCCAAAGAATAGTAGCACATTTCTTGACAGGGTCATTCAATGAGCGCGGAAACGTCGTAGAGATGCTCAGCCAACTCCACTAAAGTCCGTGTCATGTTGGAAGGCTGCCCAGTTTTCATCAGTTCTGCGCATTCCCCTCCACTAGCCACTGGTAGCCAATAATATTCATTCTCTTTCCGAACGGCTAGCAGCGAGTTACAGCTAGACAGAGAGAATCTTGCTCCTACATGCTGCACTGTTGTCGTACTCGCGACAACCAAATTATTCATTCAATGACCAGTTTTTTTCTTTGTTTTCTTTTGTAGCGGTATAGATGTGAATGTGTATCTATAAATGTTTAAGTGCGATTAAAAAAAAGCCAGGTGACGACAATAAATGTGAAGTGTTTCACAAGCAGGCGTGGGGGGTTATTTGCCGCATTTATAACTTTTACAAACCTGAATTTGAAAGCAGTTCTCCTGTTGTTGACATCTGAAGACACAATGTGGTGTCTGCAAGAGAACTGTAAACAGAATAGTAAACG
This sequence comes from Schistocerca piceifrons, assembly GCF_021461385.2. Lineage (NCBI taxonomy): Eukaryota > Metazoa > Arthropoda > Insecta > Orthoptera > Acrididae > Schistocerca > Schistocerca piceifrons. The sequence continues at coordinate 478,931,347 of NC_060138.1, read as the reverse complement.
AAAGTGTCAGAGATGTAGGAACCGTAGAAAAAGTTGATTTCGTGTCGAAAGCATGGAAATCGCTAGGAACCTGTAACACAAATGGATGGTTTTAACAACGATGTTTTAAAGTGCTCCATGTGAATGATGAATGTCCGACATCACAAGAACGTGTTACAGTTACGCAGGAGAAAATTGGTTCCAATGGTAAGCGCTTCGTCAATGTAAAGTATTTTAAAAGTCGTTGGGTTCCAGACATATTAAGAAGAGAGCTTTTAGTTCAAAGAAGTGACATAGGTGCTGCACGAACTACGTCCCATATAAAGATTCACGATACAAGAGAAGGAGGTAGTTCAACAGTGTATTATCTTGATGAAGCATGGCTCATTAGTATCGCTCCAGGAAGATCTGTTGGAAAAAGAGTGATGGTACTGGGAGTTTTAAAGTTTTCACAGGAATAGGTTCTCGAATAATTATTCTGCATGCTGACTCTTCTTCTGGTTTTGTTTCTGAAAGTAAACTTGTATTTACGTGTAAGACAACAGCTGTGACTACCTTTCGGAAATTAACGCTCTCAGTTTCGTGACGTGATTCACAATTCTTGTCATACCTTGCTTCGAAGTCGGTCATTGCCAGTTATAATTCAACTGTTACAGAGAAAACACCAAGTATAAACACCAGAAAAGCTGATACTTTTTCCTGGCTTAAAAATAAAAATATTAAGCACAGTATTAACCAGACTCGTGCCGATCTCCTGCAGCTAGTAATTTTTTTACAAGTCACGTGACAGAACGTACAAACTTGACTTCCTTGCGTTTACCCACGTGTCACTGTCAGTGTAGACCCATGGAATTAATTTGGGCAAAGGGTTAATGTTATGTGGGAGGAAAAAAAATCAAGATACATCCACTAAGCTGCTTGAGCATGAGGCACTAGACAACATCCCGCTGCAGCGTGGGCACAGTCTGTGCGGCGTGCTTTTAAGCTTCAGAAAGAATAATTTGACAGGGAAGTGATTATAGATATAAGCCTTGAACCCATCATCGTAAATTTACGAACAGTTTTTTCGGAAACAGACTCAAATAAAAGTGACGATGGTATTACGACGCAGACTTTGGAACAAAGTAATAACGTTTCTCAGTTTTAAAGACTCGTGGTTTAAAAATGTGTTTGTGAACATATCAGTTCCATACATAGTAATGAGACCTTCCTAGCCTTTTTGATTAGGACGTTGTATCCCTTGAATTATGCAGACTATAATGTTCAATATATTGCCCAACGAGAAGTTAAGCTTCTCCCACCATGTTGTACGCTCTAATAATATGCGAGAATGCAGGCAGATAAATTTGTCAAAACCCGATATTTCCACACGCAAACCCCTGTCATTTTCAAGGAACGAACTGGATAACGCCCTAAAATGACAGTAACTGTTACTTGTCGAGCTATCGGTGGTTTTCGATGTTATCGATCGTCATTCCCTGGAGTTATTCGCAAATGATGGTTAGTTGTTTGCTTGTTCAATGGATTACAAATGCAGTCTCTGATTGTAATATCGAACGAATTAGTTCACTCTCATAATGCCCGTTAACTGCGAAAAATACGACAACTCACTGACCATTTTTGCGACAGTCTTTTCATTAGTCTTTTCTACCACTAATTCTTTTTTACGCACAGTGATTACTCTTAACTTCAGTCAAACACATCAACACACACATCTTACACACATTTTTAAAAAGTCTATTGAGTAGAAGCAGTTGTCAAGCAAATATAATGATTACGGTTTGAGCCTGAAGTTAATTTTGTTGTGTATTAAATTTTTACTTATAATACAGTTCAAATCGCAATAAGTGATAATTATTGCAAACAGTTTCAATGATCTTGTTGTTAGACAATTGCCATTTTGAGAAAAAATGTACTTCACCTCTTCACAAAGCTGTGGAAGCTGTTCTCGCCTCCGCCGGCCGGGGTGGCCGAACGGTTCTAGGCGCTACAGTCTGGAACCGCGCGACCGCTACGGTCGCAGGTTGGAATCCTGCCTCGGGCATGGATGTGTGTGATGTCCTTAGGTTAGTTAGCTTTAAGTAGTTCTAAGTTCTAGGGGACTGATGACTTCAGAAGTTAAGTCCTATAGTGCTCAGAGCCATTTGAACCAATCATTTGTTCTCGCCTCCCGACGTCACGCAGAGTAAATCTGTAGAGCATTGGACGCAACGTCTCTCATGACGACCGATCGAAATTGGTTTTAATATTTATTATTCCCCTCACAGATTTCAACGTATAATACGATGTATCGATGTCCGCAGCAACGCGGTTCGGCAACGTGGACTTTGCCCGCTCTCTGCTGCCGCACGTACCTCCACTGCTCCGCCTCTATGTGCGGAAGCGGCCCTATGTGGTGTGAACTATAGCAGGCGTTGCGAGAGAGGCGTTCTGCGTCGCGGTGAGCTCTGCTGTTGCAGTATCGGAGCATATTTTCCTGGGAAAGTCAACCAATATATTGGTTTTTCAAACAACCTACGAGAATGCAGCCGCATGACGTCGTCGACAACCGCCTATATTTCATATGTGCGCAACCAGTCATCAAGGCAAAATTGCAACAAGTCAGCGCTGTGCAAGAGCATTTAGTACCTCGATTTTCATAGCAATTCCGGAAAGATAACACACAAGCGCGAACACTCTCTGTAAACACTAGCACCACACGAACCGAAGCTGACCGACGTCAGAAGTTATCGATAGTGAAAAATTAATGAGTAACGGGTGAGGTAGCATTAACTCTGTCCCTCTGTTTTTTGACAAGGTAAAGAGCAGGATTCCATGAAGAATTTAAGCAAAAACCTCCAGTTCTATTTACAAGGTTACTTGCTAATTTAATTTCAACTGCTACGTTAATAACACTATACCCATTGCTGGAAGTGTATTGCCAGAATCTCTGTGTTGTTGCAGTATATTCCACAGGTTGACGGGTACCCAGACAATGTTTAGCAATAGCAGAGTTTCTCGTCCGTTGCAAGCGTGTGTGTATCTTATACACAGTACACCTGTCCTCCACGGTTCGGATAGCCTAGCCAATACAATCTGGCACAACTGCAAGGAATAGGTAGACACCCAACTTATGTGAACCAAGATCATACTCAATGGAACGTAACAGGGTCCTGATCTTAGATGGAGGTCGTAAAACACATTTCACGTCATGTTTACCCAAAATACGACCGGGATGATTTTGGTTTGCTTAATCTTGGTTTGCTCAAAGGAGGTATCTATCTACTCCTTGCAGCTGTGGAATGTCACACTGAAGAGTCAAAGAACCTGGTACACCTGCCTAATATCGTGTAGGGCTCCCGTGAGCACGCAGAAGCGCCGCAACATGACGGGGCATGGACTCGACTAATGTCTGAAGTAGTGCTGGAGGGAATTGATACCTTGAATTCTGCAGGGCTGTCCATAAATCCATAAGAGAACGAGGGGGCAGAGATCTCTTCTGCGCAAGTTGCAAGGCATCCCAGATATGCTCCGTAATGTTCATGTCTGGGGAGTTTGGTGGCCAGCAGAAGTGATTAAACTTACAAGAGTGTTTCTGGAGCCATTCTCTAGCAATTCTGGACGTGTGGAGTGCTGCATTGTCCTGCTGGAATTGCCCAAGTCCGCCGGAATGCAAAATAGATATGAATGGATGCAGGTGATCAGACAGGGTGCTTAGGAGGGGGAGGGTCGTTGTTATAACGTGTAGCGCTCCATGTTTACTAACCTATCCGTCTACTATCGATCTGCCACAATTACCGACCCATCGAATCATGAGAGAAAAATATCGCGAAATACATATCTTGCGCTCTTACTGTAACAGCCGTGGAGCGTTGCACTGCGAATTTTGTAGAATAAGTGTTTGTTGGGTGCACAGGCTGCAAGGACTGCTTTTGGTTGCAGTCTATGAAAAGTACTTTCTATCGTCCATTGTTTCTCGTAACTGATTTACTATGTATGAGTTTTTTTACATGTATTTGTAAGTTCCTTTAAAGTTTAGAAGAAGCTAGGTAGATAACTACTCGATTAGGACTCTATTACAGGTTAAGTCGTTTTTAAATGGTGAAAGAGCAAATATATACAACAGCATGTTCCTCATTCTCGCGTCTGTTGCGTGAAAGAGAGATACTGATTCAGTATGACAGGTAGTTGTCACGTTTGTAAGGAAGTAAGAACTTCGGCAATAATGTCCAACTAAAACCGCTTTCATTATTGTGGAATGGCTTACATAACATCTCGGGAAGAAATGTATTGTGTTTAGTTCGTCACATAAATAGCACAGAGCATTGTTCCCAAATAAGATTTATTACAGATACAGTAATTACCAGTCACAGTAATACGCCATCGCTCTTACACATAGGAGAACAGATCACGGAATTCTAAAAGTTCATTCCGGTGGTGTAGGGGAGATTCGTCAACTGATACGGTTTCCTATGCCGATTTTTATCTTCTAGCTTGTAATATTACAACTCAGTGTCTCAGATGCAGCATCTGATAAAGAGTATCCAGACACTTTTAATTGGTACTAATATTATTAATATGGGGTGTGTCCACGCTTCACCCCACTGATGGTTTGACTGTGCTGGGGACACTTTCAGTGAAGTGTCCGAATGTCCGTGGATGCAGCCCTTCATTCCTGAAGAACCGAAACCAGAGAAGATGGACGCTATGCTCTGGAGCGAATTCGACGTTTTAACCCGTCCCAAAGGTGTTCCATTCGGGTCAAGTTGGGACTCTGTGCACATCTGTCCACTTCAGGAATGTTATTCTGCACAAAGAGTTGCCTCACTGATAAGAGAGTTGTGGCAGGTGGCATTGTCATGCTGACCAAACAGTAATCATCTCCGGGCTGTTTACTGTATAAAACATTCTCGGAATTGTGACCGCGTCAATTCAGGGAAGAGCTTCAAGCTTTCGACGATCAACTCATCGTCTTCCTCAGGACCAACTGACTGTCAAAACTGCTGCTCTGGTAGCTGTATAGAGCCCATAGACAGCGCAATTACGCAGTGCTGTCTCAGCATTGCGTAATTGCCGACCAATCAGAAGCCTCGATGGGCTATATAAGGCCAACACAGCAGTAGTGTTGACAGTCAATTGCTCCTGACGAAGACGAAGGTGTTAATCGTCGAAAACTCATGGTTTCTCTCTGAACTGAAGCGACAAGGAGTCAAATTCAAATGGTTCAAATGGCTCTAAGCACTATGGGACTTAACATCTGAGGTCATCAGTCCCCTAGACTGAGAACTACTTAAAACTAACTAACCTAAGGACACCACACACATCCATGCCCGAGGCAGGATTCGAACCTGCGACCGTAGCAGCAGCGCGCTTCCGGACTGAAGCGCCTAGAACCGCTCGGCCACTGCGGCCGACGACAAGAAGTTCGAGAATGTTTCATACAACAGTTCCGTCATGTTGCTCTACTGCACACAGACCACAATGTTATAAAATGTGTTTGTATCCGTCTGTATTTTGAATTTGTTAAGCGTAAAAAGAGGAGCACATTCTTACCCCGAAAAACAACCCCGTACCATAACACACCTCCTCTGTACTTTACTTTCGGCGCTACATATGATGGCAGGTAACATTCTCCAAGCATTCGCCAAGCCCAAACCCTTCCATCGGATTGCCACAGGGAATCGCGTGAACTATTAGTCCAGATCACTCGTTTACAGTCATCCGCTGTCCGTGGCATCGCTCTTTACACCACGTCGAGCTTGGCTAGGCACTGACTACACAAATATGTGGGTTATGAGGAGCTGCTCAACCACTGTATCCCATTATTTACACTACTAATGCACAGTCATTACGCTGGCCTGATGTCGTGACTGATTCCTCTGCTGACGTAATGCAGTTTTTACTATAGTTGACACTCGGCATGGTGGCTGGTGGAGCGACCGCAAAGGCATTTCGCATTTACAGTCGCTCCCATCAGCCACAGTGCCGAGTGTCAACTTTCACCCACCCTCCGCAGTGCTTGACGGTCCACGTTCATTGGATAAGCTAGCCCTGGTCTTGGTTTGGCTGTTGTTTGTTTCTTCGTGGTTCCACTACACAATCATGTCACCACAGTCGACTTAGGCAGCTTTAGAAGAATTGAAATGTCCCTTTTGATTTGTTAGTCACGTGACATCCAATGACTAGCCTATCCTGAGCCACCCAATCTCCTGTTACTGATTCTCTACCGCCAACACAATAGTGCCCACTCCTTTTATATTGGTGGGACTGCTTCTCGGTTTCTTTTACCATCTATTCCTCAGTTTCGCATTACATAAGGTTGTGCCGATACTTCTGATAAGCTACACTACTGGCCATTAAAATTGCTACACCATGAGCATGACGTGCTGCAGACGCGAAATTTAACCGACAGGAAGAAAATGCTGTGATATGCAAATGATTAGCTTCTCAGAGAATTCACACAAGGTTGGCGCCGGTGGCGACACCTACAACATGCTGGCATGACGAATATTTCCAACTGATTTCTCATACACAAACAGCAGTTGACCGGTGTTGCCTGGTGAAACGTTGTTGTGATGCCTCGTGCAGGGAGGAGAAATGCGTATCATCACGTTTCCGACTTTGATAAAGGTCGGATTGTAGCCTATCGCGATCGCGGGTTATCGTATCGCGACATTGCTGCTTGCGTTGCTCGAGATCCAATGACTGATAGCAGAATATGGAATCGGTGGGTTCAGGAGGGTAATACGGAACGCCGTGCTGGATCCCAATGGCCTCGCATCACTAGCAGTCGAGATGAAAGGCATCTTATCCCCATGGCTGTGTCGGATCGTGCAGCCACGTCTCGATCCCTGAGTCAACAGATGGGGACGTTTGCAAGGCAAGAACCATCTGCACGAACAGTTCGACGACGTTTGCAGCAGCATGGACTATCAGCTCGGAGACCATGGCTGCGGCTACCCTTGACGCTGCATCACATACAGGATCGCCCTCGATGGTGTACTCAACGACGAACCTAGGTGCACGAATGGCAGGAGGTCATTTTTTCGGATGAATCCAGGTTCTGTTTACAGCATCATGATGATCGCATCCGTGTTTGGCGACATCGCGGTGAACGCACATTGGAATAGTGTATTTCTCTTCGCTATACTGGCGTATAATCCGGCTTGATGGTATATGGGGTGCTATTGGTTACACGTCTCGGTCACTTCTTGTTCGCATTGACGGCACTTTGAACACTGGGCGTTACATTTCAGATGTGCTACGACCCGTGGCTCTAGCCCTCATTCGATCCCTGCGAAACCCTACATTTCAGCAGGATAATGCACCACCGCATGTTTCAGGTCCTGTACGGCCCTTTCTGGATACAGAAAATGTTCGACTGCTGCCCTGGCCAGCACATTCTCCAGATCACTCACCAATTGAAAACGTCTGGTCAATGGTGGCCGAGCACCTGGCTCGTCACAATACGCCAGTCACTACTCTTGATGAACTGTGGTATCGTGTTGAAGCTGCATGGGCAGCTGTACCTGCACGCGCCTTCCAAGCTCTGTTTGACTCAATGCCCAGGCGTATCAAGGCCGTTATTATGGCCAGAGGTGGTTGTTCCGGGTACTGATTTCTCAGGATCTATGCACCGAAATTGCGTGAAACTGTAATCACGTCAGTTCTAGTATAAAATATCTGTCCAATGAATACCCGTTTATCATCTGCATTTCTTCTTGGTATAGCAATTTTAATGGCCAGTAGTGTAGTTTTTTTTTTTTTTTTTTTTGGGCCAGTAGTGTAGGTTTTTTTTAAATTCACATCATTCCTGGCGGCCAGACTTTCAGCAGCGTTAGCGCACGCTACTGAATGCAGTACTGAATAGTCGGAATGGTTTATCGAACGTTTTGCTGCAACATTGCTGTTATGCCTGGACGATGATTAAGAAATGCAGACGGAGAACGTGGAGCGGCTAGTCTGCGTGTATGTGTGTGTAAGTTGGTGTCTGTGTGTGTGTGTGTGTGTGTGTGTGTGTTTGTGGTGTGGTGAGGGGGAGAGGGGGAGGAGAGAGGTCTGCCGGTGGAGGCAGAGCTAATCGTCGGCTCCATTTGTGAGGAGGGCAGCGCTGGCGCCGTCTGGATCTCGGCTCGCCCGTCGTGGCCTTCCATTAGCCGCCGGAGCAGGTAGAGCGGCTCTGGCGGTGGCGGCGCGGCGCCGCTACAAAGGGAATCACCGCTCGCTGCGGCGCGTCGCGCACCACCTGCGCACCTATTGTGCTAACAGCGCGCACTTTCTGTCAAAGGTTTCAGTTCGTAGCCTCATCAGTCGACTGCTCGGTCTATAACAGGCGACAGCGGATGGGCACATACAGTGAGATGACAAAAGTCACGAAACGCCTTCTAATATCGTGACAGGCCGCATCTTGCCCGCCGTAGTGCAGCAGCCCTACGCGACATGGACTGAACAGGTCGTTGTGAAGAGCCCTGCAGAAATATTGAGCCATAGTGCCTCTATAGTCGTCCATAACTGCGAAAGTGTTGCTGGTGCAGGATTTTGGTCACGAGGTCACCTACCGATTATGTTCCATAAATGTTCGGTGGGATTCATTTCGGCAGTGTGGGCGGCCAGACCATTCGCTCGAACAGTTCAGAATGTTCTTCGAAACAGTTGCGAGCAATTGTGACCCTGTGACATTTTTGGGAACACGTACACCATCAATGGTTCCAAATAGTTTTCAGGTCTACTAACATAAAGCTTTCCAGTAAATTATCGGTGTAGATGGACCAAAGGACACAGTCCATTCCTTGTAAACGCAGCCCATGCCATTATGGAGCCACAAACAGTTTTCGCAGTGCCTTGTTGACAACCTGATCCAATGTTTCGTGGAGTCTGCGCCGCACTCGAACCCTAGCATGAGCTCTTAAAATGTTCAAATGTGTGTGAAATCTTATGTGACTTAACTCCTAAGGGCATCAGTCCCTAAGTTTACACACTACTTAATCTAAATTATCCTAAGGACAAACACACACACCCATGCCCGATGGAGGACTCGAACCTCCGCCAGGACCAGCCGCACAGTCCATGACTCCTGAGCTCTTACCAACAGAAAAATTTGGAAATTTGTGGTAACGTCTTATGGGACCAAACCGCTGAGGTCATCAGTCCCTAAGCTTGCACAGTACTTAATCTAACTTAAAGTAACTTACGCTAAGGATGGCACACATACACCCATGCCCAACGGATGACACGACCCTCCGACGGAGGAAGCCACGCAGACCGTGACAAGGGCCCTTAGACCTTCGGCTACCCCGCGCGGCTTACCAACCGAAATCCTGACTAACGTGAACAGATGACGGCTTTCCAGTCGTCTAGGGTCCAACCACTACGGTCGTCGGCTGTTAGCAGAGGCCCGCGTGTCGGTCGGCTGCTGCCATAGCTCATCAACGCCAAATTTTGCGGCACTGTCGTAACGGCTTCATTCGTCGTACGTCCTGCATTGATTCCGCGGTTATTTCAAGCAGTGTTGCTTGTCTGTTAGCACTGACAACTCTACTGAAACTCCGCTGCTCTCGGCCGGCCGGAGTGGCCGGGCGGTTCTAGGCGCTACAGTCTGGAACAGCGCGACCTCAGAAGTTAAGTCCCATAGTGCTCAGAGCCATTTGAACCATTTGAATCCTCTGCTCTCGGGCGTTAAGTGAAGTCTGTCGGCCACTGCGTCGTCCGTGATTAGAGGTAATGCCTGAAATCTGGTATTCTCGAAACACTCTTGTCACTGTGGATCTTGAGATTTTGAATTCCCTAACGATTTACAAAATGGTATGTCCCATGCGTCTTGTTCCGACTACCACTGCGCGTTCAAAGTCTGTTGATTACCGTCGTGCGGCCATAATCACGTCGTATACCTTTTCACACGAATCGCCTGTGTACAAATGACGGCTCCGCTAATACATTGTCCTTTTATACCTTGTGTACGTGATGCTGCCGCCATCTGTATATGCGCGTATCGCTATCCCATGACTTTTGTCACATCAGTGTATGTTCTTCCTGGAAGGGAATGTGCAGGTTGTGACACATGGACGTCGACATGTTTAAGTTTGGGTCTGGCCGTGAGTCGTGCACGGATAGCAGCAGCAGATAAGGCGACCGTTCGCGAAAAGAGTGAAATCGTGGTTTGAGTCCCGGTCCGGCACAAATTTTCACTGTCGTCACTCCAGTATTCAGCCGATCGTGGTTCATATTCGCAACAGCGAATACATTTCCTGTAAATCTACTTATTCCGAGAAGTACCGGCTGTTTCAAAATGAATATCGGGGTTTTAAGGCTTTGTAGCATTTATTACATGCAACTTCCGATTATCAATAAATCAGATGAAAACGAAACTGGAATAGTTTTGTTTGTATACTTGTACTCATGCACATTCACTGTTTCCTGTATCTTTCGTTACAAGATGCTAACAGCAAACACGGCGACTAGTGAACGGAAGGTTTTTTGCGATTTACAATTTGCAAGGACTGAATCTGATGCTACAGTGTAACTTGCGTTTCGTATTAAGTCCCATTGTAATCCTCCAGTAGATAATAACATCCGTAGATGATATCATCGACTTGAGGACATCAGCCATATTTGCAAAGGGAGGAGTAGGTGACCCTCAAGAGTGACTAAAGAACGTGTTGAGCGTCTAAGAGAGTTTTTCATTCGTAGCCACCAGAAAATTATATTGAAATAAATTCCCGGAATGCAGCCGGGTGACATCGTCGGCTGTTGTCACCCGGCTACATTCCCGTAAGTTATCTGAGCGTGGTTTACGCCGGGAAAAGCGCAAGACTTGCACAAGTAAATCACTTTGGAAGGCTAGCCGTGAATTAGAAATTCTAGTGATGTCTGGGTGGAAACTTTTAAGGAGATGCTTACACCTACGTCCATATCGTTTGTGACTGTTACAATGTCAAAAGCGGTTTATCTGCCAGCTTTGCAAATGAAATGTTGCTGCCTGACGATGAAGGCTTTCTGGATCGTGTCGTCTTCGGTGATACATCGACATTTCACCTTAAGTGGAAATGTGAACCAACACACACGATGCGCGCAATTGCGGGCAGCAAAGCGCGATGAGAAGGTGCAGTTGCAACGAGACTCTCTTAAACTGAATGTTTTTGTGCCATATTTCGGCGGAAACTACATTGGCATTTCTTTTTTGGTGAAGCAACTGTGTCTGGAATTTCTTATATTTTTGTGCTAGAACTATGGCTCTTTCCTCTGCTGGAAGAACCTCAACGACAGAACTTTATTTGACAGAAAATGGTCAGCAGCTTTACTGGCATAACACGGTATGTGACTGGTTAAATGACGTTGTATCCGACCGCTAGAACTGGCAGTAAGTGACCGAATGACATAGCTTGTTGCGCATGACCTCCACGTTCACCCGACCTGATGTCACACGATTTTTACCTTTTTAGTGACCATAACGGATCATGAGTATGGGCCTCTGCTGAAAAAACAGGATTGAAAAAGTTGTTGCGACAGTTACTCATAAGGCACTGATTAAGGTTTGGGAAGAACTCGCCTATCTCCTTAAGTCTTGTTACATTTGACATTGAATTTTGCTATACATGTTGTTGTTGTTGTGGTCTTCAGTCCAGAGACTCATTTGATGCAGCTTTCCATGCTACCTTTTCCTGTGCGAGATTCTTCATCTCCCAGTTGTTACTGCAACCTACATCCTTCTGAATCTGTTTAGTGTATTCATCTCTTGGTCTCCCTCTACGATTTTTACCCTTCACGCTGCCCTCCAATACTAAATTGGTGATCCCTTGATGCCTCAGAATATGCCCTACACTGTGTGTGAATTACTATGATAGTCATGAAGTTTTAATCATCCCTTAGAAAATACGAAATCACGTGATCAGTCTTTTGTTCGGCGAAGAGTTCTCGGGCTTCCAGCCAGGTGGCGGTGTCTTCAAACTGCGACGTTTCGACGAGTGACATACTCATCATCTTCTGGCGAAGAAGAACTCTTCGCCAGCTGTATGCGCCGGGAAAGCATACATTCACAGTCTTTTGTTTGTTTGCTGGTACATGTCTGCAATCCAGGTACACATTGAAATCGTCGCTCTACAGTATCGTAACACGCCGTTAGATGAGACACAATAAAATGGCGGAACCAATCACAGGTGTCCGCAAGACACTTGCCCCTCCCCCTTCTTAGCCCCCGTCACCGTCCGCTGTGGGTGTGGGATCTACAGCATACAAAGTTTTAATGAATATATTGAGCGTGTAACCATAATTTTTCTAGGATATAATACATTTTTTGTGTCACATATAAAATTTAGTTCTTATTGCAGGAAATGTCTCCAAAATGACCAACTCATTTATACACTCCTGGAAATGGAAAAAAGAACACATTGATACCGGTGTGTCAGACCCACCATAGTTGCTCCGGACACTGCGAGAGGGCTGTACAAGCAATGATCACACGCACGGCGCAGCGGACACACCAGGAACCGCGGTGTTGGCCGTCGAATGGCGCTAGCTGCGCAGCATTTGTGCACCGCCGCCGTCAGTGTCAGCCAGTTTACCGTGGCATACGGAGCTCCATCGCAGTCTTTAACACTGGTAGCATGCCGCGACAGCGTGGACGTGAACCGTATGTGCAGTTGACGGACTCTGAGCGAGGGCGTATAGTGGGCATGCGGGAGGCCGGATGGACGTACCGCCGAATTGCTCAACACGTGGGGCGTGAGGTCTCCACAGTACATCGATGTTGTCGCCAGTGGTCGGCGGAAGGTGCACGTGCCCGTCGACCTGGGACCGGACCGCAGCGACGCACGGATGCACGCCAAGACCGTAGGATCCTACGCAGTGCCGTAGCGGACCGCACCGCCACTTCCCAGCAAATTAGGGACACTGTTGCTCCTGGGGTATCGGCGAGGACCATTCGCAACCGTCTCCATGAAGCTGGGCTACGGTCCCGCACACCGTTAGGCCGTCTTCCGCTCACGCCCCAACATCGTGCAGCCCGCCTCCAGTGGTGTCGCGACAGGCGTGAATGGAGGGACGAATGGAGACGAGTCGTCTTCAGCGATGAGAGTCGCTTCTGCCTTGGTGCCAATGATGGTCGTATGCGTGTTTGGCGCCGTGCAGGTGAGCGCCACAATCAGGACTGCATACGACCGAGGCACACAGGGCCAACACCCGGCATCATGGTGTGGGGAGCGATCTCCTACACTGGCCGTACACCACTGGTGATCGTCGAGGGGACACTGAATAGTGCACGGTACATCCAAACCGTCATCGAACCCATCGTTCTACCATTCCTAGACCGGCAAGGGAACTTGCTGTTCCAACAGGACAATGCACGTCCGCATGTATCCCGTGCCACCCAACGTGCTCTAGAAGGTGTAAGTCAACTACCCTGGCCAACAAGATCTCCGGATCTGTCCCCCATTGAGCATGTTTGGGACTGGATGAAACGTCGTCTCACGCGGTCTGCACGTCCACCACGAACGCTGGTCCAACTGAGGCGCCAGGTGGAAATGGCATGGCAAGCCGTTCCACAGGACTACATCCAGCATCTCTACGATCGTCTCCATGGGAGAATAGCAGCCTGCATTGCTGCGAAAGGTGGATATACACTGTACTAGTGCCGACATTGTGCATGCTCTGTTGCCTGTGTCTATGTGCCTGTGGTTCTGTCAGTGTCATCATGTGATGTATCTGACCCCAGGAATGTGTCAATAAAGTTTCCCCTTCCTGGGACAATGAATTCACGGTGTTCTTTTTTCCATTTCCAGGAGTGTATAAAAAATTACAAGTTTTAGAGTGTAACTACCACCCCTCTGCAGAAATTTCTGCGGGCGCCCATGTACCCGACCCATGAAGTCGTGTCTTGTGCGATAATTCGTTTTCTGCATTTCGTGGAGGACATCGCTGTGATAGTGCTGCCTGGGAATATGGGTGTCTTGGCCTTTCTCACTGCGGACTTCGCAACCCGTTGTTTTTCGTGCCATCACGGGCAGCCACAGCGGTGGGACAGGTTCTGGTTGGAAATAGCACGGTGCTAAACTGTTTGATGTTAGGCATTGCTTTTTCGACCGTTATGTAAAAGGAACATCCCTTCACATATAAATTCGGTTATTGTCTGCACTATTCACATAATGCATTAATGAAGTAATACATAAAAAAACTAAAAACTCCTCCCGAACAGGCCACGAAGGCCCAAAGTTACCGACCGGCCGCCGTATCATCCTCAGCCCACAGGAGTCACTGGATGCGGATATGGAGGGGTATGTGGTCAGCACAATGCTCTCCCGGCCGTATGTCAGTTTCCGAGACCGGAGCCTCTACTTCTCAATCAGGTAGCTCCTCAGTTTGCCTCACAAAGGCTGAGTGCATCCCGCTTGCCAACAGCACTCGGCAGATCGGATGGTCATCCATCCAAGTGCTAGCCCAGCCAGACAGCGCTTAACTTCGGTGATCTGACGGGAACCGGTGTTACCACCGCGGCAAGGCCGTTGGCGAAGTAACACAGAGGCGTGTTTGAATCTTTTTTAATTTTAATTCTTGGTCTAATTAAAAGACGAAAGATTAAAGTGCTTTGAGTGAAACGAGTTGCAATGACAGTTGTTTCTTGTCAAAAATATTTAGCTGTTTTCTTCCGGATTTGCCGTGATTTCCAAGGATGTGGTTAGAAAGGAAAAAGTGTTGCGAGTGAAACGAACAATAATGACATTTGTAATTATGTTTTTTACATATATTTGGCTGGTTATTTCCTTATATGTCGCGATTTCCGAAGATGGAGTTAGGTAGGAACCTAAGAGCACACCTTAAATTGCTGTGAGTGAAGAGAACCGCATTGGTGATACGCCTCTCTATTGCTACTTAAAAGGAAGTCGCAACAGTGAGGGAGGCACTGGCCGAAAACGCCACAGTTGAAAACTTGGTGGTAGGAAGTGAGTGCACTGTACATGCAGCATATACAAAAGGGTCGGGAAAGGCCGTGGTCGGAAAGTCCACGTATTTGGAAGTGGTTCGGCAGCAATGAACAAACTAATTTTACTGTAGTTCGGTGTCGCCGACGATTCCAGTGCGGTCAAACAAATCTGAATGAGGACGAACGATATGGCAGACCATTTCGCTGCAAAGAACCGGAAATCGCAAGTCCTCGTACACCGGGGTATCACAATCGAGACCACAGAAGGGAAGGTGAAGATCGGAAGTGGATGGGATTTCAGAATCTTGCTCGTCATTTAGAACATGACGAAGGTCGCGGCACGACTACGCACCGGCTTAATCTGCATCTTAATCTGCATTTTTCGGCCATGTTCTCCTAAGATGACACCCGGTGTTCTTCCTATTTGCTCAAGAGAAGAAAATATTGCACGACAGGTATCGCTGGAATGATGACGATGTAAATTTCGGGTGGAACGAATCTTGGATAGCTGAAATGTAAGTGATGCACTGAAGGATGAGTGTGCAGAGAAAGACCAACTTCACACCAATTTTCGCAGTCACCGCTTTACTACGTCGAAGTCGTAATCCAAATTTTATGACTAACCGCCATGTTCACTACTGATCATTCGTGATTCATCTCAAAATATTCAATTCGGGATCTGTGTACTTTAGACACTAAGGAATTGGAGCGTTCTTTACAGAAAGACACGTAGTAACGTTAGGGGAAGAATGGAAATTTCTAAGGAGTGTTGTAACCTGACAGGTGTACGGGCACGCCCTGGAACCAGTTTTCGCAGCTGGAAGCAGTCCACAGAGTCGCTTGAGGCCTGACGAACCGGAGACACGGTGGAAGTGGTTCGCTCCGCCCATAGCGACCGGTAGCTGCGCGCCGCGGCACTTGTCGTTAGCGGAAGTGTTTGTTTATTATTCAGGGCGGGGGCGGCCACGCCCTGGCGGCCATCTGGAGGCAGAGCCGGCGCCTTTGAGGCGGGCAGCGGACACTTGACTGCGGCCCCCTGCGGCGCGGGGGTGGGTCGGGCCGGCGGCCGGCGGCGTCTTCTGAACCGAGCAGCGCCGCCGCCCACAGAGGCAGGCGGCGGCGGCGGCGGCGGCGGCGGCGGCATAGGGTCTGAAACAACAGGGCTGACGCGAGCGAGATTTGTTGCCTTCCTGTTGTTGCTCTCGACGAAGAATAGCCTCCGTCCCAGCCGTTCCCTTTCTTGGGCTATCCAAGGAAAAATATAGCAATGTAAAGGTTCGTGAACGACGTGACCGTTCTCGGCTCAAGAAAATAATTCCTAAGAGGGGTATAAGTCGAGTTTTATTTTCGTCTCGAAAAAATAATGTTACGTAATAATTTTTGGCAGATACATGTTTGCAGTCGTGGTACACACCCAAACATTAAGCGGAGATGGGCTGTACCATTATGTTTCGGGTCCTCAGCTGGCATGCTAAGGTACAGCGGCGCGGGGATTTTAAAGCGTATCTGGATTGCAGACATGTACCAGCAAAGCACATGTTTCAATATGGAACTTTATTTTTTAGGGTCATAATTAAAGGCACCCGTCGTATACGGGTTATGTACGATTCTCGACGAAATAATATGGAAACTTTCGGAACATTTTTTGTATTTCTCCATATCACATCGACAACGGTTTTTTTCTCCAAACGTTTTTGATTTTGTTCTCGCTTATAAGAACATCAGTGGTGGCATGCCTTAGACTTGGATTAGGACGTGGTCTGCTGTACATTCCACTACGTCGGTCATCAGACCTCAGAAAAAAGTCCTACACACGTTGGTGAAGAGAAGTGGCAGCCACTGATACAAGTTTCATTCCAGATGCTTCCTTGCCCGTATCCTACGCAGACTGCCGTGCGGCGTGGAGTATAGCGTTCGCAACGGGCTCCTAGAGGCCAAATTGGTCGTGTGAAGACGGTTATGTACTATCTTGGTCGACACATACCTCCCAGCTTATCCTAAAAAGGAAATGCACGGTTCCGTTACAATCTCCTCAGGGTTCCTAGTGCCGTAATTTCTAGGTCGCAGTCATCAGCTAGTCGGCAAAGCGGCTATTGCGAGGCAGATATTCAATAAAAAATGAAGTCGCTGTGGTGAGGGGCGACTCCTCATGTTGACTATGCTTCTAACATGACAGTTAGCGCGCCTTATAACCTTTACTACCACATTAGGTACCTAAATATCCTTTATGGCACTGGTATTAGATACCTCTCTCAATAATTAAACGGTAATTTTTAAGCATGTAAGTACATTTTGAACAACCAGTTTAATAGCAAATTTTTCATGTAACAATGTTCACCTATATAATATGGCGCTGGATGAGGGAAGGTTAGTAAATAACTATTTTAAATTCGAAAAAGATAGAAAACCGAAAACTGTTTGTCATTAGTGATGAGAAACGGTTAAGTTATTGTTGGCACAAAAACGCGACTCATTGATAAACGCAAACAGTTGCGAAGATTTTCGTCACTAGCACTCGATCGAATCCTTGATTTATTCATTTTCATAATGGAGAAAAATCTTTCCCACACATAAGTAGATCCGAAAATGGAAACAATTTCAAATCAAATGTCTCTAACCACTATGGGACGTAACATCTGAGGTCATCAATCCCCTAGACTTAGAACTAATTAAACCTAACTAACCAAAGGACCTCACACACAACCATGCCCGAGGCACGGTTCGAACCTGCGACCGTAGCAGCAGCGCGGTTCCGGACTGAAGCGCCTAGAACCGCTCGGCCACAGCGGCCGGCTGGAAACAACTCTCGCAGCTTCATGATGCAGCCGTGAAAATTCTTGCTGTGGAAAACTTTCGTAGAATTCTTTTGTATTTCGTACTGGAAAGAACTTATCCTCCTGCCGTGCATTGCATTGCCGGTCTATCAGTTCCATCTGTAGATGATTCGGAGCATGTTCAACCGACGCTGAAAATGGCCGTTCAAAGCAACGAATGCTAGAAGACTCACGCGTAAATCTATAAATCGTGCTCCAACGTTTTCCTTAACTTTTGAAATTCTTCGTACGTATTCTTGAAATATAGCACTTTCGTGGAACAAATCAAGGATAGGGAAATGTGAAATGTTTTCAGATACTAGTTGGTTCTCCAAAAGAACAAGCTTCCTTTCAAAAGCACCTGCTTTATGCAAAAGTTAGAAATTAAATTATTTTCACCTTGTAAACTGACGTTCAGGCTTTTCATGTGAATCGCAATGTCCGCCCCGATAGCTGAATAGTCAACGTGATGGACTGCCGTCCTAAGGGGCCCGGGTTCGATTTCCGGTTGGGTCGGGGACTTTCTCCGCTCAGGGACTGGGTGTTGTGTTATCCTCATCGTCATTTCATCCCCATCCGGCGCGCAGGTCGCCCAATGTGGCGTCGAATGTAATAAGACCCGCACCAAGGCGGCCGGACCTGCCCCGTAAGACGCCAGATTTCCATTTCCATGTGAGACGCAATGTCCACGAGAAATGCAAGGTCTGATATCCAGCAAAGTTCACTTTTTTCCTTCTAATGTAAGAAATGTACTACGTCCAAACGTAAACAAAAAAAACCTTTTCAGCATTTTACCTCGACTGAGCCAGCGTACTTGGGTATAGTAAGGTATGTCGCTGTGCTCCTCTCTTAATTCCTCAAAGAACTGCTAAAAATGGTTCAAATGGCTCTGAGCACTATGGGACTTAACTTCTAAGGTCATCAGTCCCCTAGAACTTAGAACTACTTAAACCTAACTAACCTAAGGACATCACACACATCCATGCCCGAGGCAGGATTCGAACCTGCGACCGTAGCGGTGGCGCGGTTCCAGACTGTAGTGCCTAGAACCGCTCGGCCACTCAGGCCGGCCAAAGAACTGCTGAAACTGGCGATGCGTAAGCCCATGTGTCTTCAGATAGTTTACAGTACTCATAACTTGCTTGATGTTCTCGAACGTTACTAATTTTGCAAAAAGCGCCTCTCGATGCAGAACGCTGAACTTCCATAAAACGTCTCCTCTGTGCGTCCTAGCTTTTTTCGCATCAGTGCTGTGAGACCTCCCTGATAGCCTCGCATTGCCGATGCTCCATCCGTAGCCACTGATATTAACCGATTCTAATCCATGTCGATACTATCAGTCACTTGCTCGATAGCTTGCAGTAAGTCTACACCTGTCGCAGCCCCTTTCAAAGGCACTAAGGCCAAACAGCCTCTGTTACGCGCACAGCGTCACAGACACTTCGTATGTATATCACTACCTGAGATGTATCTTTAAGATCTGTTGCTTCATCCAAAGCATCAGAGAAAGCAACAAAGTCCTTAGCGTTATTTGTTAACTGCCTGTGCACATCGCCGGCCATTAAACTTATACGTCGAGTCAATGTTTGTTTGGAAAGGCCGATTTATTGAAACCTGCTAACGTTCGTGGGACACAAAAGCTCTGCAGCATCAATGAGACAGTCTTTAGAAACTCTCCTTCAGAAAATGGATCTTGCTATTCTTACTGCAACTTCGAACCTTGCCCGCAGTGCAGATATACTGTGATCGTCGTTCTAGAAAACCGAAAACAGTACTTTGTATAGTAAAACAGAAACGAATGTACCACAAGAAATGAAGAGTTCAAGAGGTAATAATTATTACGACCTAACATTAAAATCCTATTGATGTGTCTCATCCAAATTTTTAAGAGCCCTTAATTTGACTTGCCGTTCTTCAGTGTTCAGTTCACTACATTCCTCTTCGTGAAATGAGTTGTAGGGCCTTTCAGTCATGAACTGGCGCTGACCACCCACAGCAAACACTGTGAGTTTTCACCTGCTGTTGTAAAGAAGAACTGAAAGACCATGAAAAGCCTGAACGTCAGTTTGCAAGGTGAAAATAATTTAATTTCTGACTTTTGCGTAAAGAAGATGCTTTGGAAAGGAAGTTTGTTCTTTTGGAGAACCAATTATTGTCTCAAAACATTGCACATTTCTCTGTCCTTGATCTGTTCAACGAAAGTGCTATATTTCAAGAATACGTGCGAAGAATTGCAAAAGTCAAGGAGAAATTTCGAGCACGATTTATAGATTCCTAGCATTCGTGTTTAAATGACCGAGAACACAGATCTCCCGTTCTTGCTCTTTTGCAATACTAGCCATTTCTCAGTACGCCAGAGGGAAGCAAGACTGGGTATGTTTGGGTCCTCCCGACACCGCGTAAGCAAGGAAGCGGATCCGTCGTCGCTCATTTGGTGAACTGCCTGATCACAGATGTTGCTGTTCCGCTTTGCCCAGTGGCTGAGATGTGCGCACCAGTGCCGCATTTCCGCACTTTTGCACAGTTTGCATCATTTGACTGGCCTTAACTCAAGGCACTTTATATAGTGCTACTATACATCGTTGCACTATACCGGCCTGTACCAAAGTCTTGCATCAAACATCTAGGGGTGATAGATCACGTCATGGGAAACAATTTTTGTTTCAGACAAAATGTTCTCTGGTATAGCCCGGCGTCCTTTTGTACTGGTTATGCGCCTGAGAGGCGGCAGGGTGTAAGCACTGTGCAATCTGCGTACGCTGTGTGTGTGCCTACAACCCGCTCATCTGCTCCGTCTGAAAGGGGTTACGCCGAGCGAACATAAACTTACTGGTTCGTTTCTAAAATATCCGTCTGCGCTTAGAGACACTAATTTTTAAGGTTTTTATTGCTAAAAAGCATTCTGTCTGTTTACTGTGGCGGATACAATGTAGCGCACTTCGTTAGTGGACGCTGCTAGTTCGGTGAAATCTCATCATCCAAGGGCCGGCGAATACTACGGGAAGTTTGACCGTAAATGTGAATGAAGTTCCGAATGGTTTGAGGAAAGATATTGAGCAAATGATTTTATATTTACAAAAGAAAGACAAAAGTCAACTTTTAATGTAATCCAGTTTTCTTATATATCTGTAACTGTGTAGTTTGTTATTGTTAGAACACTGCGCACGGTTGAAGTGTGCTGTAGAAATTTTGTAATGCAGCATATGGTTGTGTCTTATAGTCGAAAAGAGTGTCGAGGAAGCCAACTGTGCAGAGGAGAGTTACTTCCTGGCAGATTAAAAACTGTGTGCCCGACCGAGACTCGAACTCGGGACCTTTGCCTTTCGCGGGCAAGTGCTCTACCAACTTTCTTGTTTTTTTTTGTTTTTTTCTTTATTTTTTTTATTTTTTAAGTGCTCTACCAACTTTTTTTATAAATGAAATGCATCCTCTGCAAAAAAAAAAAATCATTTTAAATCAAATCACAAATTTAAAGGAACAGGGATATTTATTTATTTATTTATTTTCAATAAAGATCACTCTGTCAAAAGGAACATGTAGATCATTTTATCGTGTAGTATGTTTATTACATATGGAGTGGTGAGAGAAGCGTGAGGATCATTATCAGCTGTCAAATGTGCACACCGGCTGCACCCGGCACAACCCAACTGCGTGGGGGGTCAAGGAAGACTGCCTGAAGATAATTGGCAAAGGTTTTCCGATAGTGTGACCATCTGTGAACCTCATTGTGGGCTGGCTGCAAGAAATACCAAAAGTCAAGTCGCGACTTGGCAGCATCCCCATATAGGTACGCGATCGTCCAACCTTTGATCCAGATGATCGACTGTGATTTAGTCGCCGGAAAGTAGTCACTCTCCGGATGTAAGAAGGAAGGAGGGGTAATATGTTGCGGGGTCACACGGAGGTAACAAGCAACCATCTGTCTTCCTAGGAGCCAGACGTCCTCCACCGCGATACAAGTTAATCGGTGATGGTCGTCATCCACTTGGTGACATTTCGGGCATAGTGGAGTGTCCACTAGTCCAATTGCATGGAGCCGTTGGTTGGTGTTGAACTTGCCACAGGTGACAGAGAACCACAGCGCCCGAACGAAGGTAGGAAGAAATTTTTGGTGCACATGTCTCCAAATCTTCGGCCAATGCAACCTGGGGTGTTTGAGTTCAATGACATTACGACTTATCCGTCGTAGCAGCCAAACATAAAAATCCTTCGCATGTGGCGGTCTCGTGCGCGGAAGCTTGTCTCTGATATAACTAAGTTCCACGATAAATGTTGAAACATGCGCAAAATGTGGCGTAATGTTGCCCACCGCCACCGGAGGTGTGAGGGACGCTGGAACCAGGAGATCGAGTAGGCGGGATGTAAGGGAATCATGCCCGCTACGCCATTGCTTGTACATCGTGGCTAGAAGGAGCGCCGTCGCTCGGCAGTGAACATTCGTAAGTCCGAGTCCCCCCTTGTCCGTAGGGAGAGTGAGCGTTTCGTATCGCACCTTGAGGGGCGATCCAATCATCACAAAATAGCCTGGTGCTGATTGAAGTCGACGTCCGAGCGTGAGTGGTAGGGGCAGGATCTGCGAAATATGCACCATTCGAGAAACCACATAAGTGTTCAGATACTCGACTCGCTGCAAAGGATCAAGGCGCCGTAGCAGATGTTGTCGGACCATGGTACGTGTTGTCTGTAAAATACGTCGGTAGTTAACTGCCGCAGTATGTTTTACAGATGAGGTAAAGTCTATGCCGAGATAGCGGAATCGTTGCACATAAGGAAACGGACTGATTTCTTCCGGCGTAAGGCCCCTTCCAACCGGCATTGCCGCCGATTTGTTCATGTTCACAGCACTACCCGCCGTCACACTGTGGCCCAACAACAGTTCAAGAACCGTCTTCACCTCTTCCTCAGAACGAACGAGCAGCAGGAGGTCGTCCGCATAGGCACGACATTTGAAGGTGTAGCCCCGTAGTTCCATCCCAGAAAGAGAATTGGTGAGCCTCCCAATTAATGGTTCCAACGCTATCGCGAACAGCAGCATCGAAAGAGGGCAGCCCTGGCGAATGGAGCGTCGAATTTGAATGGGCCCTGCTATACGCCCATTAACCTGTACCAAGGATTGTGCGCCCCCATAAAACCTTCTAATGAGACCAGTAAAACGGTCTGGAAAACCCATTTGTTCCAGTACAGCATACAGATAGTTGTGGCGCACCTTATCAAAAGCACTGTCAAAATCAACCGCCACCATCGCCGCTTTAAGCCGGCACTCCTCCGCCAGCGCTATCACATCACGGCATTCGCCAGTAGCTGTTTGTACATTCACCGATCCACCCGGTGTCGTCTGTTCTGGAGAGAGAACGCTACGAATTAACATACGACATCGGGACGCTAGCAACCGTGCAAAGATCTTATAGTCGGCATTAAGCAGGGTGATGGGGCGATAATGTGTGACCGTAATTCCTGGCTTCGGTTTATGTACTGGCACCAGGAGGCCTTCCATAAAAGCCGGTGGAATAGGCGCATCGGAATTTAACATCTCGTTGTACATTTCCGTCCATCGCGGTGCCTTTTCGTTGCGAAATCCTCGATAGAATTCAGCAGGAAGCCCATCAATGCCTGGGAACCGATTCAACGCACCTTGTGCGATCGCATCATGTACTTCCTCACAGCTAATGGCTTCCAGTAAGGTTCCCGCGGCTTCCACCGTCAGTGTACGGGAGACGGACGTGACTATACGGTCGAGGTCATCGACAGAGGCTGCTTCTTCTCGATAGATGTGTTGGTAATGGTCTACGAATGCAGAGACAATGTCCGCTTGACGCGTCACTCTTCGGTCTTCGCGGGTAATTAATTCCCGTGCCAAAACTCGTCGTCGGTGCTTTCGTTCATTCACGACGTGGTGCATGGAAGGAATCTCGTGCCTTATCGTATTGTGACATCTGGCGCGCACCATGGTTCCCTGAAGATGTTTCCGAACTAAAGCCACTAGTTTAGCTTTTATCCTTTTGCGTTCGATCCAGATGTTCTGTCCCGGCGGACCATCATCCAGATCGCGCAGTGCAGCAAAATAAAAGTCGGTGGTACGGCGGCGCCATTCTGCCATCTCCCTGCTATATGAGATGAACGTACGGCGAAGCGCCGGTTTAGCACAAGCCAGCCACCAATCAAGCATCGTCGTATACCTTCCAACCCTTCGCTCGCACATCGTCCATGTCTCAAGGATCCGTTGACGGCATTCAGGATCATGTAGATGTTGAATGTTTAGTTTCCACGGGGCCTTACTGTTCCACACCTCTCTACGGGGAAGAAGCACCGTACAGATGTAAGCGCTGTGATCGGAAAATGCCAATGGCCAGCGTTCCGCGTCCTGTACATCATTTGCATGAGCCCGTGAGATATAAAAGCGATCTAATCTGCTCGCCGAATGACTTGTCACATGTTGTATCCCGGTGCAGCTCCATGTCGTAATTCCCACGTGTCACTAAGTACAAGATCGTTGACAACGATTCGCAACTCCTGGCTGATGTTTGCTTGCGGCCATTGGTCTTTCTGGCTGAGAACACAGTTGAAATCTCCGCCAACTATTACACATTCATAATGTCCATGGAATAGTGGAGCAATGTCTTCTGCATAAAATCGCGCCCTTTCCCGCCGCCGATTGTTTCCAGACGGTGCATAAAGATTGATGATGCGTGTCCCAAACGTCGTGATAGCCATTCCCCTGGCCGACGGAAGATAACACACGTTTTCCACTGGGAAGCCATCTCGCAAGTAAACTGCCACCCCACTCCCACTGTGATCTCCATGGGACGAATAGGCTCGGTAGCCTGCGATGTATGGGAGTGCAGCTATGTGGACTTCCTGCAGCAAAGCAATATCCACATCAGATGCCCAAATCGTTTCCTTCAGTAGGTGTATTTTGGCCGGTGAACGCACGTCATTGATATTTAATGTCGCAATACGGTTCGCATGGCGTTGAATCCCACTCTGTCGAGGCACAACAACACCTCCCTGCATCGGCGCTGGGGGCTGAGTTAGAAGACGTTCTCTCGCCCCTCTCCCTTCACCGTCAGCAATTATTAGGCCGTCTTTGTGAGTGCCGGCTGCCTCTGTATGACGTCCGGCGCCTCCTCAATATCGTCATACCACATCTTTTCAGGTTGTGATATATTCGTGTCCGTAGCCACAGCATCTGCGTCTGGAGAGCCAACTGGCTGTGATTTCTCTTCAGCATCACCACGTCCCGGTACCATCAATGTGACAGACCGCTGTGGGTCTGATCGAACAGTTCCCAGTGCCTCATCCTGTTTCGTAGAGGCTGTTGTGTCGTCTTGGTCCAGAGGCACATTGTCGTCGGGGCAAGGGGAGTCATCCCGAGGAGATGTCGTGCGACGCCGCCGTTTCCTCCTTTTCGGGGAACGTTGTTTGCGTGATCTTCCGTCCGTATCCTCAGATTGTAGGGAATCACGGCTGCTCGACAGAAAAGCATCCGTAGGAACGGGAAGTGTTTCGAGTCCCATCGTTGAACTTGGCGGGAGTTCGCTCGAAACTAATGTTGTCGTCTCAGAGTGCGTTCCAGATGGAACAGCATTCGTAGTGGCTGGAACTGCTTCTTGTACTATCGGTGTGCTTGGTGGGAGTTCGGTCTCATCTGATGTTGTCGCCGTAGATTGTATGCTCGATGGAGCAGCAGCCTCTGTCATCCCGACGTCTGCGACAAGGTTTTGGAGAGTGCCATCTTGATCTTCCACCGGGGCTGTGTCCTTTCGGTCATCAGCGGACGCAGTGAGGGCTTTGGCATAGGTGATCGGTAGTACTGTCATCGCCGGCGACGGCTCCCGCACATCTGAAGGCAGTTGCGTAATCCGCCGTTGCATACAGTTCGACCTGAGGTGTCCCTCCTGGCCACAGCCAGAACATGTACGTGGTTGACCATCGTAAATCATCACCGCCCGACAACTATCAATTGTCAGAGAGGACGGTACATGCTTCTGAAGATCAATAGTGATCTGTCGCACTCCGTTAAGAACGGGGTACGTGGCGAATTGTGTCCAGCGTTCTGCCGTGTGACCATGTACCGTGCCGTATGGCTTAAAAGCCTCGATAACTTCTTCAGCCGGGAGCTCAAATGGCAGCTCAAAAACACGTATTGTCCGTACACCAAGGCCAGCATGGTCTACAGTTACCGTCCCGACATTCCCGTCACTATGGAAAAATCGGAGACCTGCTTTTGTCGCCTGTAGAATTCTCTCACACGCCGCGTCATTTACCATCTTAACATACACCGTGGGACTAATGATGGACAGGTGAATTCCGACAATATCGTTTGGCGGTATCTTGACTTCCTCTCGAATGAATCGTTCCACTGCTAAAGCCTTTGGTCGTTCGTAATCTTTGCAGAAATTGAATCGTAGTGTAGTTTTCCTGTACTTGTTCGCCATGATCGTTGTTACTAGCCCGCGCGCAGACTAAGTCCACAAGTAAACAAACACTCGCACACGCCGCACAGGCGGAAGTATCGGACCTCCGCTTCGCACGGCCGCTAGCACCGAACTGCTACCAACTGAGCTCCGAAGCACGACTCACACCCGGTACTCACAGCTTTACTTCTGCCACTACCTCGTCTCCTAACTTCCAAACTTTACAGAAGCTCTCCTGCGAACCTGCAGAATTAGCACTCCTGAAAGAAAGGATATTGCGGAGACATTGCTTAGCCACATCCTGGGGGATGTTTCCAGAATGAGATTTTCACTCTGCAGCGGAGTGTGCGCTGATATGAAACTTCCTGGCAGATTAAAACTGTGTGCCCGACCGAGACTCGAACTCGGGACCTTTGCCTTTCGCGGGCAAGTGCCCTACCCACTGAGCTACCGAAGCACGACTCACGCCCGGTACTCACAGCTTTACTTCTGCCAGTACCTCGTCTCCTACCTTCCAAACTTTACAGAAGCTCTCCGCTGCAGAGTGAAAATCTCATTCTGGAAACATCCCCCAGGCTGTGGCTAAGCCATGTCTCCGTAATATCCTTTCTTTCAGGAGTGCTAGTTCTGCAAGGTTCGCAGGAGAGCTTCTGTAAAGTTTGGAAGGTAGGAGACGATGTACTGGCAGAAGTAAAGCTGTGAGTACCGGGCGTGAGTCGTGCTTCGGTAGCTCAGTTGGTAGAGCACTTGCCCGCGAAAGGCAAAGGTCCCGAGTTCGAGTCTCGGTCGGGCACACAGTTTTAATCTGCCAGGAAGTTTCATATCAGCGCACACTCCGCTGCAGAGTGAAAATCTCATTCAGAGGAGAGTTATCAAAAATTATTTTGGTAACTTGTCTATCTGTAAAAACCTTATGGCCGCGCGGGATTAGCCGAGCGGTTTAATGCGCTACAGTCATGGACTGTGCGGCTGGTCCCGACGGAGGTTCGAGTCCTCCCTCGGGCATGGGTGTGTGTGTTTGTCCTTAGGTTAAATAGTGTGTAAGCTTAGGGACTGATGAGCTTCGCAGTTAAGTCCCATAAGATTTCACACACATTTGAAATTTTTTTTAAAAACCTTATGAAATGATATGTTGTTGTCATGACGTAATAAAGTATAGCTAAACTTGGAGTCTTTGTTCTCATTTATCAGTGGTTAAGATTAGTTCTCCACTTTCATTTTTTACTTTCAGGAGTCTGTTTGCACACTCGCATTGCACATGGCGAGCTGTGTGCTGAGAAGCATTTTGTGAAAAGCGGTAGGTTGCCGACTTGCATTGCACATCGCAAGTGCGGCAAATGAAGTTTGATTTTTGTCAGCTACGTCATTATTTCTAATAGAAACAAGCTGCAGAGCAGAAGAGTGTTCTGTCCGCATAGGTAGGCCAATAAATTTAACTACTATCAAACTTCATGCTCACTGTAAGGCACAGTGATTGTCAGAGTGTACCGGCGAAAATAATATCAAATCAGATTTGAGTCTTAATACCAGTAGAAGATTTCTGTAAAGTGCTACCTCGTGAATTTTCAAGCAGACGTAACACGAAGTCGGATACGTTAATTTGTGTGTTCACTTGATGTGTTATTACGATAACAGTTCTGATACTGTGATTGTTTGCAAGGTAAAGATACAGATTAGCAATATCCAAGGGCTACCTTTCAATCTGAGTCATTTTGTTTTGTAGTCAGATGGCATATTAAACTACTTTGAAAACGGAATGCTTTCTCGCACACGAATTGCTTGGTGTACCTAGCTAGTCTGGATTTCACATCGTGTTTTGTGAGCTCCGCATATTTCCGTTCAAAATTAAATTTTCACATACCTTTGATGCCTAGCATTGAGATTTACATATTTCGATATCAAAATAAGTTCCATACATTCCTCAGATACCACCGTGTCAAGTTCTGTGGAATAAAGCGGCTGAAAGTTGCATGCAGAGGAGGAGGATACCCTGCCCGCGGAAAGTAATTTCTAGTTAAATTAATTCTGCGGAAACGCTTTGTTTTCAGTGAGCTGTTCTTATCTACGAATGTGGATAAAGGATAAATAAGCTCGTATGAACAGATACAGCAGTTTTCCTTAGGACACTGCCTGGGCAGGATACAAGTGTTAAGAGAATTCAAGAATTATTTACAAAAACTGTAGACCCTGTAAAAGATAAAATCCGAATTAAAAAAGTTAAACCGAGCAGAAATTCTGTTATAGTTGAAGTTGCCTCCGAGGAGGTTGAAGACAAACTGCTGAATAACCAAAAACTGAACTCGGTGGTCAAATGCGAATCACCGAGGAAAAGAAATCCTCTCGTCATACTATATGACGTTCCCACAATAATGACTAACGATGAACTCTTAGATACAATTAGACAGCAAAATTTTGAGGAAATAAATGAAGAGGAATTTAAGAACTGCTTTAAATTAAAATTTAAGACTGGGCCACGGGGGCGTGATGTTGTTCATCACGTCGCCGAGGTGTCAGCGCAAATGTGGAAGCACATAACAACAATGGGCAGAATATATGTTGGCTTTCACGCCATAAACACAAGAGATTATGTCGTGGTACCTCGTTGCCACAACTGTGGTGACTTGGATCACGTCTTAAGGCTGTGCACCAGGGAGCCGGCATGCACTAAGTGTGGGGAGCACGGTCACAGCCGCAAAGACTGCAAGGCGGCGGCAGTCTGCATACCATGTAAGAATAGAGGGAAGAAGTCTTGCGGAGCCACAGGCAGGAATTGCCCGACATACAGAATGTTGGAGCAAAGGTTAATTTCTAGAACCGACTATGGCTGAGCCCGGCATACCGAACAGGATGCCAAAGCGAAAGTCCCCGAGCAAAAGGAGGAGGGACGCCATGAGGGCAAACAGATTCAAGGAGTTTTTGAGGTCGCTCTCGGGCGCCACCAAAACTGAAACAAAAGATAAAGCTATACAGACTGAATTTCCAACTATGGACATTGGCACACAAACCGATCTCCCCCTCATGGCCGAAACTCTCTCCTCTGGAAGCCGGGGAACAAAGCCGGAACCACACCAACAATGGCAAGGGCATCCTGTGGCTGTGGCAACGCCTAAAGATAGTCATACAAATAAACAACCCATTCAAGAAAACACAATGACAAGCTCATGTACGAGCCCCACTGTACTAAATTCACCAATAGTCAGACTGCCACCGGTCGATCCGGTTAGGGTGTACCCCAACTTGGAGTACACTATGCAACTATCCAGACTAGAGCAGCCGGCTACCTGACCACTGCCTTACGACATGTGGTGCGTGTAGGACATGAAGACGGCAGGAAGATAACTTTCTCGGTTATGGAGGCTGTCGACAGAATCCAGCTAAAATCAGTGAATCTCCCCACCGACTTCGGAGCCTTGGGAGATCTGCTCAAGAAAGTGTTCGAGAGACGAGGTGAGAAATTTGACCTTAACGACATCTACGCACAATCAGTAATAGCACATGGACGAATTGCTTTCGACTGGAGTAAGACCTGGCCACATGACCGAATACATACGTACTTTTCCTAATGACAAAAATAACTATTGGACAGCTCAATACTCATAACAGCAGACTCGTGATGCAGGAGCTCCGAAGGGAGGTGGAGGAGAGGAGACTTGATGTACTCTGTCTTCAGGAGCCATACTCCCTGGCTGGAAAAATAGCTTTTGCTGCCGCGAGCTGGCAAATAGTCAGCAGAGGGGATGACCCGAAGGCGGCGATTATAATCACAAATAGACTCTTGAGAGTCACCACACTCTCGCAATTCACAACTAGCCACTGTAACGTCGTGGAGCTTCAAACCCCTATGGGAACAATAACTCTCATAAACATGTATTTTCAGTATGGGGACAATATAGAACACTACATAGACCACCTAGCGAGAGTTACCACGGCGTTGCAGGGAAGAAAGGTTGTAATAACAGCTGACATTAATGCCAAATCCCCCCTGTGGTACAGTGACACAAGAGATGCAAATGGTGAAAAAGTTGAGGAACTTATAATGGCATCACAACTTGTGGTGGCAAACAGGCCTGGCAATCCTCCTACCTACGCTGCAGGAGGAGCACAGGGCACAAATATTGACGTCACCCTTGTAACTCCAAATACGGCTAACATTATTCAAAATTGGAGAGTCACAGAGAATGCCACCACAAGCGACCACAATCTGATATCCTTCACCTTGGGAGATAGAGAGTGCCGCTGGGCCACGGGGTGGGAGGTGCAACTAAATTATAGAAGAGCTAACTGGGAACGCCTAGCTAGGGAGTGTGACATTCCTCCATCACTGGGAGGTGACATGCATCTGGACATGGACGTGGACCAGAGAGCAGAGGAACTGGTGAATGCAGTGACAAGAGCGGTGAAGGCAGCCGTACCTACAAGGAGGAGGGCCATGGCGGCCTCTCTGTCACCATGGTCTGCTGAACTAGGAGAACTGCGTCAATCTGTCAGAAGGCTGAGGAGGCACTACCAGCGCAGTGTCGTCTGGCAGGAAAGACAAAGATGGCAGATGCTATATAGAGAGGAAAAGCGGAAGTTCCAAAAGGAACTGCGCGAAGTTAGGATGAGAAGCTGGGAAAACTTTGTGCTCAACCAGCTAGTCACGGATCCATGGGGGCTTCCGTATAAGTTAGTGAGAGAAAAAATCCGCTCTCCTCTGGAGCTATCAACAGTCAGGTGCGGGGACAGGATGACGGAGTCCTGGCAGGAGACTGCGGGGGTCCTCCTCCGGTCCCTGTTGCCTGACGACAATGCGGATGGGGAGACAGAGGGGCAGAAGCAACTCAGAGATGAAGACCAAGAAGTATACGTTAATGAGACGGCTGTCTACCCCTTCTCAGAGGAGGAGGTGGCAACCCACATAAGATCATTGAAAAAAGGAAAAGCACCTGGGCCAGACGGCATTGTGGCGGAGGTGGTGCAGTTTCTGGCGCCTCAGCTGACTGCGCCACTAACACATCTATATAACGAATGCCTCAGACAGGGAAAATTCCCCAAGAGATGGAAAATGGCAAATGTAATAATTATAAAGAAAGGACCAGACAAGGATCCAGCAGAAGTGAAATCTTACAGGCCGATTTGCCTGCTGGATGCATTTGGCAAAATACTGGAGAAACTGCTGGCTGACAGATTGACAGCACACCGAGTGTTGTGCGGGGTGAGCGACAGGCAGTTCGGGTTCAGGCCGGGGCGGTCGGCATCTGATGCAATCGCCCTGGCGGCCGAGGTCTGTGGCTCGACCCCGCACAAATACGTAGTTGGCATCATGGTTGATATCAGTGGCGCCTTCGACAACCTGTGGTGGCCTTCGATCTTCTCCTGCTTGCGGGAGAAAGTGTCCAGGGCCGCTATACGGTTGCCTGAGGAGCTATTGCAAGGATCGGGAGGTCTGGTTATCATCATCTAGCGAAAGAGTTGGAAAGATAATTACCAAAGGATGTCCCCAAGGTTCCGTCTTAGGACCCCTCTTCTGGGACATCCATATGGAGCCTTTATTAGATAGATTACAACAAAGTGATGAGGTGCTAGAGGTGATAGCCTACGCGGATGACCTCCTCCTGTTGGTTGGTGGCCGTAGCCGCGAAGACATTGAACCGAAAATAGAGACAGCATTAGACAAATTACAACAGTGGTGCCACGCGACTAAAATGACGATATCGCCCAGTAAATCCACCTACCTATTACTAAAAGGACATCTTATTAGAAATCAGACTGTCAGAATAGATGGTTCACCAGTTCTCCGACGACGTGAGACACGCTACTTGGGAGTTATCATTGATGAGAGGTGGAGTTTCGGAAAACACATTGATAGTGTCACTCAGAGAGCCCTTCAGATATTAAATAACCTGATTTCCATAGGCCATAAAAGATTCCATCTTCCTCCACACCTAATTAGACTCTATCACAACAGTATCCTAACCTCAGTTGTGGGCTATGGCTCGGGAGTCTGGGCGCACAGGCTCACGAGGGTTGTGCCCGCCATGGCGGTGAGAAGGGTTCAGAGAAGCATGGTATTAAGAGCTGTGGGGGCCTACAGAACATCTCCAGGGGGGGCCCTATTAGTTATAATGGGGCTCTGCCCTCTGGACATAAAGATAAGAGAACAGGCGGCTTGGTACTGGGTCAAGAAGGGAAATTACGAGAAGATTGCGGATATTATGGGTATTAGGGTGGGGGATAAAAGAGAGATAAGGAAAAGAGGGGAGGAGCTCTGGCAGGAGACTTGGGAGGCAGAAGAGGCTGGACGAAGAACCTTCCAGCTTCTACCTGATGTGAGGGAACGACTTGGACTGAAGTATTTTGAGCCCACAAGAGGTCTGATCCACTTTCTCACTGGCCATGGACCCTACCCGACTTACTTATGTCGATTTGGGAAGAGGGCAACACCAGCGTGCGACTGTGGCGATCCGGAAGGTACACCCGAGCATGTAGTTTACGAATGTCCCCTCTTCAATGATATCGCAAACACACTACGAGACAGACTACCCAACCGAGACACATACCAACTACTCAGACGAGAGGAGACCTTTCAGACTTTAAACACCTTGGCAAACGAGGTATCTCGAAAAGTTCTATATGACTATTTAGGCGAGATACATTAAATAATGCCAATCACCACCGATTGCGTCCAAAAGCCCTATTCCCATGCCGCCTGTGCGTGGACTGGCCGACTACATCTAAGTTGGAATCCGCCGCGTGCAGGACTAGAGGGAGTAGGGAACAACCACCGATTATGACACACACCGAATATGACGTAGGTTAAGTTAGTTAGATTGTAGGACTTAGTTATAGGAAATTGAGATAGGGACTGCAGCGAATTCAACATCGAGGCCCGCCCAGTGCCAGGGGCATGCTCTTCGGGGTTAGCTCGAAGAGCAAGGCATACGAAAGTAGGTTTATACCCTCACTGGCACACATGTGACGCTGCAGATTACATACATAAATTAAATTAGTTGTAGGAATTAGGTACAAACAGTATATGTAGATAGTAGATGCCCATTGTTATGTTAATAAGTGTAGCTCACATACTAACACTAAACTAGCTGCAAAATTTATATAAATGTATAACTGTTTAGGACCCACTAATGAATTAAGAAAGTGGGTTGATTTGTATAATTATAATGGCTTAATAATAAAGAAATTAAAAAAAAAGAATAAGCTCGTATAAAGGATAAACAAGCTCATATCAACTGGGCACAAATGTAAAATTTATAAATGTTTATGGGAGGAAAAATAATAAAAGACAAGTCTGAAATTAATTCACGATATTACTCAAGAAGTCAGCATGAAAGATCACAATATCCCCCACTAGACCATGTATAAATGCAATACCATTTATTTAGAAAAACTGAAGAGGAACCCCATATGTTCCCAAATCTCCGTATTATTATTAAATGGGTGGGAAAGTAACTTGGATTGCTACCTTTATTCATGGCTGACTTAATGAAAATCGATATTGAGCCTTGTTCTGTGGAAAAAGAGATCTAACCTTGTGTCCAATGAGAACACAACTGCAAAGCTGAAAAGCATGTGATGTAGAACCACGCCAATGCCGTGCTAGCAAGCAACGCTGTCGTCATAAATACTGAATAATGCCGATTAGAAATGTCCATCTCCGTAAAGCACAATACGCTAATGTTTGAATTTAACACATACAACAAATTAGCTGCTGTAGTCGCTGAACACGCGAAGATACAGAGGTATGTGGAAGCGCAGGCGTTCAGCGCGAAACAGAGAAAAAAACGAAGTGTTCTTGCCCATTCACATAAGCCATACGAACTCAAATCCTAACCGAGCCGCCGCCTGATTGGTCGGCAGCGTTTTGCCTTCAAACTAAATCGCACGTGTTTGCATCACTACCCCAACACCGATGTGACCTCTAGCAGACGCAAGCAGTGAACAGATAGTCTTTGAACCATGCTAGTGACTTACAACTCGCGTACTGATAGATAATACGAAAGACGTTACTAATAGACGGTTTTCAATCTAGTACCTCGTTTTTTAAGAAAATTTAGAAAAATGGTATTGAATAAGCGTTATCTAAAATTATGACCTATTGGAAACACCGAAACGTATAAAGTGAATTAGATTTGTATGAGATACTTGCGATTCTAAAGCATTCTGAGGCTCTGCATGGTGGATGATGCGGATTAGGCAAGATTCCGGAAAAGAATCATTGGCTTGCGGCGCTTTCTGGTTAGAGCTTGGGAGCCAAGAGAAACTAGCAATCTTTTGGTTCTCGCTTTAAACATCGTATGGCGCGAGTGCGACAACGGTCTACAGACCTTAGAGTGTGTATCGTCTCAGTTCGTGTGTGATGAAAAGAGAAATGGTAAAACAGACTCCTTTCAGTATCTCTAATCAGTCTACCTTTCTATCTATATACCTACAAGGAACAGTCAAATGAAAACGTGACCGATGGAAAAAAAATAAACTGTTTATAATTTCAAAAGTAATCACCATAACTATCACGCATTTATCCCAATGCGTTTATGGAAAAATGTTTGATTTTAACTAGGGAAACATGATTGTACCCAGGCGTGCACTTCTTCTTCCGAAGGAAATAAGCGGTCACGAGTGTCTTTCTTCAGGGCTGCAAAAATATGGAAATTTCATAAGGAGAGATCGCGAGCGTATGAAGGATGTGTAAGGGCTATCCAGCGAAATTTCTGCAGCGTAGTTGAATCAAAAGGCACACCAGTGGCGGGAAAGTCTGGATGACTGTTTGTTTGACGGCAAGGGCCCGCTGCTCATTGACTTTCTGTAACACGGTGGTACACTTAACGCACAGCGGTACGTAGACATTGTGCAAAAATTGGAGCGCGTCGTCAAGTCCAAACACTCAGGAATGTTGACGGGTGGTGTCATTCTATTGTAGGATAATACCCGCCCACATGTTGCCAAGGTGGTTTCAAATAGGATGCAGAATTTTTCGCTGAAAAGCTGCTCCACGCCCTCCATATAGTCCCGATCTCTCCTCATTCGATTTCCATATTTTTAGAGCCCTGAAAAAAGACATTCGTGGCTGTTAATTTGCTTCGGACGAAGAGGTGGACGCCTTGGTACAACCAATCATAGTCCCGTAGGCAACCGCAAACATTTTCGTATGAGGGCATGGACCGTCTTATCTCACAGTTACAGCGATTAATTTTGAAATGACGAACAGTTAACTTACATTTTTCCATCTGTCTAGTTTTCAGCTGAATACCCCTTATGTACATTTAAGCTACTGTGCAGTGCGTGTCTGGGAGCATTTCACATCAAGGTAACCCATTTGCCTTCCTACTCCATTCTCGTAACGAGAATTTCTCGAAAACGACAGTCTATATGCCTCTGTACGCCCCCAAATCCTCCTGTGTTTATGGGGTATGCGGGGTCTCTTGGCGAATTTCATTCACAAAATTTCCTCAGCATTTCAGCCGAATGGCAGCGTCGTCTTATAGCAGCGTTTCAAGTAGTTTCCTACCCGCCATACCCAGATAAATATGATTCCTATGCGAGGTACACGATGGTGGCAGAGTAGTGGCCACACTGTCTTCTTCGAATAGAGGTGCTCTAAATATCCCATCAGTCAGTCTCTGAATTCTTTCAGTATCTGTTCTCATGCCTACTTAATAAGGACTGCAAACGCTGGAACAATGGTCTAGAATTGATCGCACTAGTCTCTTGTGTACGATTTCCTTTGAAGGCGCAGTGCATCTTCCTAGAACCCTTCCAAACAAATATATCTTTACATTATGTGATCGTCTCACTTCAGGTGGTTTCTTAGTGTCACCCTTAAATACGAATACGAAGTGACATGCAGATGTACACCCTAAGTGGTTTTAATCAGATACTACGAAGTTCTTTCTCTTTGTTATAGGCACTATCTCACATTGAACAACCTTTAAAGAGACCTGTCATTCATTACACCAAACCGAAACTGTGATCAAGACTTTCTGAAATCCATTACGATACGTGAATGACGATATTTAGCCGCTCACAATAGCATCCTGAGCGAACAATCTATTGATCCTGTGTAATAAATCGTTTACATACGAAGGGCGTTCAGTAAGTAATGCAACACATTTTTTCCGGTTGATTTTATTCGGGATTCCAATACACTATATTATTCCCCGCTCTTTTAGCTACAAAACCCCATTTTTCAAGATTATTTCCGTTCTATGTACGGCCTTACGTCACCTTATTGGGAGGGTCTGTACGCCCGCATGGTACCACTCTACTGGTCGACGTCAGAGCCAACGTCTTTTTGCATCCTTAAGTTCCTATGGAGTACATC
Source organism: Schistocerca piceifrons (assembly GCF_021461385.2). NCBI lineage: Eukaryota > Metazoa > Arthropoda > Insecta > Orthoptera > Acrididae > Schistocerca > Schistocerca piceifrons. The sequence continues at coordinate 478,894,936 of NC_060138.1, read as the reverse complement.
CTTCATTGGGCTAAACAAATGGCTGACGGAAGGTGCGGGATCCGGGTTTTGTGAGCTTCTCTCAGGTGTGCTGAGATGCGTGAGGCCTTGCGCTGTCGTGCAGAAAGAGAAGTTCGTTTGAATTTTTGTGGCGACGAACACTATGCAGGAGTCACAGCTGCGTGCGGCCGGCCGACACGTAGGAAAATGGGACAGGTTTGTGCGACCTTGTTGCGATGACGACAGACGCCCTGCCCAACTAGGCGTGGTTTGTTCAGTGCCAGATATCCATAGACATTCTGCAAGTGCTTACGAATATCTGCGATGCTCTGGTTTTCCGCTAAAAGAAACTCAGTGGCAGCTCTCTGCTTGGGACGCACCTCCGTTATAGACTTCATTTTTAAGGCTACGTATAGCGCTGCCTCCGATCGGAACCTCATAAAACTCTAGATGCTGAAGCGGGAACATTCAATGATATCCCACAATAAATTCCGCATTTTATCGACCGAAAGTGGCGGAGCAAAATATATGTTGCGTTACTTGTCAAACGCACCTCTTATGTATTGAAAACATTAAGATAATGTTCCGCTTCCGTGTCTAACAACCCTACCACAACAAAGGTCAAAAATTAATTATGATTGTAGTGTTGCTCACGCTGCTAAATATTGCATTTTCGGGCAACAACAAAGTTATATTATGTGGCAGGTGTCATTAGAGCACAGTGAATAAAGTCATTTCTTGAAATAATGGATAAACTAGGCACTCATCTTTTCGTGTTTCCCACGCTGGTCTCGTTGTGAACTCATGACTCAATCGTCGAAAATCTAGGTAGTGATGATTCCAAGCTCGGGTGCAAAGAGGCCTAGGCGTTATTCTGCGATATTAAAAAGTTTTATAGATGTGTTTCATAAATCATTCTTGAAGATTAAACTTTTGCAAGTTACGACAATGGTGATGTAAAAAAGTAATCAGCACTCCGAATTTAAATTACACTTCTTTTTTATTACTTTTGTTGCGATATCACGTAACTCGTTCCAAAACATCACTTCACAATATAAAATATACTTGAAAATATCTTCCTCACTGTTATAGTTCACATTTCATAAACTGATTACAATTTGCGTCTTTTTAACATGACGACCAAAGCTTGACTCTCTAATAACCGCTTATGCGCCCAAAAATCAGAGTTACAAGTACGTCAAAGATCATAGTGACAGAAGAAAGAATACACATAAGAATAATATCATTGCAATATATACATATCGATATATCGAAGTACATCTACATTAATGAAATCAATGTTGTCACAGAAATATGTTAACTATTTTACAGAAACACAGTAGAATATTACTGGTATCGAGAGGTTGAGGTGAGGTGCCGTAATGGTTACGTAATTCAAGTACCATTACACGTGTGCCAGCTAACATCCCACAGATGTTCGGGCTCACATGCGGTTCCTCTTCGTCGAAATGCCTTGGCTCAAACTCGTCTAGGGGTTGAACCGCACGTGTCGCATTACACGCCCTAAATTAGACGCAAATTGGCTGATGGCAAGTTTGCGAAATACAAAGTTAACGTAACATGTATAACAGTAATAATAATATCGGGAACTAAATTAACGACCCATAAATGATGTAGGCCACACAGTTGCGATTTGGTTAGAATAATGTTTACTAAGAAAGAAAACTAATAGTGAAAGTGGTCGTGTTTAGAATTACTATTACAATCGAGCGCATACCCATTTGACACAGTTCGATCATTCAAAATATCATCGCGAATTACAAGTCCAATACTCCAGCTCGTTAACTACGCAGAGTTCACACCAGGCGCGCGGCTGCTCAACACTCAGAGAATAAGTCCCGCGGTACCACACAACACGAAATTTTCAAAGTCGTTTCACTTCCTAGCTACCTAAATACCGACTGTACACTTTCGCGTCTCAATCCGAACTGTACCCTTTGGTGTCTCGACCAGAACTCCCCCTGCCCGGCCGGCCGGAGTGGCCGAGCGGTTCTAGGTGCTACTGTCTGGAACTGCGCGACCGCTACGGTCGCAGGTTCGAATCCTGCTTCGGGCATGGATGCGTGTAATGTCCTTAGGTTAGTTAGGTTTAAGTGGTTCTAAGTTCTAGGGGACTGATGACCATAGCAGTTAAGTCCCATAGTGCTCAGAGCCGTTTCCCCCTGCCCGTCCCCGACCGCGTTTCCCGAGCGCCGAATATCCTCGCTCAACTGACTAGGGCAGTTCCGTTTCCTGAAGCCGTCCATCCAATTGGCCACAGCTTATTCTACATTATTTTACATTTTAACATATTTAAATAACAAAAGCTTGACCACTTTCACGTTCTAAATAAAGTAACAATAATGTCCATTACACAATAAACGTTAAGTTCTTTTGCATAAAACCAATACAGTTACCTTCTCAACTCTGAATGTCACGGCCAGTAGCCTTGCACCAATGTGCTTTCTGATAAATAAACAAAGACCAAAAGCAACTATTATGCACTAAACTTTACAACAAATATTTTATTACCTAATGATTCAGTAAGGTGTCATGCTGTCATCGTTCAGTGTGTTTTGTGTGGAGGAAATGTTGATCTGATGCTTAACTGTAAATACTGATAATTTAAATTTCCGCGTGACCGTTACGGTCGCAGGTTCGAATCGTGCCTCGGGCATGGATGTGTGTGATGTCCTTAGGTTAGTTAGGTTTAAATACACTCCTGGAAATGGAAAAAAGAACACATTGACACCGGTGTGTTAGACCCACCATACTTGCTCCGGACACTGCGAGAGGGCTGTACAAGCAATGATCACACGCACGGCACAGCGGACACACCAGGAACCGCGGTGTTGGCCGTCGAATAGCGCTAGCTGCGCAGCATTTGTGCACCGCCGCCGTCAGTGTCAGCCAGTTTGCCGTGGCATACGGAGCTCCATCGCAGTCTTTAACACTGGTAGCATGCCGCGACAGCGTGGACGTGAACCGTATGTGCAGTTGACGGACTCTGAGCGAGGGCGTATAGTGGGCATGCGGGAGGCCGGGTGGACGTACCGCCGAATTGCTCAAGACGTGGGGCGTGAGGTCTCCACAGTACATCGATGTTATCGCCAGTGGTCGGCGGAAGGTGCACGTGCCCGTCGACCTGGGACCGGACCGCAGCGACGCACGGATGCACGCCAAGACCGTAGGATCCTACGCAGTGCCGTAGGGGACCGCACCGCCACTTCCCAGCAAATTAGGGACACTGTTGCTCCTGGGGTATCGGCGAGGACCATTCGCAACCGTCTCCATGAAGCTGGGCTACGGTCCCGCGCACCGTTAGGCCGTCTTCCGCTCACGCCCCAACATCGTGCAGCCCGCCTCCAGTGGCGTCGCGACAGGCGTGAATGGAGGGACGAATGGAGACGTGTCGTCTTCAGCGATGAGAGTCGCTTCTGCCTTGGTGCCAATGATGGTCGTATGCGTGTTTGGCGCCGTGCAGGTGAGCGCCACAATCAGGACTGCATACGACCGAGGCACACAGGGCCAACACCCGGCATCATGGTGTGGGGAGCGATCTCCTACACTGGCCGTACACCACTGGTGATCGTCGAGGGGACACTGAATAGTGCACGGTACATCCAAACCGTCATCGAACCCATCGTTCTACCATTCCTAGACCGGCAAGGGAACATGCTGTTCCAACAGGACAATGAACTTCCGCATGTATCCCGTGCCACCCAACGTGCTCTAGAAGGTGTAAGTCAACTACCCTGGCCAGCAAGATCTCCGGATCTGTCCCCCATTGAGCATGTTTGGGACTGGATGAAGCGTCGTCTCACGCGGTCTGCACGTCCAGCACGAACGCTGGACCAACTGAGGCGCCAGGTGGAAATGACATGGCAAGCCGTTCCACAGGACTACATCCAGCATCTCTACGATCGTCTCCATGGGAGAATAGCAGCCTGCATTGCTGCGAAAGGTGGATATACACTGTACTAGTGCCAACATTGTGCATGCTCTGTTGCCTGTGTCTATGTGCCTGTGGTTCTGTCAGTGTGATCATGTGATGTATCTGACCCCAGGAATGTGTCAATAAAGTTTCTCCTTCCTGGGACAATGAATTCACGGTGTTCTTATTTCAATTTCCAGGAGTGTAGTTCCAAGTTCTAGGGGACTGATGACCTTAGAAGTTAAGTCCCATAGTGCTCAGAGCCATTTGAACCATTTTTGATAATTTAAATTTACTATATCTTTTAAGCAAATAAAGTTACAGAGTTGATATTTACAACGTTTGTCATTTATTGATGAGCTTCTATATAAAATGTCGATCGTTAAGATTGACCAAAGCGTTCAGATTTTAGCATTCAGGTCTTCGTTACGAAACTTGTTAAATCCTAAACTGTTGTAGATATGATCAATATTCAAGTTTTATTGGCATCACCATGAAAATTTATGGAGGACGTCAATGTGGCTTCATTCCATGCATTACTACTGAATTAAATAGTTTCCATAAATGTTTCCCTTTATAGCTTATCTTAGGTCCGCCATATTTAACACTGCTACGTCTTCTCGGCCACCAACGGATTCTACTGGGTTTCCCTATGACGTAGGATCTCGTCTGTCTCACTTGCACACTACAGCGCTTAGGCATCAATAGACAATAGACGCCTGTGAGTTTCCCCATCTCGTGATGAATCTGCGCCCTTGTGGTACACGGTCCTCGACGACAGGGTTCGTTTCACTATTCCTATAGGCTGACCCTTTCGGCCATATATTTAAATGAGAGCGCAATGCTCGTTAACTCACACGTGGAACACACGCAATGTTACTTTCATTCCTTTGGAACACTTTCCTCCCCTATTATGTCTCTATCATATTAGTCCAATATTCCACTTTCAAATCACATTTTTAGGTAGAGATACCAAGTGAAATTTATGTAAAATACTAAAGCCTACTGTAGTCTGATGTTGTAAAAATCCGAAGTTTCTAAGTGAGTGCAGTGCAGTCGAATGATACGGCTCTCTGGTAAGGCCCCTTTTCCTCAGCAACGAGCAGACTTATCAAGGTGGAATTTATGTCAAATACTAAGATCTACGGTCTCTTGGTTGTGTAAAAAGTCTAAGCTTCTAAGACAATTCAATAAAGAGATACCCGCAATTTATGTGACATCAGTTGATACTCAGAAATTCATTCATCAAAACCTATAGATGAACTATGTGTACACATAAAAATGTATACGCAACCGTCAAAGCACGATTCGCACTCGCATTTGTCCTATTTTTTTTGCGAAGATACTCCATATGATAATATCGTGGTTAGTAGTTGACGAGGTGGTACAGTGTCGAAAGCCTTTCGGAAATCTAGGAAGACGGAATCTACCTGCTCACGTGCATCTGTTGTTTGCAAGATGTCGTAATTGAATCACGCAAACTGTTGTTCACATGAGTAGTTTCTCCTGAATTCATGTTGATTCATTTATGAAAAACTTGATTTTCTCCGAAACATCATAATGCTTGAGCTCAGAATATGCGCTAGGATCCTATCACAAAGATACGTCAGAGATAATGGGCTGTGCTCCCCATTTTTTACCTTCTTTTAAGCAGGAGTGAGATGAGCTCGTTTACTTTCGCACGCAACCGTTTGCTGCGCAAGAAAACCTCGATAAATACCAGCTAAGTAAGGACTAACTCCACTGTGTGTTCAGTGAGAAATCAAACTGGGATTGTAATTGGAAATCTGTGACACATACCGCATAGTCATCATGAGGAAAGCAGTGACGGATGGCGATTTATGCAGTGACTTGCGTGTTGAGCACCTTGAGTCAACAACTAACTGATTCGAAGAATAGTCTTTCACTCTGGGGAAGCAAATGCGCTGCTTCCAAATTTTCTAGCAGGTTGTAATCGTGTGTCGGAACGGAACTCTAGCCCAGAAACGTGTCTTTCACTGGCAATGCTCTTACCCCCTGAGTTATGCTAAAACGGCAAACGATCGACCCTCACAGCTTAATTAGTGTTATTACCATCTAGTGAGCAAGATACGTGAGACAGGCGAAATACCCTCAGACTTCCAGAAGAATATAATTATTCCAATCCCAAAGAAAGCAGGTGTTGACAGATGTGAAAATTACCGAACTATCAGTTTAATAAGCCACGGCTGCAAAATACTAACACGACTTCTTTACACACGAATGGAAAAACTGGTAGAAGCCGACCTCGGTGAAGATCATTTTGGATTCTGTAGAAATGTTGGAACACGTGAGGCAGTATTGACCCTACGACTTATCTTAGAAAATAGATTAAGAAAAGGCAAACCTACGTTTCTAGCATTTGTAGACTTAGGGGAAGCTTTTGACAATGTTGACTGGAATACTTAAGTTAGCAAAGCAGTAAAGGAGTTTTGCTATTTGGGGAGCAAAATAACTGATGATTGTCGACGTACAGAGGATATAAAATGTAGACTGGCTATGGCAAGGAAAACGTTTCTGAAAAAGAGAAATTTGTTGACATCGACTATAGATTTTAGTGTCAGGAAGTCGTTTCTGAAAGTATTTGTATGGAGTGTAGCCATGTATGGAAGTGAAACGTGGACAATAAATAGTTTAGACAAGAAGAGAATAGAAGCTTTCGAAATGTGGTGCTACAGAAGAATGCTGAAGATTAGATGTACCAGATCACATAACTAATGAGGAGGTATTGAATAGAATTGGAGACAAGAGAAATTTGTGGCACAACTTGACTAGAAGAAGGGATCGGTTGGTAGGGGATATTCTGAGGCATCAGGGTATCACCAATGTAGTATTGGAGGGCAGCGTGGAGGGTAAAACTCGTAGAGGGAGACCAAGAGATGAATACACTAAACAGATTCAGAAGGATGTACGTTGCAGTAGGTACTGGGAGATGAAGAAGCTTGCACAGGATAGAGTAGCGTGGAGAGCTGCATCAAACCAGTCTCAGGACTGAATACCACAACAACAACCTCTCTCCTGCTTTCAGACTACACAGACGTATTCCAGCATACTCGCCCTGCCGGAAGGAAAGATGCCGCGGAGAAATGACATAGTAGAAGTTTAAGGGTGAGTCGTAAGTGAACAGCTCAGTCGGAAAATTGTTTACAAAACGGATGGTCCCAGATAAGAGTCCTGGCATGGGACATAGTTTTAATCCGCTAGGAACTTTCGAAACTGATTGATTGGTCACCACAAGAACATTTTCCTCAGCATCTAATCTTCCCCAAGCCAGAGTTTATTATAAGGATGTTGCGGAGCCCCTGAAGTATCACCCACGTTAAATGAAATTATTCCTTGACCGCGAAAGAACAGACCGGCTACGGAGTCCTGCTAATAACACAAGAAACAGGACCAGCTGGACGCGGTACACGCTTGACGCTATGCTCTAAATGTCTGGTAGCATCTAAGTAACCACCCGTAACAATCATACCGATTTAGACTCTGGACTTAGCAAACCGCTTCACGGCTGGAATCCGCCTGCCCTGGATTAGGGGGGAGGGTGTGCACCACCACCGGATATGACACGCACCAACTGAGACGCTAGATGAAGAAATAGGTTAGCATGTAGGAAGATAGAATAAGGCTTTTTAGGATAGACTGCAGCGACACGAAGTTACCGGCCAGCCCAGTGCCAGGGGCCCGCCCACTGGGGTTAGCTCGGTGGGCCAGGCCAACAACAATTAGGTTTATAAATCACCGGCACACTTGTAACGCGTTGCAGGTAGCATAGGCTCGTAGAATAAAGTAGATGCATCTTAAGACTAATAGAATAGAGAAAGACATATAAGTAACTAAAATTCAGATATAGGTAGAAATTAAAAACTAGAAAATTAGAGAGCCCTGTAGTGATAGATAAATATTAAGGATTTATCTGTGGTGTAGAAATAACAGCTGCAAAAATATAAAGTATGAAATTAGGACTCACTAATGTATTTACATAGTGGGTTAATATGTATAAATATAATAACCGAATAAAGAAAATAAAAAAAAACGATGGCTGGTAGCACGGCGGCGCCACCATCGGAAAACTACATCTGAGCGTATAATCGAAAAACTAAACCAGCGGTGGATTCATGTTCTCGTCAGCGGTACCAGCATAGTATGTACAGAGGGTCGACAAAAATATGGAAACACCAAAAGCACAACACATTACCATGCCTAATACGATTTAGGAAAATCGATGGGGTTCAAAACTGCTTCAAATCGCCTCTCAATGGACAAATACACGTCCTCTATGGTTTCAACGGAGTCTTACACATTTCTTCCTGCAAAACAGCGTCAAATTCAGGTAACGTTGATGGAGGTGGGTACTGATAATACACCCTTCTTTTCAGACTAGACCACGAACACTCAGTAATACCGAGATCTGGAGATTGTGGTGACCCGGCGAGATGCGACAGTCCATCGTTGTGCTATTAAAGCGAGTCCTGGATGGTGTGAGCTGTGTGAACAGGGGCCCTGTCGTCTTGGAACACATCATTACCATTAGGAGACAAACACTGTACCAAGGGATGGACCTGACCAGCCAAAATAGTCACATAATCCTTGGCCATAACGTGACCTTACGGAATAACAATGGGACCCATGGAGTATAACGGTATTTGTTGTTGTTGTGGTCTTCAGTCCTGAGACTGGTTTGATGCAGCTACTGTACCCTGTGCAAGCTTCTTCATCTCCCAGTACCTACTGCAGCCTACATCCTTCTGAATTCATCTCTTGGCCTCCCTCTACGATTTTTAACCTCCACGCTGCCCTCCAATACTAAATTGGTGATCCCCTGATGTCTCAGAACATGTCCTACCAACCGATCCCTTCTTCTAGTCAAGTTGTGCCACAAACTCCTCTTCTCCCCAATTCCATTCAATACCTCCTCATTAGTTATGTGATGTACGAATCTAATCTTCAGTATTCTTCTGTAGTACCACATTTCGAAAGCTTCTATTCTCTTCTTGTCCAAACTATTTATCGTCCACGTTTCACTTCCATACATGGCTACACTCCATACAAATACTTTCAGAAACGACTGGCTCACATTTAAATCTATACTCGACGTTAACAAATTTTTCTTCTTCAGAAACGATTTCCTTGCCATTGCCAGTCGACATTTTATATTCTCTCTACCTCGACCATCATCGGTTATTTTGCTCCCCAAACAGCAAAATTCCTTTACTACTTTAAGTGTCTCATTTCCTAAGCTAATTCCCTCAGCATCACCCGACTTAATTCGACTACATTTCACTATCCTCGTTTTGCTTTCGTTGATGTTCATCTTATACCATCCTTTCAAGACACTGTCCATTCCGTTCAACTGCTCTTCCAAGTCCTTTGCTGTCTCTGACAATTACGATGTCATTGGCAAACCTCAAAGTTTTTATTTCTTCTCCATGGATTTTAATACCTACTCCGAACTTTTCTTTTGTTTCCTTTATTGCTTGCCCAATATACAGATTGAATAACACCGGGGATTGGCTACAACCCTGTCTCACTCCCTTCGCAACCACTGCTTCCCTTTCATGTCCCTCGACTCTTATAACTGCCATCTGGTTTCGGTACAAATTGCAAATAGCCTTTCGCTCCCTGTATTTTACCGCTGCCACCTTCAGAATTTGAAAGAGAGTATTCCAGTCAACATTGTCAAAAGCTTTCTCTAAGTCTACAAATGCTAGAAACGTAGGTTTGCCTTTCCTTGATCTTTCTTCTAAGATGAGTCGTAGGGTCAGTATTGCCTCACGTGTTCCAACATTTCTACGGAATCCAAACTGATCTTCCCCGAGGTCGGCTTCTATCAGTTTTTCGATTCGTCTGTAAAGAATTCGAGTTAGTATTTTGTAGCTGTTACTTATTAAAACTGATAGTTCGATAATTTTCACATCTGTCAACACCTGCTTTCTTTGGGATAGGAATTATTATATTCTTCTTGAAGTCTGAGGGTATTACGCCTGTCTCATACGATATGGCTGTCCAAATCATCACCGACCTCCCACCATGTTTCACTCTTGGAATGTAAACTCCACCAGAATTTGTTAACACTGTGAAACGAGACTGATCCGACCAAACGACTTTGTTCCATTGCTTCATAGCTCAGGTTTTATGGCTTCGGTAGGTTTGGAATTCCAGTTCGCGCAGCTATTCCCTACTTATGGGGCTCCCTTCGTGTAGTTTTGGTGCTGACAGGGATTGCTAGTGTGACATTCACTTCTGCAGTGGCTTTTGCACCTGCCATCCTCTTAATATTCTTCACAGTCCTGTTCAATGACCGTCTCTCAGAATCACTCAACACACATTTTCGTCCACGTTGTGACTTCGAGCACGATGTTTTTGCGCTTTTCCTACATGCGGGACAGATCTTCGACTCGGTGCCTTTCGAAACAGCAAACACTTCGGCTTCCTTGGTTATGGAAACATTCACCGTACGAGCACCAACAATTTGTCCACGTTTGAATTCACTAGGCATCGACATATACCGAGGTGATAAAGGTCACGGGATACTTCGTAATGCCCCGTCGAATCTAATTTTTCCCGGCATAGTGCAGCGACTCGACGTGGTTTGGGCTCACAAAGTCGTTGGAAGTCCCTTGCAAAAATATTGAGCCATGCTGCCTCTACAGCTGTCCATAACTGTGGAAATGTTGAGATGCAGGATTTTGTGCATGATCTAATCTCTCGAGTATGTTCCACAAATGTCCGATGGGAGTCATTTCGGGAGATCTGAATGGCCAAATCATTGTCTCGAACTGTTCAGAATGTTCCTCAAACGAATAGCGAACATTTGTGACCTCATGAGAAGCCGCATTCTCATCCATAACATGAAGTCCATAAATGGCTGCAAATGGTCACCAAGTAATCGAACATAATCAATTCCAGCCAACGATCGGTTCAGTTGGACCAGAGGACCCAGTGCATTCCATTTAAAAACGGCCCACACCATCTTCGAGCCACCACCAGCTTGCACAGTACCTTGTTGGCAGCTTGGATCCATGGCCGCGGTTTTCCAGTAGTCCAGAGTACAACCGATATCGTCACGAGCCCAGGAGAGACGCTGCACGCGGTATCGTGCTGTTACTAAAGAAATTCGCATCGTTCGTCAGCTGCCACAGCCCAGTAAGGCCATATTTCACCACACTGCGCTGACGGATCGTCCGTTGTACGTGCCACATTGATTTCTGCGGTTATTTCACTCAGTGTTGCTTGCCAATTAGCACTGACAACTCTACGAAATTTCCGCTGCACTCGGTCGTTAAGTGAAAGCCGTCGGCCACAGCGTTGTCCGTGGTAAGAGGTAATGCCTGAAATTTGGTATTCTCGGCACTCTCTTGCACTGTGGATCTCGGAATATTAACTTCGGAAATGGAATATCCCATGCGTCTAGCTCCAGTTGCCATACCGCCTTCAAAGTCTGTTAGTTCCCGGTATGCAGCGATAATCACTTCGGAAACCTTTTCACATGAATCACCTGAGTAGAAATGACAGTTCCAACAACGCAGGCAGTGTACGCGACGCTACCTTCATCTGTATATGCGCATATCGCTATCCCATGACTTCTGTCTCATTAGTGTATTGCACTCGCAAGTAACGTTTCCTGTCGGTCTTTATTCGATGTCTGCTGTTCCCTGAAGCCCTATGGTGAAGGTTTTCAGAATTTTAGAGGGCGATAGTCAGCTATACAGGGAATGAATAGTCCTGCCATCAACGGAAAGAGGGACTGTCGTCTCCCTGACGCCAGTTGGCTCAGTGGTCGTTTATAGTCTGCCAAAGTGAAGTAATTCTCAGGTTAGCACTATAAAACAGAGAAGTAAATACACTACTCACCATTAAAATTGCTACACCACGAAGATGACGTGCTACACACGCGAAATTTAACCGACAGGAAGAAGATGCTGTGATATGCAAATGATTAGCTTTTCAGAGCATTCACACAAGGTTGGCGCCGGTGGCGACACCTGCAACGTGCTGACATGAGGAAAGTTTTCAACCGATTTCTCATACACAAACTGCAGTTGACCGGCGTTGCCTGGTGAAAGTTGTTGTGATGCTTCGTATAAGGAGGACAAATGGGTACCATCACGTTTCCGACTTTGATAAAGGTCGGACTGTAGCCTATCGCGATTGCGGTTTATCGTATCGCAACATTGCTGCTCGCGTTGGTCGAGATCCAATAACTCTTAGCAGAATATGGAATCGGTGGGTTCAGGAGAGTAATACGGAACGCCGTGCTGGATCCCAATGGCCTCGTATCACTAGCAGTCTAGATGATAGGCATCTTATCCGCATGGGTGTAACGGATCGTGCAGCCACGTCTCGATCCCTGAGTCAACAGATGGGGACGTTTGCAAGACAACAACCATCTGCACGAACAGTTCGACGCCGTTTGCAGCAGCATGGACTATCAGCTCGAAGACCGTGGCTGCGGTTACCCTTGACTCTGCATCACATACAGGAGCGCCGGTGATGGTGTACTCAACGACGAATCTGGGTGCACGAATGGCAAAACGTCATTTTTTCGGATGAATCTAGTTTCTGCTTACAGCATCATGATGATCGCATCCGTGTTTGGCGACATCGCAGGGAACGCACATTGGAAGAGTGTATTCGTCATCGCCATACTGGCGTATCACCCTGCGTGATGGTATGGGGTGCCATTGGTTACACGTCTCGGTCACCTGTTGTTCGCATTGACGGCACTTTGAACAATGGACGTTCTATTTCAGATGTGTTACGACCTGTGGCTGTACCCTTCATTCGATCTCTGCGAAACCCTACATTTGAGCAGGATAATGCACGACCGTATGTTGCAGGTCCTGTACGGGCCTTTCTGGATACAGAAAATGTTCGACTGCTGCCCTGGCCAGCACATTCTCCAGATCTCTCACCAACTGATAACCTCTGGTCAATGGTGGCCGAGGAACTGGCTCGTCACAATACGCCAGTCACTGCTCTTGATGAACTGTGGTATCGTGTTGAAGCTGCATGGGCAGCTGTAGCTGTACACGCCATCCGAGCTCTGTTTGACTCAATTCCCAGGCGTATCAACGCCGTTATTACGGCCAGGTGTGGTTGTTCTGGGTACTGATTTCCCATGATCTATGCACCGAAATTGTGTGAAAATGTAATCACATGTCAGTTCTAGCATAACATATTTGTCCAATGAATACCCGTTTATCATCTGCATTTCTTCTTGGTGTAGCAATTTTAATGGCCAGTAGTGTACATACTTCATGAAAACTGAAGCATTACGGTTGTAACGTACTGACGACATCACGCAGGTGTCGTTCGAGGTCAGAAACAGATCAAAGTCCAGGCTTGGCTAGCATCTGTATTAATGTTCAAGCCCACATTTGTCGCGGTGTTATTTTTTTTTATCAGCTCCTTATGGCAACAGTGGATATTAATTGCTCGGAAAGTTACGGGCGAGTTTCAGAGAGGATGCAGCGCTACTGCTGCCAGCAGGGCGCCTCAGCCTCAGTGGCAGCCGGAGACCCCGGCAGCCCTGCCTGGCCGCTACTTTATCGGCGGGACGGCGCCAGAGGGGCGGCCCTTTTGCCGGTAGCCGCGGCCTTTGTAGGGCCGCTGCCTCGTCACGCCGCCATTACGCGGCCGGTTAATGCCTAATTTGGGCCCGATACAGCCGTCCTCCGCGCCGTGCTCTATGCGCCGCCAATTAGCCGCATTCAGCGACGCCAGCGGCTGCCGTCCGGCGCTCGGCAGCAACGCCTCTGAGGCAACGCCACCGCAACGCGCAAAGGCGCCCACTCTTGCGTAACGTACTGCGGAATGTGTTTCTCAGCTCTAATCTTTACAGAAATGTAGTACTTTTCCTTAGAAAATGGTAAAGGATTTGGAGGAGCATCTTAGCGGAATGGATAGTGTCTACAAGAGTTTAGTCGCCTTCGTTGACTTCACGGAGGCGTATCACTCCGTCGAAGGACGCTGAAGAACAGAATGCAGATGACAAACGGGTATTCATTGGAGAAATATATTACACTAGAACTGACATGTGATTACATTTTCACGCAATTTGGGTACATAGATCCTGAGAAATCAGTACCCAGAACAACCACCCTTGGCTGTAATAACGGCCTTGATACGCCTGGGTATTGAGTCAAACAGAGCTTGGATGGCGTGTACAGGTACAGCTGCCCATGCAGCTTCACCATGATACCACAGTTCAACAAGAGTAGTGACTGGCGTATTGTGACGAGCCAGTCGCTCAGTCACCATTGACCAGATGTTTTCAATTGGTGATAAATCTGGAGAATGTGCTGGCCAGGGCAGCAGTCGAACATTATCTGTGTCCAGAAAGCCCGTACAGGACCTGCAACATGCGCTCGTGCACTATCCTGCTGAAATGCAGGGTTTCGCAGGGATCGAATGAAGGGTAGAGCCACGGGTCGTAACATATCTGAAATGTCACGTCAACCGTTCAAAGTGCCGTCAATTCGAACAAGAGGTGACCGAGACGTGGCACCAACGGCGCCCCATACCGTCACGCCGGCTGATACGCCAGTATGGCGATGACGCTTCCACTGTGCGTTCACCGTGATGTCGCCAAACAGAACCTGGATTCATTCCAAAAAATGACGTTTTGCCATTCGTGCACCCAGCTTCGTCGTTGAGTACACCATCGCAGGTGCTTCAGTCTGTGATGCAGCGCCACGGGTAACCGCAGCTATGGTCTCCGAGCTGATAGTCCATGCTGCTGCAAACGTCGTCGAGCTGTTCGTGCAGATGGTTGTTGTCTTGCAAACGTTCCCATCTTTTGGCTCAGAGATCGAGACTTGGCTGCACGATCCGTTAAAGCCATGCGGATAAGATGCCTGTCATCTCGACTGCTAGTGATACGAGGCCGTTGTGATGCACCACGGCGTTCCGTATTATCCTCCTGAATCCATCGATTCCATATTCTGCTAACAGTCATTGTATCTCGACCAACGCGAGCAGCATTGTCGCGATACGATAAACCGCAACCGCGATAGGCTACAATCCGACCTTTATCAAAGTCGGAAACGTGATGGTACGCATTTCTTCTCCTTTGATGAGGCATCACAACAACGTTTCACCAGGTAACGCCGGTCAACTACCGTTGGTGTATGAGAAATCGGTTGGAAACTTTCCTCATGTCAGTACGTTGTAGGTGTCGCCACCGGCGCCAACCTTGTGCGAATGCTCTGAAAAGCTGATCATTTTCATATCACAGCATCATCTTCCTGTCGGTTAAATTTAGCGTCTGTAGCGCGTCATCTTCATGGTGTAGCAATTTTAATGGCCAGTAGTGCATCTAGAGGAGCATAGTCGGAAAAATTCGAAATCAAGGCCATTGTGAAACAGCGTGATGGACTGTCACCAATTTTGTTCAATATAGCGCTAGACGAAGAGATCAGACAGTGGAGAGCAATATCAAACCCACGTCTGCGTAACAGAAACAATAATAGGACCCAAGTGGCCTGTCTAGGCCTATTGGACGATATGGCGACAGTAACTGGGACAGAAGAAGATGCTAAGGAACAAATCGACAACCGAAGCGAGATTGCAAAAACTGTGGAACTATGAATCGCGTACAAAGTAAAGACGCTGAAACCGCTAGGGATGGGAAACCTCTGAAGGTACGGTGAAAAAGTCGGGCAGATTTAAATACCTGGGTGAATAATAATAATAAAAAAAAAGAAACAGGAGCAACGAGGGAATAAAAGAGACGGTGAAAATGATGTGGTCAGCATTTTGTATGCCTAGAGATACAATATATATAGTAAAAAGAATATACACTGATCATCCAGAACATTATGACCAGCTACCTAATAACTGGTATGTCCACCTTTGGCATGGATAACAGCGGCGACGCGTCACGTCATGGAAGTAACGAGGCCTTGCTAGGTCGCTGGAGGGAGTGCGCACCACATCCGTTTGCACAAGTTACCTAATTACCGTAAATTCCACCCTACACGCTCATTGGTATGATTATGCTATGTCTTCATCAGGATGACAAGTACAAGACAAGTTTGTGGTTTAGAGTTTGTTTCTACGGGGGTCATATTTTTAAAAAAGTTGTTCTATCTTCACGTAACTTGTAAAGTTTGATGAGGTAAAGGTTTTGCGCTTGTAAATGGTCAGACATGACGAAGATTTTTAATCTCCTATTGCTTTGGTTTCTTTTAATACTGATGTTTTTGTTCACATTTGACGTTTTTTACGTGGCCTACAACTTTGTAATATGCGCCGTAGGTGCTGCTGCTGTGTTTTACTGTTCAGCGGTTTTAAACAGCTGACTGTTTTTGGTAAAGGATTTAAAAAAAAATTATTGTTCACTTGTACAGCTTCTCATTTTATGATTCTTACGTGCGAATATGGCACATGACTTTGTATTACGCGCTGCTATGTATTACTGGTCAGTGATTTTATGTATTTTACTGTTTTTGGTAAAGATTTTAAAAGTATCAATTTTATTGTTGACTTGCACGGCTATTGTATGAACTATTGTACTCTTGATTGTTGGAGAACATTTTAACAAGTAAAAAAGGTCTGCTATATCCTGATAGGGCGCCCCCTTCTCGAGGTTTCCTCACTACAGCGGAAGGGGTAAACGGCCAGTTGTCTGTATGCACTGTAAATGTTCATTGCACATTTTTGACATCTTCGGAAATAAGATTTTCGACCATGTTATGTAAGTTTTGAAACGATATGTTCTGTATCTTTGGCATATGCTTAAAAGTTTGGTAAAAACTTCGTTATGCGTGAGTCTAAATTTGGTTTTCTGCTCTGTAGGATGATTTGAAAATGGGTCTCTGCCCGAAACTAGTCATCGAAAGAACAAAAAGTGAAAATCTGCAACTTGGACTGGTTTTTCGTTCTAATGGCTCAAATATTCCAATATGATGGGAGTACGAGCATTCTAATTCCGGTCAGTAAAAAGCTGTATCTACCCGTTTATTTCGAAATGGATACATTTATGTTTGTAAAAGGTTGCAGAATTCACAGCCTATCTGCATGGGCCGGCCGTGGTGGCCGAGCGGTTCTAGGCGCTACAGTCTGGAACCGCGCGACCGCTACGGTCGCAGGTTCGAATCCTGCCTCGGGCATGAATGTGTGTGATGTCCTTAGGTTAATTAGGTTTGTTCTAGGGGACTGATGACCTCAGAAGTTAAGTCCCATAGAGCTTAGAGCCATTTGAACCATTTTTATCTGCATGGCAGCACATGTCACAGAAACTTCGGTGCCTCTCCGTCTTGCATATATTCATTGCTGCTGGTCTACTTCTGGCCACTTGTCATTGATTATCCTCTCCTCTGCATGCCCTCGCCGCTCTGAAAGGGACCTGCGACTGCTACCTCACCCAAATGTTTCTTGTCCGTCTTTATTCGATGTCTGCTTTCCCTGCAGTACTTTAGAGGGCGTCAGTCAGTTAGACAAGTAATGAATAGTTCTGCCATCAACGGAAAGAGGAACTGTCGTCTCCCTGACGCCAGCTGTCTCAATGACCTTTCCTTGTTTGCCGGAATGAAGTTTTTCTGTCCTTAGCACTACGAAACAGGTAAGTAAATACATACGTCATGAGAACTGCAGGGGTACGGTTCAGATCTTCACTCACCCATACTATCAATGATTTCTTGTGGTTTCTGTAATCTGTTCGGACGAAAACCGGAATAGTTCCTTTAAAAAGAGAAGCTCCAGCTGTTGGATGTTGGTAGATATCTGCACCGCTTGAAGTACGACGGCCTCCTGCTTATTCTCCCAACTTGAATGCAGATGTTGCCAACTTGAGAGCAAGAATATGAAAACGTGTCTCGATGAAGTAAATTTTGTAACCTTTACTTTGAGTGTTTAGTTACATCAAACACAAATTAATATTCGTGCTGAAACTAGAAAGAAGTTGTTGTGGTATTTATTTGGTTTTAAGTGAGAGGTTCATTATACAACAGACATCCACGAATATATTAAGAGGAACAAAATTTTCCGTTTCAAAAATTCCCCACATCGAGTCACAAATGCAGCTGTAGGGCAGCAAAGGTTAGATACCAGATCTAATGGTACATTTAGATTAGGAATGCCTAAATAATATCAGCAGGAAGCTAAACTGCAGTAATTTTAACTTGGTAATAGCGACTATGGCTGGAGCTAAATTGTTCTTCTCGGTGTGGCGGAGACATCGGTTCGAGTCTTACTGACAGCAACACGTATGATGATGCTCTTGTGCTAAGGAGGTATAAGTGCACACTAAGTGAAACCTTTCTCTTTCTGTACCATGAAAAAAAGCATGAAAGCTACGTAACTATTGCAGATAGTTAGGAAGTGGTAAGACCAGGTCCGGAGATACATACTAATAAGCGAATTTGCTTGTTCCATTCTTGCTCTCTCGGAGAAACTGCTATTAGTTATTGAGTGGTAAATCTTCAATGAACTGTGAAACGTTAGAAATAGGTATAGGAAATGGAATTTAGGTTCTTTTTCTTCTACCTTTCACAGACCAGTCTTATCGAGCAGCTTTGAAGAGACGAGTATTTGGAAGGTGGTCAATACTCCAGCAATCTTACGCAAGATTTTTTTTTTTAAATATTAATTTTAAAATCCAATTTTTTTCTGTTTCTGTCGAACTGGCATTGGATATCCTTCTGCAAAAACTTCTTCGTATTAAATATGGGGACTTAGACTATGATGGAAGTCTTTTTGGTCACTTGTCTGACAATCGTTTGGTTTAAATAAAATTACCTTCTATTACATCTTTTACCTTACATATTCGCAATTGTTAAGTAAAACATTGAATGAATTGATTACATCTTATCAGAACTGATGCCATTAATTCAGCTTTTACATTCGGATATTACGTCTAAATCACAGTGATATCAAAAGAAGAACGTATATTAGCAGTACAGGAGAAAAAAGAAACATTAATGTTAACATTCAGTCGACGACAAGTCCAGTAGCTACAGATTACTCACTTTACGGCAAACGGGAAGCGCAGTGATCCGGATGTGACCGTAGTGGAAGATCTATTCTAGCAAGCGAATTAGGAAAAATACTACGATATTCTGTGACGTATTAACTGTCTACGTATTAACTGTTATTCTGCAGGTACGGAGCAGGAGGACGTACATAACAGCTCGATGTAGAAGGCACGTATTTGTTGCGTTTGTCTTAAATGTCTGCCCCTGGCTTGTGAGAACATACATTACAGCAGAAGCCAAGAGTCAAAAAGTGCGGCAAAGCAAAACTAGAACTGATACCCTTGCCAAAAAAAAGAAACTGTCGAAATATTTTACAGGCGATTTTACTACAAAATACCCAATTTTTCACTGAAAGCTTGGAGTGTGGCCTGGTTGTTTTACATGGCTTATTAGATGTCCCTGCATCAGAAATGCCAGAGAAGAGTTATTTTGTTACTGTGCGCGAGAGCAATATTATGCGGGTGTATTATGGTTTATAATGATATCCGATTTCAAGCAGAGTCCGATAGCGGCACACTGCAGCTTTGACGAAGCGAACCGGCAGTGCTCTTTTGTATATCGATATCATAAATATAGAGAAGCCGCGGGATCGATGGTGGGCTCGGCGCAGCGCGAACGGAGAAAGTAATGTGGGTCAACTAATGACATATTTGCCGGCGCCGTCTCCGGTTACAGGCGCCATTATCGGTGGCAGGCAGGGCAATAACGACGCCGCCCCCGCCGCACTCGCCGCCCCCGCCGCCCTTTGTAAGAGTAGCCGAGGCGTCGGGTGGCGGCGCCCGGCTCACATCAAAGCCGGCGCGGTTCCCGTTTCCGGCTGCAATTATGTCATTACCCGGCGGGCTCTCAATTAACTCTCGTTAGACGCGGCGCGGTGTCGGCGGCAGGGGCAGCGCGGCGGCCGTCCGACGTGGCCGTGGCGCCGCCTGTGGGGGCGGACACCCGAGGCCGGGGCTAGACGCCCTGCACTGTCCGCAGGCGCACCGCCTCGCCACTACACGGCCTACGCTTACGCCGTATTCTCCTGTGGGGTCATTCACTTTCATCTATATCCAACGACTACTCTGCAAGCCATCACCACAGCTAACCACCCCCATTCCTGTTCCACTTGCGAACGGAGCGAGGGAAAACGACTATTTATATTTTTCAAATGAGAACATCGGATAAAAAGTTCTCGGTCTTCTTGCCGCGTCAAATTCGGATAAAATCCTAAGCTTTCAATGACTGCTTCGATCGCCCTTGTCATGGGCTAAGTCTGACAGATGTGTCGGTACGTCGCATAAATATTGACATTTTTATCGGTTGTATACCGCAGTTAAAGTATTCTATGAATATAATTAGTGTAAAAGATATAGTTAATGTTCTTGAAACAACTGATATGCAGCGGTAATTTAAAAGTAGCATCTTTATTTAATGTCTATGAAAATAAAAAAGGATCGAAAGAGACGCGATTGTACGGCCGAGGAGGAAGGACGTATTTTATGCTACTCACGCTGTTTTGTTTCGCTATACGGAAGGCAGCCATTGAGCGACTACACATATTTTATGTAAGTTATTCGTATTTCTGATACAATTAACTTATTATTGTTATCACAAATTGAATTTCTTTGTAATAGTTGTCACCTCAAATGCTCGCAGTGGCTAATTATTTTTAATAAGCATTTTTTCCAGTAATTTGCGCTGCGAGAAGCTCATCTTCCGATGAAGCATCTGGTCGGCCAATACGCGCCGAAATATTAATTTATTTTTCAGTGTTAACAATAACTGTAAATGCGAGAGATTTCGTTGTAAGAACCTTTTTAAATTGCAACAGATAATTAATTTACGTTAAAGTTCCTTTTTTAAATTATACAGATTCCATGAGTTCAGTAAGTTTTATCTTGGCCGCTTCACGGCAACAATCGAAATTCTCTCAAGCCTTGCCTTGCAATCAATAAATAGAAATTAACAAAATTACATTCAATTCCGTTAACGGCAATTATATTTTAGTCATCACGTTCAAAATCTAAAGTTGGTACATCAATAACAGCGGCCCTTCAAAAACACGTTTCATGTTTACTTATGCACGTAAGTAAAAGTGATAAGAAAAGATAATATCCTTGAGAGAAAGAATCGTGCACTAACAAAAGAAAAATTCATGCTGATATAAAAAGGGTGAGTCACCTAACGTTACCGCTAAATGTATTTCGTAAACCACATCAAATACTGACGAACCGATTCCACAGACCTAACGTGAGGAGAGGGGCTAGTGTAATTGTTTAATACAAACCATATAAAAATGCACGGAAGTATGTTTTTTTACACAAACCTACGTTTTTTTAAATGGAACCACGTTAGTTTTGTTAGCACATCTGAATATATAAACAAATACGTAATCAGTGCCGTTTGTTGCATTGTGAAATGTTAATTACATCCGGAGATATTGTAACCTAAAGTTGACGCTTGAAACCTCCGACGTTCAGTTGCGTGTTGTAACAAACACGGGCCACGGTCGGTGAGCAGCACCTGCAGGGACATGTTTACGATGTCGACCGTGTTTACGAGTGTGGCTGTAGTGCACTGCTGTGGTTTGGTCTAGCTGTCGCAGTGTCCGCATGTAGCGCTTGCTCCTATTGTTATTCTGCATTCGTCTCCGCACGCAGACCAACTGTAGTACACCGTGTTACCAGACGTCTGTGATAGTGTAGTGTTGTAGGAACTGTGACCATGGTGTATTCGAACTCTGAAAAGGCGGATATGCTACTCATCTATGGCGAGTGTCGACGAAATGCAGCTGAAGCCTGCAGGGTGTATGCAGAACGGTACCGGGACAGAGAGCATCCAACGTGCCACATATTCCAAAACATCTACCGCCAACTGTATGAAACAGGTATGGTCGTAGCACGCAAACGGGTCCGTAACAGGCCCGTCACAGGAGAAGCGGGTGCAGTTGGTGTGTTAGCTGCTGTTACCATGAACCCACACATGAGTACACGGGACATTGCGAGAGCCGGTGGACTGAGTCAAAGTAGTGTCATGCGCATACTGCATCGTCACCGCTTTCACCCGTTTCATGTGTCGCTACATCAGCAATTACATGGTGATGACTTTAATCATCGAGTGCAATTCTGTCAATGGGCATTAACAGAGAATGCGTTGCAGTTCTACCTGTTTACCGATGCAGCGGGTTTCACAAACCACGGGGCAGTGAATCTACGGAACATGCATTACTGGTCCGTGGACATTCCTCGCTGGCTCAGACAGGTAGAGCGACAGCGACCGTGGGCTGTAAATGTATGGTGCGGAATCATTGGCGACCACCTCATTGGTCCTCACTTCATTGCAGGGGTCCAAACAGCTGCAACATACATCGCGTTTCTACGGAATGATCTGTCAACGTTGCTCGAAAATGTCCCACTGGAAACACGTCGACGTATGTGATATCAGCATGATGGTGCACCTGCACATTCCGCAATCAACACTAGGCTGAACCTTGACAGGATGTTCGACGGGCGTTTCATAGGACGTGGAGGACGCATAAATTGGCCAGCCCGTTCTCCTGATCTTACACCTCTGGACTTCTTTCTGTGGGGTACGTTAAAGGAGAATGTGTACCGTGATGTGCCTACAACCCCAGAGGATATGAAACAACGTATTGTGGCAGCCTGAGGCGACATTACACCAGATGTGCTGCGGCGTGTACGACATTCATTACGACAGATATTCATTTGTGTGCAGCAAATGACGGCCACCACATTGAACATCTATTGGCCTGACATGTCGGGACACACTCTATTCCACTCCGTAATTGAAAACGGAAACCACGTGTGTACGTGTACCTCACCCCTCATGGTAATGTACATGTGCGTCAGTGAAAAAGACCAATAAAAAGGTGTTAGCATGTGGACGTAATGTGCTGTTCCAGTCTCTTCTGTACATAAGGTCCATCACCGTTCCCTTTGGATCCCTACGTAATTCGGTGCTCTCCGATACACACGATCGAACAGCGGAGAAGTGGTACTCAAGCGTCAACTTTAGGTTACAATATCTCCGGATGTAATTTACATTTTATAATGCAACAAACGCCACTGATTACGCATTTGTTTATATGTTCAGATGTGCTACAAAAACTAACGGGGTTCCATTTAAAAAAACGTAGGTTTGTGTTAAAAAACATATTTCCGTGCATTTTTTTATGGTTTGTATTAACCAGTTACACTAGCCCCTCTCCTCACGTTCGGTCTGTGGAATCGATTCGTCAGTATTTGATGTGGTTTACGAAATACATCCAGCGGTAATGTTAGGTGACTCACCCTGTATATATCACAGACTACCAAACGATCGAAAAATGAGGGAGGAGAAACACTAATTGAGTTCTGTGACAAATTTCAGCTCGTAATAGCGAATACTCTGTTCAAGAACCACAAGAGCAGGAGGTATACTTGGAAAATACAGGGAGGTACTGGAAGATTTCAGTTAGATTACATCGCGGTCAGGCAGATATTCCGAAATTAGATACTGGATTGTAAGGAGTACGCAGGAACAGAAATAGACTCAGATAACAATGTAGAAGTGACGAAGAGTAGGCTGAAGTTTAAGAGATATGTCAGGAAGAACCAGTACACAAATAAGAACTAAGGAATGACGAGATACGCTTGAAATTCCCTAAGGCCGTAGGTACAGCAATAAGGAATAGCTCAGTAGGCAGTACAGTTGGAGAGGAATAGACGTCTCTAAAGAAGGCACAGAAGTTGGAAAGAAAAACATAGGTACACAGTAAGCAACTGCGAAGACGCAATGGGTAACAGAAGAAATACTTCATCTGATCTATGGAAGAAAGAAGTACAAAAACGTACAGGAAAATTCAGAAATCGAGAAATACAAGTCGCTGAGGAATGAAATAAATAGTAAGTGCAGGGAAGCTAAAACGAAATGGCTGCATGAAAAAATCTGAAGAAATCGAAAACGAAATGATTGTCCGAAGAATTTACTCAGATATAGAAAAGTGAAAACACTCTTCGGTGAAATTAAAAGCAAGGGTGGTAACATTAAGGTTGTAAGGGGAATTCCGCTGTTAAATGCAGAGAAGAGAGCGGAAAAGTGGAAAGATGCTTGAAAGCCTCTATGAGGAGGGAGACTTGTCTGATATGATAGAACAACAAACAAGAATCGACGGGGAAGAGATAGGGTATCCAGTATTAGAATCAGAATTTAAAAGAGCTTTGGAAGACTTAAGATCAAATAAGGCAGAAGGGGTCGATAACATTCCATCAGAATTTCTAAAATCATTGGGGGAACAAAATTACTATTCACGTTGGTGTGTAGAATGTATGAGTCTGGCGATATACCATTTGGCTTTTGGCAAAATATCATCCACGCAATTTCCAAGACTGCAAGAGTTTACAAGTGCGAGAATTATCGCACAATCATCTTCATAGCTCACGTATCCAAGTTGCTGACAAGAAAAATACACAGAAGAATCAAAAAGAAAGTTGAGGATGGGTTACATGACGATCAGTTTGGCTTTAGGAAAGGTAAATTCATCAGAGAGGCTATTCTGACGTTACGGTTGATAATGGAAGCAAGACTAAAGATAAATCAGTACACGTTCATAAGATTTTCCAAGATGGAAAAAGCGTACGACAGTGTAAAATGGTGCAAGATGTTCGAAATTCTGAGAAAAATAGGGGTAAGCTATGAAAACCGCATTCCTGACCATGGGAAGCCTACTAGTATCAAAAACAGGCCTTAATAAGAGGAAGAAATTTCGAGAATGTACGTTTGGAGCACAGAATTTGTTGTAGTGAAACATGGGAAACCGTGGGAAACCGGAACAGAAGAGGACTGAAGCTTTTGAGATGTGGTGCTACAGATGAATGTTGAAAATTAGGTGGACTGAGAAGGTAAGGGACGAGGAGGTTTTGCGCAGAATCGGAGAGGAAAGGAGTATGTGGAAAAAAACTGACAAGGAGAAGCGACAGGATGATAGCACATCTCTTAAGACATCAGGGAATGACTTCCATTGCACTGGACAGAGCTGCAGAGGCCAATAACTATAGAGGAAGACAGAGATTCGAATACATCCAGCAAATAATTGAGGGCGTAGGTCGCAAGTGGTACTCAGGTGAAGAGGTTAGCACAGGAGAGGAATTCATGGCGGGCAGCATCAAACCGGTCAGAAAAATGATGACTCAATAAAAAAAAAACCATTTATTTTCACAACTGCAATTCGGCCTTAGGGACATTATCAAATGGTGTACTACACACGACTATACTACAACAAGTGTCAAACTTTTTCAGATCCTGCGACACGTACACATGTCATCGTACTGTGTGAGCCATATAACTGTATGCATACAGCAACAGTAAAGGAGCGTGAACCTGCATGTATCGTGAAAATGATATAGATGACATAAACTATTGCCAATAAACACAGTAGCAACAAAACAGGTCTCAAAAGGGAAAACTACATCCAGATTCACAGCTACATGATTACTCTACAATCCATAATTAAATTCCTGGAGGGTTAATCGAACCACCTTCAAGTTATTTCTCTACTGTTCCAGTCTCGAATAGTGTGCGGGAAAAACGATGTCTTAATGGCGATCTACGATTTCTCCTCTTCTATCACAATGATCTTGTCTCCCTATGTAGACAGGAGCCAACAAAATATTTTTAGATTTAGAGGAGAAAGCTGGTGATAAAAAATGCTTGAAAAGATCCTGCCGCAACGAAAACCGTCTTCTTATGATTTCCATCCCAACTCGGATCAAATCCGTGACACGGTCACCCATGTTTCTCCATAATACAAAACGAGCTGCTTGCTTGAGCTTTTCCGATGGCCTCCGTCAATCCTGCCTGAAGCTGATCCAACACCAAGCAGAAATACTCCAGATGAGGGCGGATAAGCATAATGTAAGCAGTCCCTGTAGTAGACCTGTTACATTTTCTAAGTGTTTTACCAAGAAATCACTGTATTAATTTGCTTTCCACACAACATTATCTATGTCATCATTCCAATTTAAGTAACTCGTAACTGTAATCCCTAATATTTAGTTGAATTTATACCTTTTAGATTTGTGTGATATATCGTGTAACCGAAATACAGCGGGACTTCACATTTTTCGTTAATAAGAGTCAATTGCCACTTTTTGCAACATTAAGACATTAGTTATACACAATTTTGCAATTCGTTTTGCATCACCTGCAAACAAGCAGTAAACGCTGCTCAGATTGTCTCCTAAATTGTTTACGTAGATCAGGGATAGCAGACGGCCTTAAGACTTCCTTAATGGGAACGACAAGGTGAAAGTCGAAAAACTCGAAATTTTTTACTACGCAATACGAATGTGTATACATTGAAGAATCGTTTCTCAAAATACTACGCGCGAACTCCAGAAAGTAACGATTCTGTGAGCACTTGAAGCCGAGCGAGCAAGGGCACGCCTCGGCGTTAGGGAACCGGTTCCGCACTCACGTTCCCTTTGTTGCAATTACCACAAGTCGTAACCGATGCCATCAGCCTATTTATACCCATTTCTGTAAACTTGATTTGCTGGAGCCTTGTTTGGGCGGTTTTCCTCAAAATGTGAACGAAAGTTTCAATAGTCTCATTTGGAGATACGCTCCAAAAAATAACATCCAGCTGAAGCGAAATTGTCAACATTGCTTCAGATTTGGCCGTAATGCATTAATGCACGTGTCACATGCCTTTCAAATCCAAATCGGCAATGGCATGCGCCGATTCTATGAAAATAGAGACACAAGCGCTCAGCGATGAAAAGGGCTTTGAGGACGAAAATGAGGGCGTAGCATGACAAAGTAACAGAAAGGGGCCATCCACCAGCCGGAGCGATAGTTATTATGGACCAGGCATCGACGATATCCCATAAGTTTAAAGATTTGTCCCCTTTTTAATATGACAAATACTTGTCAAACTTAAAACGCGTTTTTGTCAGAACCATGTTTTTCGGCATGGTTGTCGTCGCCCACGTTGCAATTTTCATACGATTTTAATGAATTTTGGTCCTCCTTGAAGGAAATTGAATTCTCCACAGTTCGTCGTAGCCGATTTTTTTATGTTGGTACTTAGTATTTTTTTCAGCCAAAAAAGAAGAGGTCCAAAAACTTCCTTTTTTTCAAATATCTATAATTTCGCCAACTTTTATTTTATTTTTTGTAAATCCCTACGATGAACTACAATTACATCTGCAAGTATTAGGCTGATCTGTTAATTTCATGTTTCAGATAACCGCAACCGGAGTTAAAGCTACAAACGTCGACCTACCTCCTTTCAGAGCTGCCTCGGGAAAATCCCAATTACACAGTGGAGATATTAACATTTTTCAATAAAAAATACCAATAAAAACTTCAATGTATGCTGTATTCATTGCAGTAAACCTCATTTGTCTACTACATTCCAGGACGGAGGAAAAAATCATGAATTTGAGTAATACTTTCGTATGTCTTTAATTTTTAGCTCGTTCGTAACTGGATCGAGACAATACAATGAATTATAGTAATGAATATTAAATATCATACAAACTCTCGGCGCTTGAGCATGGCTTTTTTGTTAACGGTCCGTTCAGGTATTTTTAACTGTGTTTCTTCTCTCTGTGTTTTACTACAATCGGACTTCGTAATAAGACAGCACCCGAAGAGGACGGTGGATCGAGCAGGACGACTTGTTGCTTAGAAGTACGCAACCATTTGCCATGCCAAGTCACCCAACAATCTTACAATGACTAAAGATACAAAATAAAACATACATAGGTTAGTAATAACAGTATATTCTGAAATAAAACACAATTAAATTACGACAGTTTCATTGAGACTTGAAATATGCAATTGCGACTCCGTTTGGTTGCAACTCGTTCAAAAATGGCTCTGAGCACTATGGGACTTTACATCTGAGGTCATCAGTCCCCTAGACTTAGAACTACTCAAACCTAACTAGCCTAAGGACATCACACACATCCATGCCTGAGGCAGGATTAGAACCTGCGACCGTAGTAGCCGCGCGGTTCCGGACTGAAGCGCCTAGAACCGCTCGGCCACCGTGGCTGGCCACAACTCGTGAATGTATTAATAAAGTAACGTAGTATTAATGGCGGTGTTCCAAAATACGTCCGATCTGGACAAGAAAACAAAAGGCGCCTCTTATTCTGCTAATAATGTGACAATGAAAAATCTTCAAATGTTTCCAGCGTCTGCATACATTATTTATACAGCCGTGAACTATATCTATGGCTCAAATTATTTCTTTATTTCATTACTTATAATTACGTTTTCCGCTAATAAAAGCTCAGCAAGCAAATGTGCCTTTAAACGTCACCCTGTCGTTCCCCCTTAATAAACCCCAGACATTACCTCTGTTTTACTCGATGTACTCGATGATCCGTCAGTTATTACGAACTGTGACATTTCTGACGGGAAATCAAAATCCAGTCACACAACTGAGACAATACTCCACAGGCAAGCGATTTGATTAGAATTCACTTGTGAGCTGGGTTGGGTTGTTTTGGAGACGAGACCAAACAGCGAGATCATCGGTCTCATCGGATTAGGGAAGGACTGGGGAAGGAAGTCGGCCGTGCCCTATCAGAGGAACCATCCCGGCATTTACCTGGAGCGATTTTAGGGGAATCACAGAAAACCTAAATCAGGATGGCCGGACGCGGGGTTGAACCGTTGTCCTCCCGAATGCGAGTCCAAT